>NC_083727.1:85722715-86038301 GCF_028564815.1 Eubalaena glacialis
ACTCGGCATACACAGTGTGAGTCCGAAGGCCTACTGGCCTGGATGTTGTTTAGTAGGGCCAGGGGAGCCTGGGGGTACTCCGTGTTCTTGCAGGGCAGAGGGTTTCCAGGCGAGGCACCTAGGTGTCCCGAAAAGCGTACTGGCGTTCAAAGGCTGCAGAGGAGCGCCTGCGGCCTCATGGAAACTGCTGCACGCCTCCGCTTCTGCAGAGCAACTCAGGGCCTTACCTCGAGGCAAGTCCTCACGTTGAGTGTCCCGTGAGCGACACCGCATGGTAGGATGCTGACTTTCTCCTTGAGCAGAGAGACTTCAGGTACGAGGTCCTCTAAGGATTCTAAGCAGAGTGTTTTCTCATGGCAGCTCAAACGAGGGCAATGTCGAAGCCTTCCAGGGCATGTTGGACTGCCTAGAAATGTGGTTCTGATGCCGTTCGAGTGCTCTAGAAACGTAGCCCTCCTGAAGTAACGTGCAGCGTGTTGCCCATCCCTCGGCAGACACAGAGGGCCTCCGAGGGACCTATGGGCCTCGATGTTGCTCAGCAGGCCCACAGGGGTGTGGAGGTACTCAGTGATCTTGGAACGAAAATGATGCTCACCCGAGGGGCCTAGGAGTTCTCCAAGGGTACCTGCTTTCAAATAAAGCAGAACAGCGACTAGGAGCTCATGGAGAGAGCTGCATGCCTCCCGTTCTGCATGGCTACTCAGGGCCTTACCTCGAGGCAAGGACTCACGCTGAGATTCCCTTTAGCTCTAGAGCATGGCAAGATGAGCCCCACCCCGGCCATGGAAGCACCCTGTGTAGCCAGAGAAAACTCATTTTCTTCCCAGACCCATGCCTACAGCGGCCAGAGGCCAGTCAACAGCAGAGAATTTCAGGGAGCTTCAAGGCAGCACGCGTGGAGCTTTGCAAATGGAAAAGCAAGGCTAGTACCATCGCGCCCCCATTTCCATGGGCACACGCAGCATACCTCCCTGTGGTTTCTGACAAGTCAAAAGAGACACAGAGCACACACTGGTTCCTTCCCTGAATCAACTTCTCGAGGCAGGGTGTTCTGCATCTAGTGAACGGCCTCAGCCAAGGCACGCCCTAGCTAGGCCTCTGGGCCCGTGCCTCTGCAGAAGCCTGCAGTGCTACAGGGAAAACTGGGCTTCAGTTGCAATAGGCAAGCACTCCGCCTTTCTCCGGGAGGCAGGGTGACTTCAGGTACGAGGTCCAGGATGGAAGGCGAAGCCGAGGGTTTCTCTCAGTGCAGCTCAGACTAGGGAAAGAGTGCGACTTCCACGGCATGTTGGACCTTGCTAGAACGGGGCTCGTGATCCTGTGCGAGTGCTGGGTAAATCAAGAAGTCCCAAGAAAGAGTGCAGTGTGTTGCCCATCACTCGGCAGACACGGAGGGCCTCCGAGGGACCTATGGGCCTCGATGTTGCTCAGTAGGCCCACAGCGGTGTGGAGGTACTCAGTGATCTTGGAACGAAAATGATGCTCACCCGAGGGGCCTAGGAGTTCTCAATGGCTACCTTCTTTCAAATAAAGCAGAACAGCGACTAAGAGCTCATGGAGAGAGCTGCATGCCTCCCTTCCTGCATGGCTACTCAGGGCCTTACCTCGAGGCAAGGACTCACGTTGAGATTCTCTTTAGCTCTAGAGCATGGCAAGATGAGCCCCACCCCGGCCATGGAAGCACCCTGTGTAGCCAGAGAAAACTCATTTTCTTCCCAGTCCCATGCCTACAGCGGCCAGAGGCCTGACAACAGCAGAGAATTTCAGGGCGCTTCAAGGGAGCGTGAACGGGGCTTTGCAAATGGAAAAGCAAGGCTAGTACCGTCGCGCCCCCATTTCCATGGGCACACGCAGCATACCTCCCTGTGGTTTCTGAGCAGTCAAAAGAGACACAGAGCGCACACTTCGTCCTTCCCCGAATCAGCTTCTCGAGGCAGGGTGTTCTGCATGTAGTGAACGGCCTCAACCAAGGCGCGCCCTAGCTAGGCCTCTGGGCCCGTGCCTCTTCAGAAGCCTGCAGTGCTACAGGAAAAACTGTGCTTTAGTGGCAATAGGAACGCAAGCCGACTTTCTCCTGGAGGCAGCGTGACTTCAGGTAGGAGGTCCTGGTTGGAAGGCGAAGCCTAGTGTTTTTTGCAGTGCAGCTCAGAGTAGGGAATGAGTGCGACTTCCACGGCATGTTGGAACCTGCTAGAACCGTGCTCGTGAACCTGTGGTAGTGCTGGGGGAATCAAGCTGTCCCAAGAAAGAGTGTACTGTTTTGCCCCTCACTCGGCATACACAGTGTGAGTCCGAAGGCCTACTGGCCTGGATATTGTTTAGTAGGGCCAGGGGAGCCTGGGGGTACTCCGTGTTCTTGCAGGGCAGAGGGTTTCCAGGCGAGGCACCTAGGTGTCCCGAAAAGCGTACTGGCGTTCAAAGGCTGCAGAGGAGCGCCTGCGGCCTCATGGAAACTGCTGCACGCCTCCGCTTCTGCAGAGCAACTCAGGGCCTTACCTCGAGGCAAGTCCTCACGTTGAGTGTCCCGTGAGCGACACCGCATGGTAGGATGCTGACTTTCTCCTTGAGCAGAGAGACTTCAGGTACGAGGTCCTCTAAGGATTCTAAGCAGAGTGTTTTCTCATGGCAGCTCAAACGAGGGCAATGTCGAAGCCTTCCAGGGCATGTTGGACTGCCTAGAAATGTGGTTCTGATGCCGTTCGAGTGCTCTAGAAACGTAGCCCTCCTGAAGTAACGTGCAGCGTGTTGCCCATCCCTCGGCAGACACAGAGGGCCTCCGAGGGACCTATGGGCCTCGATGTTGCTCAGCAGGCCCACAGGGGTGTGGAGGTACTCAGTGATCTTGGAACGAAAATGATGCTCACCCGAGGGGCCTAGGAGTTCTCCAAGGGTACCTGCTTTCAAATAAAGCAGAACAGCGACTAGGAGCTCATGGAGAGAGCTGCATGCCTCCCGTTCTGCATGGCTACTCAGGGCCTTACCTCGAGGCAAGGACTCACGCTGAGATTCCCTTTAGCTCTAGAGCATGGCAAGATGAGCCCCACCCCGGCCATGGAAGCACCCTGTGTAGCCAGAGAAAACTCATTTTCTTCCCAGACCCATGCCTACAGCGGCCAGAGGCCAGTCAACAGCAGAGAATTTCAGGGAGCTTCAAGGCAGCACGCGTGGAGCTTTGCAAATGGAAAAGCAAGGCTAGTACCATCGCGCCCCCATTTCCATGGGCACACGCAGCATACCTCCCTGTGGTTTCTGACAAGTCAAAAGAGACACAGAGCACACACTGGTTCCTTCCCTGAATCAACTTCTCGAGGCAGGGTGTTCTGCATCTAGTGAACGGCCTCAGCCAAGGCACGCCCTAGCTAGGCCTCTGGGCCCGTGCCTCTGCAGAAGCCTGCAGTGCTACAGGGAAAACTGGGCTTCAGTTGCAATAGGCAAGCACTCCGCCTTTCTCCGGGAGGCAGGGTGACTTCAGGTACGAGGTCCAGGATGGAAGGCGAAGCCGAGGGTTTCTCTCAGTGCAGCTCAGACTAGGGAAAGAGTGCGACTTCCACGGCATGTTGGACCTTGCTAGAACGGGGCTCGTGATCCTGTGCGAGTGCTGGGTAAATCAAGAAGTCCCAAGAAAGAGTGCAGTGTGTTGCCCATCACTCGGCAGACACGGAGGGCCTCCGAGGGACCTATGGGCCTCGATGTTGCTCAGTAGGCCCACAGCGGTGTGGAGGTACTCAGTGATCTTGGAACGAAAATGATGCTCACCCGAGGGGCCTAGGAGTTCTCAATGGCTACCTTCTTTCAAATAAAGCAGAACAGCGACTAAGAGCTCATGGAGAGAGCTGCATGCCTCCCTTCCTGCATGGCTACTCAGGGCCTTACCTCGAGGCAAGGACTCACGTTGAGATTCTCTTTAGCTCTAGAGCATGGCAAGATGAGCCCCACCCCGGCCATGGAAGCACCCTGTGTAGCCAGAGAAAACTCATTTTCTTCCCAGTCCCATGCCTACAGCGGCCAGAGGCCTGACAACAGCAGAGAATTTCAGGGCGCTTCAAGGGAGCGTGAACGGGGCTTTGCAAATGGAAAAGCAAGGCTAGTACCGTCGCGCCCCCATTTCCATGGGCACACGCAGCATACCTCCCTGTGGTTTCTGAGCAGTCAAAAGAGACACAGAGCGCACACTTCGTCCTTCCCCGAATCAGCTTCTCGAGGCAGGGTGTTCTGCATGTAGTGAACGGCCTCAACCAAGGCGCGCCCTAGCTAGGCCTCTGGGCCCGTGCCTCTTCAGAAGCCTGCAGTGCTACAGGAAAAACTGTGCTTTAGTGGCAATAGGAACGCAAGCCGACTTTCTCCTGGAGGCAGCGTGACTTCAGGTAGGAGGTCCTGGTTGGAAGGCGAAGCCTAGTGTTTTTTGCAGTGCAGCTCAGAGTAGGGAATGAGTGCGACTTCCACGGCATGTTGGAACCTGCTAGAACCGTGCTCGTGAACCTGTGGTAGTGCTGGGGGAATCAAGCTGTCCCAAGAAAGAGTGTACTGTTTTGCCCCTCACTCGGCATACACAGTGTGAGTCCGAAGGCCTACTGGCCTGGATGTTGTTTAGTAGGGCCAGGGGAGCCTGGGGGTACTCCGTGTTCTTGCAGGGCAGAGGGTTTCCAGGCGAGGCACCTAGGTGTCCCGAAAAGCGTACTGGCGTTCAAAGGCTGCAGAGGAGCGCCTGCGGCCTCATGGAAACTGCTGCACGCCTCCGCTTCTGCAGAGCAACTCAGGGCCTTACCTCGAGGCAAGTCCTCACGTTGAGTGTCCCGTGAGCGACACCGCATGGTAGGATGCTGACTTTCTCCTTGAGCAGAGAGACTTCAGGTACGAGGTCCTCTAAGGATTCTAAGCAGAGTGTTTTCTCATGGCAGCTCAAACGAGGGCAATGTCGAAGCCTTCCAGGGCATGTTGGACTGCCTAGAAATGTGGTTCTGATGCCGTTCGAGTGCTCTAGAAACGTAGCCCTCCTGAAGTAACGTGCAGCGTGTTGCCCATCCCTCGGCAGACACAGAGGGCCTCCGAGGGACCTATGGGCCTCGATGTTGCTCAGCAGGCCCACAGGGGTGTGGAGGTACTCAGTGATCTTGGAACGAAAATGATGCTCACCCGAGGGGCCTAGGAGTTCTCCAAGGGTACCTGCTTTCAAATAAAGCAGAACAGCGACTAGGAGCTCATGGAGAGAGCTGCATGCCTCCCGTTCTGCATGGCTACTCAGGGCCTTACCTCGAGGCAAGGACTCACGCTGAGATTCCCTTTAGCTCTAGAGCATGGCAAGATGAGCCCCACCCCGGCCATGGAAGCACCCTGTGTAGCCAGAGAAAACTCATTTTCTTCCCAGACCCATGCCTACAGCGGCCAGAGGCCAGTCAACAGCAGAGAATTTCAGGGAGCTTCAAGGCAGCACGCGTGGAGCTTTGCAAATGGAAAAGCAAGGCTAGTACCATCGCGCCCCCATTTCCATGGGCACACGCAGCATACCTCCCTGTGGTTTCTGACAAGTCAAAAGAGACACAGAGCACACACTGGTTCCTTCCCTGAATCAACTTCTCGAGGCAGGGTGTTCTGCATCTAGTGAACGGCCTCAGCCAAGGCACGCCCTAGCTAGGCCTCTGGGCCCGTGCCTCTGCAGAAGCCTGCAGTGCTACAGGGAAAACTGTGCTTCAGTTGCAATAGGCAAGCACTCCGCCTTTCTCCGGGAGGCAGGGTGACTTCAGGTACGAGGTCCAGGATGGAAGGCGAAGCCGAGGGTTTCTCTCAGTGCAGCTCAGACTAGGGAAAGAGTGCGACTTCCACGGCATGTTGGACCTTGCTAGAACGGGGCTCGTGATCCTGTGCGAGTGCTGGGTAAATCAAGAAGTCCCAAGAAAGAGTGCAGTGTGTTGCCCATCACTCGGCAGACACGGAGGGCCTCCGAGGGACCTATGGGCCTCGATGTTGCTCAGTAGGCCCACAGCGGTGTGGAGGTACTCAGTGATCTTGGAACGAAAATGATGCTCACCCGAGGGGCCTAGGAGTTCTCAATGGCTACCTTCTTTCAAATAAAGCAGAACAGCGACTAAGAGCTCATGGAGAGAGCTGCATGCCTCCCTTCCTGCATGGCTACTCAGGGCCTTACCTCGAGGCAAGGACTCACGTTGAGATTCTCTTTAGCTCTAGAGCATGGCAAGATGAGCCCCACCCCGGCCATGGAAGCACCCTGTGTAGCCAGAGAAAACTCATTTTCTTCCCAGTCCCATGCCTACAGCGGCCAGAGGCCTGACAACAGCAGAGAATTTCAGGGCGCTTCAAGGGAGCGTGAACGGGGCTTTGCAAATGGAAAAGCAAGGCTAGTACCGTCGCGCCCCCATTTCCATGGGCACACGCAGCATACCTCCCTGTGGTTTCTGAGCAGTCAAAAGAGACACAGAGCGCACACTTCGTCCTTCCCCGAATCAGCTTCTCGAGGCAGGGTGTTCTGCATGTAGTGAACGGCCTCAACCAAGGCGCGCCCTAGCTAGGCCTCTGGGCCCGTGCCTCTTCAGAAGCCTGCAGTGCTACAGGAAAAACTGTGCTTTAGTGGCAATAGGAACGCAAGCCGACTTTCTCCTGGAGGCAGCGTGACTTCAGGTAGGAGGTCCTGGTTGGAAGGCGAAGCCTAGTGTTTTTTGCAGTGCAGCTCAGAGTAGGGAATGAGTGCGACTTCCACGGCATGTTGGAACCTGCTAGAACCGTGCTCGTGAACCTGTGGTAGTGCTGGGGGAATCAAGCTGTCCCAAGAAAGAGTGTACTGTTTTGCCCCTCACTCGGCATACACAGTGTGAGTCCGAAGGCCTACTGGCCTGGATGTTGTTTAGTAGGGCCAGGGGAGCCTGGGGGTACTCCGTGTTCTTGCAGGGCAGAGGGTTTCCAGGCGAGGCACCTAGGTGTCCCGAAAAGCGTACTGGCGTTCAAAGGCTGCAGAGGAGCGCCTGCGGCCTCATGGAAACTGCTGCACGCCTCCGCTTCTGCAGAGCAACTCAGGGCCTTACCTCGAGGCAAGTCCTCACGTTGAGTGTCCCGTGAGCGACACCGCATGGTAGGATGCTGACTTTCTCCTTGAGCAGAGAGACTTCAGGTACGAGGTCCTCTAAGGATTCTAAGCAGAGTGTTTTCTCATGGCAGCTCAAACGAGGGCAATGTCGAAGCCTTCCAGGGCATGTTGGACTGCCTAGAAATGTGGTTCTGATGCCGTTCGAGTGCTCTAGAAACGTAGCCCTCCTGAAGTAACGTGCAGCGTGTTGCCCATCCCTCGGCAGACACAGAGGGCCTCCGAGGGACCTATGGGCCTCGATGTTGCTCAGCAGGCCCACAGGGGTGTGGAGGTACTCAGTGATCTTGGAACGAAAATGATGCTCACCCGAGGGGCCTAGGAGTTCTCCAAGGGTACCTGCTTTCAAATAAAGCAGAACAGCGACTAGGAGCTCATGGAGAGAGCTGCATGCCTCCCGTTCTGCATGGCTACTCAGGGCCTTACCTCGAGGCAAGGACTCACGCTGAGATTCCCTTTAGCTCTAGAGCATGGCAAGATGAGCCCCACCCCGGCCATGGAAGCACCCTGTGTAGCCAGAGAAAACTCATTTTCTTCCCAGACCCATGCCTACAGCGGCCAGAGGCCAGTCAACAGCAGAGAATTTCAGGGAGCTTCAAGGCAGCACGCGTGGAGCTTTGCAAATGGAAAAGCAAGGCTAGTACCATCGCGCCCCCATTTCCATGGGCACACGCAGCATACCTCCCTGTGGTTTCTGACAAGTCAAAAGAGACACAGAGCACACACTGGTTCCTTCCCTGAATCAACTTCTCGAGGCAGGGTGTTCTGCATCTAGTGAACGGCCTCAGCCAAGGCACGCCCTAGCTAGGCCTCTGGGCCCGTGCCTCTGCAGAAGCCTGCAGTGCTACAGGGAAAACTGTGCTTCAGTTGCAATAGGCAAGCACTCCGCCTTTCTCCGGGAGGCAGGGTGACTTCAGGTACGAGGTCCAGGATGGAAGGCGAAGCCGAGGGTTTCTCTCAGTGCAGCTCAGACTAGGGAAAGAGTGCGACTTCCACGGCATGTTGGACCTTGCTAGAACGGGGCTCGTGATCCTGTGCGAGTGCTGGGTAAATCAAGAAGTCCCAAGAAAGAGTGCAGTGTGTTGCCCATCACTCGGCAGACACGGAGGGCCTCCGAGGGACCTATGGGCCTCGATGTTGCTCAGTAGGCCCACAGCGGTGTGGAGGTACTCAGTGATCTTGGAACGAAAATGATGCTCACCCGAGGGGCCTAGGAGTTCTCAATGGCTACCTTCTTTCAAATAAAGCAGAACAGCGACTAAGAGCTCATGGAGAGAGCTGCATGCCTCCCTTCCTGCATGGCTACTCAGGGCCTTACCTCGAGGCAAGGACTCACGCTGAGATTCCCTTTAGCTCCAGAGCATGGCAAGATGAGCCCCACCCCGGCCATGGAAGCACCCTGTGTAGCCAGAGAAAACTCATTTTCTTCCCAGTCCCATGCCTACAGCGGCCAGAGGCCTGACAACAGCAGAGAATTTCAGGGCGCTTCAAGGGAGCGTGAACGGGGCTTTGCAAATGGAAAAGCAAGGCTAGTACCGTCGCGCCCCCATTTCCATGGGCACACGCAGCATACCTCCCTGTGGTTTCTGAGCAGTCAAAAGAGACACAGAGCACACACTTCGTCCTTCCCCGAATCAGCTTCTCGAGGCAGGGTGTTCTGCATGTAGTGAACGGCCTCAACCAAGGCGCGCCCTAGCTAGGCCTCTGGGCCCGTGCCTCTTCAGAAGCCTGCAGTGCTACAGGAAAAACTGTGCTTTAGTGGCAATAGGAACGCAAGCCGACTTTCTCCCGGAGGCAGCGTGACTTCAGGTAGGAGGTCCTGGTTGGAAGGCGAAGCCTAGTGTTTTTTGCAGTGCAGCTCAGAGTAGGGAATGAGTGCGACTTCCACGGCATGTTGGAACCTGCTAGAACCGTGCTCGTGAACCTGTGGTAGTGCTGGGGGAATCAAGCTGTCCCAAGAAAGAGTGTACTGTTTTGCCCCTCACTCGGCATACACAGTGTGAGTCCGAAGGCCTACTGGCCTGGATATTGTTTAGTAGGGCCAGAGGAGCCTGGGGGTACTCCGTGTTCTTGCAGGGCAGAGGGTTTCCAGGCGAGGCACCTAGGTGTCCCGAAAAGCGTACTGGCGTTCAAAGGCTGCAGAGGAGCGCCTGCGGCCTCATGGAAACTGCTGCACGCCTCCGCTTCTGCAGAGCAACTCAGGGCCTTACCTCGAGGCAAGTCCTCACGTTGAGTGTCCCGTGAGCGACACCGCATGGTAGGATGCTGACTTTCTCTTGAGCAGAGAGACTTCAGGTACGAGGTCCTCTAAGGATTCTAAGCAGAGTGTTTTCTAATGGCAGCTCAAACGAGGGCAATGTCGAAGCCTTCCAGGGCATGTTGGACTGCCTAGAAATGTGGTTCTGATGCCGTTCGAGTGCTCTAGAAACGTAGCCCTCCTGAAGTAACGTGCAGCGTGTTGCCCATCCCTCGGCAGACACAGAGGGCCTCCGAGGGACCTATGGGCCTCGGTGTTGCTCAGCAGGCCCACAGGGGTGTGGAGGTACTCAGTGATCTTGGAACGAAAATGATGCTCACCCGAGGGGCCTAGGAGTTCTCCAAGGGTACCTGCTTTCAAATAAAGCAGAACAGCGACTAGGAGCTCATGGAGAGAGCTGCATGCCTCCCGTTCTGCATGGCTACTCAGGGCCTTACCTCGAGGCAAGGACTCACGCTGAGATTCCCTTTAGCTCTAGAGCATGGCAAGATGAGCCCCACCCCGGCCATGGAAGCACCCTGTGTAGCCAGAGAAAACTCATTTTCTTCCCAGACCCATGCCTACAGCGGCCAGAGGCCAGTCAACAGCAGAGAATTTCAGGGAGCTTCAAGGCAGCACGCGTGGAGCTTTGCAAATGGAAAAGCAAGGCTAGTACCATCGCGCCCCCATTTCCATGGGCACACGCAGCATACCTCCCTGTGGTTTCTGACAAGTCAAAAGAGACACAGAGCACACACTGGTTCCTTCCCTGAATCAACTTCTCGAGGCAGGGTGTTCTGCATCTAGTGAACGGCCTCAGCCAAGGCACGCCCTAGCTAGGCCTCTGGGCCCGTGCCTCTGCAGAAGCCTGCAGTGCTACAGGGAAAACTGTGCTTCAGTTGCAATAGGCAAGCACTCCGCCTTTCTCCGGGAGGCAGGGTGACTTCAGGTACGAGGTCCAGGATGGAAGGCGAAGCCGAGGGTTTCTCTCAGTGCAGCTCAGACTAGGGAAAGAGTGCGACTTCCACGGCATGTTGGACCTTGCTAGAACGGGGCTCGTGATCCTGTGCGAGTGCTGGGTAAATCAAGAAGTCCCAAGAAAGAGTGCAGTGTGTTGCCCATCACTCGGCAGACACGGAGGGCCTCCGAGGGACCTATGGGCCTCGATGTTGCTCAGTAGGCCCACAGCGGTGTGGAGGTACTCAGTGATCTTGGAACGAAAATGATGCTCACCCGAGGGGCCTAGGAGTTCTCAATGGCTACCTTCTTTCAAATAAAGCAGAACAGCGACTAAGAGCTCATGGAGAGAGCTGCATGCCTCCCTTCCTGCATGGCTACTCAGGGCCTTACCTCGAGGCAAGGACTCACGCTGAGATTCCCTTTAGCTCTAGAGCATGGCAAGATGAGCCCCACCCCGGCCATGGAAGCACCCTGTGTAGCCAGAGAAAACTCATTTTCTTCCCAGTCCCATGCCTACAGCGGCCAGAGGCCTGACAACAGCAGAGAATTTCAGGGCGCTTCAAGGGAGCGTGAACGGGGCTTTGCAAATGGAAAAGCAAGGCTAGTACCGTCGCGCCCCCATTTCCATGGGCACACGCAGCATACCTCCCTGTGGTTTCTGAGCAGTCAAAAGAGACACAGAGCGCACACTTCGTCCTTCCCCGAATCAGCTTCTCGAGGCAGGGTGTTCTGCATGTAGTGAACGGCCTCAACCAAGGCGCGCCCTAGCTAGGCCTCTGGGCCCGTGCCTCTTCAGAAGCCTGCAGTGCTACAGGAAAAACTGTGCTTTAGTGGCAATAGGAACGCAAGCCGACTTTCTCCCGGAGGCAGCGTGACTTCAGGTAGGAGGTCCTGGTTGGAAGGCGAAGCCTAGTGTTTTTTGCAGTGCAGCTCAGAGTAGGGAATGAGTGCGACTTCCACGGCATGTTGGAACCTGCTAGAACCGTGCTCGTGAACCTGTGGTAGTGCTGGGGGAATCAAGCTGTCCCAAGAAAGAGTGTACTGTTTTGCCCCTCACTCGGCATACACAGTGTGAGTCCGAAGGCCTACTGGCCTGGATGTTGTTTAGTAGGGCCAGGGGAGCCTGGGGGTACTCCGTGTTCTTGCAGGGCAGAGGGTTTCCAGGCGAGGCACCTAGGTGTCCCGAAAAGCGTACTGGCGTTCAAAGGCTGCAGAGGAGCGCCTGCGGCCTCATGGAAACTGCTGCACGCCTCCGCTTCTGCAGAGCAACTCAGGGCCTTACCTCGAGGCAAGTCCTCACGTTGAGTGTCCCGTGAGCGACACCGCATGGTAGGATGCTGACTTTCTCCTTGAGCAGAGAGACTTCAGGTACGAGGTCCTCTAAGGATTCTAAGCAGAGTGTTTTCTCATGGCAGCTCAAACGAGGGCAATGTCGAAGCCTTCCAGGGCATGTTGGACTGCCTAGAAATGTGGTTCTGATGCCGTTCGAGTGCTCTAGAAACGTAGCCCTCCTGAAGTAACGTGCAGCGTGTTGCCCATCCCTCGGCAGACACAGAGGGCCTCCGAGGGACCTATGGGCCTCGATGTTGCTCAGCAGGCCCACAGGGGTGTGGAGGTACTCAGTGATCTTGGAACGAAAATGATGCTCACCCGAGGGGCCTAGGAGTTCTCCAAGGGTACCTGCTTTCAAATAAAGCAGAACAGCGACTAGGAGCTCATGGAGAGAGCTGCATGCCTCCCGTTCTGCATGGCTACTCAGGGCCTTACCTCGAGGCAAGGACTCACGCTGAGATTCCCTTTAGCTCTAGAGCATGGCAAGATGAGCCCCACCCCGGCCATGGAAGCACCCTGTGTAGCCAGAGAAAACTCATTTTCTTCCCAGACCCATGCCTACAGCGGCCAGAGGCCAGTCAACAGCAGAGAATTTCAGGGAGCTTCAAGGCAGCACGCGTGGAGCTTTGCAAATGGAAAAGCAAGGCTAGTACCATCGCGCCCCCATTTCCATGGGCACACGCAGCATACCTCCCTGTGGTTTCTGACAAGTCAAAAGAGACACAGAGCACACACTGGTTCCTTCCCTGAATCAACTTCTCGAGGCAGGGTGTTCTGCATCTAGTGAACGGCCTCAGCCAAGGCACGCCCTAGCTAGGCCTCTGGGCCCGTGCCTCTGCAGAAGCCTGCAGTGCTACAGGGAAAACTGTGCTTCAGTTGCAATAGGCAAGCACTCCGCCTTTCTCCGGGAGGCAGGGTGACTTCAGGTACGAGGTCCAGGATGGAAGGCGAAGCCGAGGGTTTCTCTCAGTGCAGCTCAGACTAGGGAAAGAGTGCGACTTCCACGGCATGTTGGACCTTGCTAGAACGGGGCTCGTGATCCTGTGCGAGTGCTGGGTAAATCAAGAAGTCCCAAGAAAGAGTGCAGTGTGTTGCCCATCACTCGGCAGACACGGAGGGCCTCCGAGGGACCTATGGGCCTCGATGTTGCTCAGTAGGCCCACAGCGGTGTGGAGGTACTCAGTGATCTTGGAACGAAAATGATGCTCACCCGAGGGGCCTAGGAGTTCTCAATGGCTACCTTCTTTCAAATAAAGCAGAACAGCGACTAAGAGCTCATGGAGAGAGCTGCATGCCTCCCTTCCTGCATGGCTACTCAGGGCCTTACCTCGAGGCAAGGACTCACGTTGAGATTCTCTTTAGCTCTAGAGCATGGCAAGATGAGCCCCACCCCGGCCATGGAAGCACCCTGTGTAGCCAGAGAAAACTCATTTTCTTCCCAGTCCCATGCCTACAGCGGCCAGAGGCCTGACAACAGCAGAGAATTTCAGGGCGCTTCAAGGGAGCGTGAACGGGGCTTTGCAAATGGAAAAGCAAGGCTAGTACCGTCGCGCCCCCATTTCCATGGGCACACGCAGCATACCTCCCTGTGGTTTCTGAGCAGTCAAAAGAGACACAGAGCGCACACTTCGTCCTTCCCCGAATCAGCTTCTCGAGGCAGGGTGTTCTGCATGTAGTGAACGGCCTCAACCAAGGCGCGCCCTAGCTAGGCCTCTGGGCCCGTGCCTCTTCAGAAGCCTGCAGTGCTACAGGAAAAACTGTGCTTTAGTGGCAATAGGAACGCAAGCCGACTTTCTCCTGGAGGCAGCGTGACTTCAGGTAGGAGGTCCTGGTTGGAAGGCGAAGCCTAGTGTTTTTTGCAGTGCAGCTCAGAGTAGGGAATGAGTGCGACTTCCACGGCATGTTGGAACCTGCTAGAACCGTGCTCGTGAACCTGTGGTAGTGCTGGGGGAATCAAGCTGTCCCAAGAAAGAGTGTACTGTTTTGCCCCTCACTCGGCATACACAGTGTGAGTCCGAAGGCCTACTGGCCTGGATGTTGTTTAGTAGGGCCAGGGGAGCCTGGGGGTACTCCGTGTTCTTGCAGGGCAGAGGGTTTCCAGGCGAGGCACCTAGGTGTCCCGAAAAGCGTACTGGCGTTCAAAGGCTGCAGAGGAGCGCCTGCGGCCTCATGGAAACTGCTGCACGCCTCCGCTTCTGCAGAGCAACTCAGGGCCTTACCTCGAGGCAAGTCCTCACGTTGAGTGTCCCGTGAGCGACACCGCATGGTAGGATGCTGACTTTCTCCTTGAGCAGAGAGACTTCAGGTACGAGGTCCTCTAAGGATTCTAAGCAGAGTGTTTTCTCATGGCAGCTCAAACGAGGGCAATGTCGAAGCCTTCCAGGGCATGTTGGACTGCCTAGAAATGTGGTTCTGATGCCGTTCGAGTGCTCTAGAAACGTAGCCCTCCTGAAGTAACGTGCAGCGTGTTGCCCATCCCTCGGCAGACACAGAGGGCCTCCGAGGGACCTATGGGCCTCGATGTTGCTCAGCAGGCCCACAGGGGTGTGGAGGTACTCAGTGATCTTGGAACGAAAATGATGCTCACCCGAGGGGCCTAGGAGTTCTCCAAGGGTACCTGCTTTCAAATAAAGCAGAACAGCGACTAGGAGCTCATGGAGAGAGCTGCATGCCTCCCGTTCTGCATGGCTACTCAGGGCCTTACCTCGAGGCAAGGACTCACGCTGAGATTCCCTTTAGCTCTAGAGCATGGCAAGATGAGCCCCACCCCGGCCATGGAAGCACCCTGTGTAGCCAGAGAAAACTCATTTTCTTCCCAGACCCATGCCTACAGCGGCCAGAGGCCAGTCAACAGCAGAGAATTTCAGGGAGCTTCAAGGCAGCACGCGTGGAGCTTTGCAAATGGAAAAGCAAGGCTAGTACCATCGCGCCCCCATTTCCATGGGCACACGCAGCATACCTCCCTGTGGTTTCTGACAAGTCAAAAGAGACACAGAGCACACACTGGTTCCTTCCCTGAATCAACTTCTCGAGGCAGGGTGTTCTGCATCTAGTGAACGGCCTCAGCCAAGGCACGCCCTAGCTAGGCCTCTGGGCCCGTGCCTCTGCAGAAGCCTGCAGTGCTACAGGGAAAACTGTGCTTCAGTTGCAATAGGCAAGCACTCCGCCTTTCTCCGGGAGGCAGGGTGACTTCAGGTACGAGGTCCAGGATGGAAGGCGAAGCCGAGGGTTTCTCTCAGTGCAGCTCAGACTAGGGAAAGAGTGCGACTTCCACGGCATGTTGGACCTTGCTAGAACGGGGCTCGTGATCCTGTGCGAGTGCTGGGTAAATCAAGAAGTCCCAAGAAAGAGTGCAGTGTGTTGCCCATCACTCGGCAGACACGGAGGGCCTCCGAGGGACCTATGGGCCTCGATGTTGCTCAGTAGGCCCACAGCGGTGTGGAGGTACTCAGTGATCTTGGAACGAAAATGATGCTCACCCGAGGGGCCTAGGAGTTCTCAATGGCTACCTTCTTTCAAATAAAGCAGAACAGCGACTAAGAGCTCATGGAGAGAGCTGCATGCCTCCCTTCCTGCATGGCTACTCAGGGCCTTACCTCGAGGCAAGGACTCACGTTGAGATTCTCTTTAGCTCTAGAGCATGGCAAGATGAGCCCCACCCCGGCCATGGAAGCACCCTGTGTAGCCAGAGAAAACTCATTTTCTTCCCAGTCCCATGCCTACAGCGGCCAGAGGCCTGACAACAGCAGAGAATTTCAGGGCGCTTCAAGGGAGCGTGAACGGGGCTTTGCAAATGGAAAAGCAAGGCTAGTACCGTCGCGCCCCCATTTCCATGGGCACACGCAGCATACCTCCCTGTGGTTTCTGAGCAGTCAAAAGAGACACAGAGCGCACACTTCGTCCTTCCCCGAATCAGCTTCTCGAGGCAGGGTGTTCTGCATGTAGTGAACGGCCTCAACCAAGGCGCGCCCTAGCTAGGCCTCTGGGCCCGTGCCTCTTCAGAAGCCTGCAGTGCTACAGGAAAAACTGTGCTTTAGTGGCAATAGGAACGCAAGCCGACTTTCTCCCGGAGGCAGCGTGACTTCAGGTAGGAGGTCCTGGTTGGAAGGCGAAGCCTAGTGTTTTTTGCAGTGCAGCTCAGAGTAGGGAATGAGTGCGACTTCCACGGCATGTTGGAACCTGCTAGAACCGTGCTCGTGAACCTGTGGTAGTGCTGGGGGAATCAAGCTGTCCCAAGAAAGAGTGTACTGTTTTGCCCCTCACTCGGCATACACAGTGTGAGTCCGAAGGCCTACTGGCCTGGATGTTGTTTAGTAGGGCCAGGGGAGCCTGGGGGTACTCCGTGTTCTTGCAGGGCAGAGGGTTTCCAGGCGAGGCACCTAGGTGTCCCGAAAAGCGTACTGGCGTTCAAAGGCTGCAGAGGAGCGCCTGCGGCCTCATGGAAACTGCTGCACGCCTCCGCTTCTGCAGAGCAACTCAGGGCCTTACCTCGAGGCAAGTCCTCACGTTGAGTGTCCCGTGAGCGACACCGCATGGTAGGATGCTGACTTTCTCCTTGAGCAGAGAGACTTCAGGTACGAGGTCCTCTAAGGATTCTAAGAAGAGTGTTTTCTCATGGCAGCTCAAACGAGGGCAATGTCGAAGCCTTCCAGGGCATGTTGGACTGCCTAGAAATGTGGTTCTGATGCCGTTCGAGTGCTCTAGAAACGTAGCCCTCCTGAAGTAACGTGCAGCGTGTTGCCCATCCCTCGGCAGACACAGAGGGCCTCCGAGGGACCTATGGGCCTCGATGTTGCTCAGCAGGCCCACAGGGGTGTGGAGGTACTCAGTGATCTTGGAACGAAAATGATGCTCACCCGAGGGGCCTAGGAGTTCTCCAAGGGTACCTGCTTTCAAATAAAGCAGAACAGCGACTAGGAGCTCATGGAGAGAGCTGCATGCCTCCCGTTCTGCATGGCTACTCAGGGCCTTACCTCGAGGCAAGGACTCACGCTGAGATTCCCTTTAGCTCTAGAGCATGGCAAGATGAGCCCCACCCCGGCCATGGAAGCACCCTGTGTAGCCAGAGAAAACTCATTTTCTTCCCAGACCCATGCCTACAGCGGCCAGAGGCCAGTCAACAGCAGAGAATTTCAGGGAGCTTCAAGGCAGCACGCGTGGAGCTTTGCAAATGGAAAAGCAAGGCTAGTACCATCGCGCCCCCATTTCCATGGGCACACGCAGCATACCTCCCTGTGGTTTCTGACAAGTCAAAAGAGACACAGAGCACACACTGGTTCCTTCCCTGAATCAACTTCTCGAGGCAGGGTGTTCTGCATCTAGTGAACGGCCTCAGCCAAGGCACGCCCTAGCTAGGCCTCTGGGCCCGTGCCTCTGCAGAAGCCTGCAGTGCTACAGGGAAAACTGGGCTTCAGTTGCAATAGGCAAGCACTCCGCCTTTCTCCGGGAGGCAGGGTGACTTCAGGTACGAGGTCCAGGATGGAAGGCGAAGCCGAGGGTTTCTCTCAGTGCAGCTCAGACTAGGGAAAGAGTGCGACTTCCACGGCATGTTGGACCTTGCTAGAACGGGGCTCGTGATCCTGTGCGAGTGCTGGGTAAATCAAGAAGTCCCAAGAAAGAGTGCAGTGTGTTGCCCATCACTCGGCAGACACGGAGGGCCTCCGAGGGACCTATGGGCCTCGATGTTGCTCAGTAGGCCCACAGCGGTGTGGAGGTACTCAGTGATCTTGGAACGAAAATGATGCTCACCCGAGGGGCCTAGGAGTTCTCAATGGCTACCTTCTTTCAAATAAAGCAGAACAGCGACTAAGAGCTCATGGAGAGAGCTGCATGCCTCCCTTCCTGCATGGCTACTCAGGGCCTTACCTCGAGGCAAGGACTCACGTTGAGATTCTCTTTAGCTCTAGAGCATGGCAAGATGAGCCCCACCCCGGCCATGGAAGCACCCTGTGTAGCCAGAGAAAACTCATTTTCTTCCCAGTCCCATGCCTACAGCGGCCAGAGGCCTGACAACAGCAGAGAATTTCAGGGCGCTTCAAGGGAGCGTGAACGGGGCTTTGCAAATGGAAAAGCAAGGCTAGTACCGTCGCGCCCCCATTTCCATGGGCACACGCAGCATACCTCCCTGTGGTTTCTGAGCAGTCAAAAGAGACACAGAGCGCACACTTCGTCCTTCCCCGAATCAGCTTCTCGAGGCAGGGTGTTCTGCATGTAGTGAACGGCCTCAACCAAGGCGCGCCCTAGCTAGGCCTCTGGGCCCGTGCCTCTTCAGAAGCCTGCAGTGCTACAGGAAAAACTGTGCTTTAGTGGCAATAGGAACGCAAGCCGACTTTCTCCTGGAGGCAGCGTGACTTCAGGTAGGAGGTCCTGGTTGGAAGGCGAAGCCTAGTGTTTTTTGCAGTGCAGCTCAGAGTAGGGAATGAGTGCGACTTCCACGGCATGTTGGAACCTGCTAGAACCGTGCTCGTGAACCTGTGGTAGTGCTGGGGGAATCAAGCTGTCCCAAGAAAGAGTGTACTGTTTTGCCCCTCACTCGGCATACACAGTGTGAGTCCGAAGGCCTACTGGCCTGGATGTTGTTTAGTAGGGCCAGGGGAGCCTGGGGGTACTCCGTGTTCTTGCAGGGCAGAGGGTTTCCAGGCGAGGCACCTAGGTGTCCCGAAAAGCGTACTGGCGTTCAAAGGCTGCAGAGGAGCGCCTGCGGCCTCATGGAAACTGCTGCACGCCTCCGCTTCTGCAGAGCAACTCAGGGCCTTACCTCGAGGCAAGTCCTCACGTTGAGTGTCCCGTGAGCGACACCGCATGGTAGGATGCTGACTTTCTCCTTGAGCAGAGAGACTTCAGGTACGAGGTCCTCTAAGGATTCTAAGCAGAGTGTTTTCTCATGGCAGCTCAAACGAGGGCAATGTCGAAGCCTTCCAGGGCATGTTGGACTGCCTAGAAATGTGGTTCTGATGCCGTTCGAGTGCTCTAGAAACGTAGCCCTCCTGAAGTAACGTGCAGCGTGTTGCCCATCCCTCGGCAGACACAGAGGGCCTCCGAGGGACCTATGGGCCTCGATGTTGCTCAGCAGGCCCACAGGGGTGTGGAGGTACTCAGTGATCTTGGAACGAAAATGATGCTCACCCGAGGGGCCTAGGAGTTCTCCAAGGGTACCTGCTTTCAAATAAAGCAGAACAGCGACTAGGAGCTCATGGAGAGAGCTGCATGCCTCCCGTTCTGCATGGCTACTCAGGGCCTTACCTCGAGGCAAGGACTCACGCTGAGATTCCCTTTAGCTCTAGAGCATGGCAAGATGAGCCCCACCCCGGCCATGGAAGCACCCTGTGTAGCCAGAGAAAACTCATTTTCTTCCCAGACCCATGCCTACAGCGGCCAGAGGCCAGTCAACAGCAGAGAATTTCAGGGAGCTTCAAGGCAGCACGCGTGGAGCTTTGCAAATGGAAAAGCAAGGCTAGTACCATCGCGCCCCCATTTCCATGGGCACACGCAGCATACCTCCCTGTGGTTTCTGACAAGTCAAAAGAGACACAGAGCACACACTGGTTCCTTCCCTGAATCAACTTCTCGAGGCAGGGTGTTCTGCATCTAGTGAACGGCCTCAGCCAAGGCACGCCCTAGCTAGGCCTCTGGGCCCGTGCCTCTGCAGAAGCCTGCAGTGCTACAGGGAAAACTGTGCTTCAGTTGCAATAGGCAAGCACTCCGCCTTTCTCCGGGAGGCAGGGTGACTTCAGGTACGAGGTCCAGGATGGAAGGCGAAGCCGAGGGTTTCTCTCAGTGCAGCTCAGACTAGGGAAAGAGTGCGACTTCCACGGCATGTTGGACCTTGCTAGAACGGGGCTCGTGATCCTGTGCGAGTGCTGGGTAAATCAAGAAGTCCCAAGAAAGAGTGCAGTGTGTTGCCCATCACTCGGCAGACACGGAGGGCCTCCGAGGGACCTATGGGCCTCGATGTTGCTCAGTAGGCCCACAGCGGTGTGGAGGTACTCAGTGATCTTGGAACGAAAATGATGCTCACCCGAGGGGCCTAGGAGTTCTCAATGGCTACCTTCTTTCAAATAAAGCAGAACAGCGACTAAGAGCTCATGGAGAGAGCTGCATGCCTCCCTTCCTGCATGGCTACTCAGGGCCTTACCTCGAGGCAAGGACTCACGTTGAGATTCTCTTTAGCTCTAGAGCATGGCAAGATGAGCCCCACCCCGGCCATGGAAGCACCCTGTGTAGCCAGAGAAAACTCATTTTCTTCCCAGTCCCATGCCTACAGCGGCCAGAGGCCTGACAACAGCAGAGAATTTCAGGGCGCTTCAAGGGAGCGTGAACGGGGCTTTGCAAATGGAAAAGCAAGGCTAGTACCGTCGCGCCCCCATTTCCATGGGCACACGCAGCATACCTCCCTGTGGTTTCTGAGCAGTCAAAAGAGACACAGAGCGCACACTTCGTCCTTCCCCGAATCAGCTTCTCGAGGCAGGGTGTTCTGCATGTAGTGAACGGCCTCAACCAAGGCGCGCCCTAGCTAGGCCTCTGGGCCCGTGCCTCTTCAGAAGCCTGCAGTGCTACAGGAAAAACTGTGCTTTAGTGGCAATAGGAACGCAAGCCGACTTTCTCCTGGAGGCAGCGTGACTTCAGGTAGGAGGTCCTGGTTGGAAGGCGAAGCCTAGTGTTTTTTGCAGTGCAGCTCAGAGTAGGGAATGAGTGCGACTTCCACGGCATGTTGGAACCTGCTAGAACCGTGCTCGTGAACCTGTGGTAGTGCTGGGGGAATCAAGCTGTCCCAAGAAAGAGTGTACTGTTTTGCCCCTCACTCGGCATACACAGTGTGAGTCCGAAGGCCTACTGGCCTGGATATTGTTTAGTAGGGCCAGGGGAGCCTGGGGGTACTCCGTGTTCTTGCAGGGCAGAGGGTTTCCAGGCGAGGCACCTAGGTGTCCCGAAAAGCGTACTGGCGTTCAAAGGCTGCAGAGGAGCGCCTGCGGCCTCATGGAAACTGCTGCACGCCTCCGCTTCTGCAGAGCAACTCAGGGCCTTACCTCGAGGCAAGTCCTCACGTTGAGTGTCCCGTGAGCGACACCGCATGGTAGGATGCTGACTTTCTCCTTGAGCAGAGAGACTTCAGGTACGAGGTCCTCTAAGGATTCTAAGCAGAGTGTTTTCTCATGGCAGCTCAAACGAGGGCAATGTCGAAGCCTTCCAGGGCATGTTGGACTGCCTAGAAATGTGGTTCTGATGCCGTTCGAGTGCTCTAGAAACGTAGCCCTCCTGAAGTAACGTGCAGCGTGTTGCCCATCCCTCGGCAGACACAGAGGGCCTCCGAGGGACCTATGGGCCTCGATGTTGCTCAGCAGGCCCACAGGGGTGTGGAGGTACTCAGTGATCTTGGAACGAAAATGATGCTCACCCGAGGGGCCTAGGAGTTCTCCAAGGGTACCTGCTTTCAAATAAAGCAGAACAGCGACTAGGAGCTCATGGAGAGAGCTGCATGCCTCCCGTTCTGCATGGCTACTCAGGGCCTTACCTCGAGGCAAGGACTCACGCTGAGATTCCCTTTAGCTCTAGAGCATGGCAAGATGAGCCCCACCCCGGCCATGGAAGCACCCTGTGTAGCCAGAGAAAACTCATTTTCTTCCCAGACCCATGCCTACAGCGGCCAGAGGCCAGTCAACAGCAGAGAATTTCAGGGAGCTTCAAGGCAGCACGCGTGGAGCTTTGCAAATGGAAAAGCAAGGCTAGTACCATCGCGCCCCCATTTCCATGGGCACACGCAGCATACCTCCCTGTGGTTTCTGACAAGTCAAAAGAGACACAGAGCACACACTGGTTCCTTCCCTGAATCAACTTCTCGAGGCAGGGTGTTCTGCATCTAGTGAACGGCCTCAGCCAAGGCACGCCCTAGCTAGGCCTCTGGGCCCGTGCCTCTGCAGAAGCCTGCAGTGCTACAGGGAAAACTGGGCTTCAGTTGCAATAGGCAAGCACTCCGCCTTTCTCCGGGAGGCAGGGTGACTTCAGGTACGAGGTCCAGGATGGAAGGCGAAGCCGAGGGTTTCTCTCAGTGCAGCTCAGACTAGGGAAAGAGTGCGACTTCCACGGCATGTTGGACCTTGCTAGAACGGGGCTCGTGATCCTGTGCGAGTGCTGGGTAAATCAAGAAGTCCCAAGAAAGAGTGCAGTGTGTTGCCCATCACTCGGCAGACACGGAGGGCCTCCGAGGGACCTATGGGCCTCGATGTTGCTCAGTAGGCCCACAGCGGTGTGGAGGTACTCAGTGATCTTGGAACGAAAATGATGCTCACCCGAGGGGCCTAGGAGTTCTCAATGGCTACCTTCTTTCAAATAAAGCAGAACAGCGACTAAGAGCTCATGGAGAGAGCTGCATGCCTCCCTTCCTGCATGGCTACTCAGGGCCTTACCTCGAGGCAAGGACTCACGTTGAGATTCTCTTTAGCTCTAGAGCATGGCAAGATGAGCCCCACCCCGGCCATGGAAGCACCCTGTGTAGCCAGAGAAAACTCATTTTCTTCCCAGTCCCATGCCTACAGCGGCCAGAGGCCTGACAACAGCAGAGAATTTCAGGGCGCTTCAAGGGAGCGTGAACGGGGCTTTGCAAATGGAAAAGCAAGGCTAGTACCGTCGCGCCCCCATTTCCATGGGCACACGCAGCATACCTCCCTGTGGTTTCTGAGCAGTCAAAAGAGACACAGAGCGCACACTTCGTCCTTCCCCGAATCAGCTTCTCGAGGCAGGGTGTTCTGCATGTAGTGAACGGCCTCAACCAAGGCGCGCCCTAGCTAGGCCTCTGGGCCCGTGCCTCTTCAGAAGCCTGCAGTGCTACAGGAAAAACTGTGCTTTAGTGGCAATAGGAACGCAAGCCGACTTTCTCCTGGAGGCAGCGTGACTTCAGGTAGGAGGTCCTGGTTGGAAGGCGAAGCCTAGTGTTTTTTGCAGTGCAGCTCAGAGTAGGGAATGAGTGCGACTTCCACGGCATGTTGGAACCTGCTAGAACCGTGCTCGTGAACCTGTGGTAGTGCTGGGGGAATCAAGCTGTCCCAAGAAAGAGTGTACTGTTTTGCCCCTCACTCGGCATACACAGTGTGAGTCCGAAGGCCTACTGGCCTGGATGTTGTTTAGTAGGGCCAGGGGAGCCTGGGGGTACTCCGTGTTCTTGCAGGGCAGAGGGTTTCCAGGCGAGGCACCTAGGTGTCCCGAAAAGCGTACTGGCGTTCAAAGGCTGCAGAGGAGCGCCTGCGGCCTCATGGAAACTGCTGCACGCCTCCGCTTCTGCAGAGCAACTCAGGGCCTTACCTCGAGGCAAGTCCTCACGTTGAGTGTCCCGTGAGCGACACCGCATGGTAGGATGCTGACTTTCTCCTTGAGCAGAGAGACTTCAGGTACGAGGTCCTCTAAGGATTCTAAGCAGAGTGTTTTCTCATGGCAGCTCAAACGAGGGCAATGTCGAAGCCTTCCAGGGCATGTTGGACTGCCTAGAAATGTGGTTCTGATGCCGTTCGAGTGCTCTAGAAACGTAGCCCTCCTGAAGTAACGTGCAGCGTGTTGCCCATCCCTCGGCAGACACAGAGGGCCTCCGAGGGACCTATGGGCCTCGATGTTGCTCAGCAGGCCCACAGGGGTGTGGAGGTACTCAGTGATCTTGGAACGAAAATGATGCTCACCCGAGGGGCCTAGGAGTTCTCCAAGGGTACCTGCTTTCAAATAAAGCAGAACAGCGACTAGGAGCTCATGGAGAGAGCTGCATGCCTCCCGTTCTGCATGGCTACTCAGGGCCTTACCTCGAGGCAAGGACTCACGCTGAGATTCCCTTTAGCTCTAGAGCATGGCAAGATGAGCCCCACCCCGGCCATGGAAGCACCCTGTGTAGCCAGAGAAAACTCATTTTCTTCCCAGACCCATGCCTACAGCGGCCAGAGGCCAGTCAACAGCAGAGAATTTCAGGGAGCTTCAAGGCAGCACGCGTGGAGCTTTGCAAATGGAAAAGCAAGGCTAGTACCATCGCGCCCCCATTTCCATGGGCACACGCAGCATACCTCCCTGTGGTTTCTGACAAGTCAAAAGAGACACAGAGCACACACTGGTTCCTTCCCTGAATCAACTTCTCGAGGCAGGGTGTTCTGCATCTAGTGAACGGCCTCAGCCAAGGCACGCCCTAGCTAGGCCTCTGGGCCCGTGCCTCTGCAGAAGCCTGCAGTGCTACAGGGAAAACTGTGCTTCAGTTGCAATAGGCAAGCACTCCGCCTTTCTCCGGGAGGCAGGGTGACTTCAGGTACGAGGTCCAGGATGGAAGGCGAAGCCGAGGGTTTCTCTCAGTGCAGCTCAGACTAGGGAAAGAGTGCGACTTCCACGGCATGTTGGACCTTGCTAGAACGGGGCTCGTGATCCTGTGCGAGTGCTGGGTAAATCAAGAAGTCCCAAGAAAGAGTGCAGTGTGTTGCCCATCACTCGGCAGACACGGAGGGCCTCCGAGGGACCTATGGGCCTCGATGTTGCTCAGTAGGCCCACAGCGGTGTGGAGGTACTCAGTGATCTTGGAACGAAAATGATGCTCACCCGAGGGGCCTAGGAGTTCTCAATGGCTACCTTCTTTCAAATAAAGCAGAACAGCGACTAAGAGCTCATGGAGAGAGCTGCATGCCTCCCTTCCTGCATGGCTACTCAGGGCCTTACCTCGAGGCAAGGACTCACGTTGAGATTCTCTTTAGCTCTAGAGCATGGCAAGATGAGCCCCACCCCGGCCATGGAAGCACCCTGTGTAGCCAGAGAAAACTCATTTTCTTCCCAGTCCCATGCCTACAGCGGCCAGAGGCCTGACAACAGCAGAGAATTTCAGGGCGCTTCAAGGGAGCGTGAACGGGGCTTTGCAAATGGAAAAGCAAGGCTAGTACCGTCGCGCCCCCATTTCCATGGGCACACGCAGCATACCTCCCTGTGGTTTCTGAGCAGTCAAAAGAGACACAGAGCGCACACTTCGTCCTTCCCCGAATCAGCTTCTCGAGGCAGGGTGTTCTGCATGTAGTGAACG
Source organism: Eubalaena glacialis (assembly GCF_028564815.1). Lineage (NCBI taxonomy): Eukaryota > Metazoa > Chordata > Mammalia > Artiodactyla > Balaenidae > Eubalaena > Eubalaena glacialis. Next base: position 85,747,364 of record NC_083727.1, read on the forward strand.
GCCTCAACCAAGGCGCGCCCTAGCTAGGCCTCTGGGCCCGTGCCTCTTCAGAAGCCTGCAGTGCTACAGGAAAAACTGTGCTTTAGTGGCAATAGGAACGCAAGCCGACTTTCTCCTGGAGGCAGCGTGACTTCAGGTAGGAGGTCCTGGTTGGAAGGCGAAGCCTAGTGTTTTTTGCAGTGCAGCTCAGAGTAGGGAATGAGTGCGACTTCCACGGCATGTTGGAACCTGCTAGAACCGTGCTCGTGAACCTGTGGTAGTGCTGGGGGAATCAAGCTGTCCCAAGAAAGAGTGTACTGTTTTGCCCCTCACTCGGCATACACAGTGTGAGTCCGAAGGCCTACTGGCCTGGATGTTGTTTAGTAGGGCCAGGGGAGCCTGGGGGTACTCCGTGTTCTTGCAGGGCAGAGGGTTTCCAGGCGAGGCACCTAGGTGTCCCGAAAAGCGTACTGGCGTTCAAAGGCTGCAGAGGAGCGCCTGCGGCCTCATGGAAACTGCTGCACGCCTCCGCTTCTGCAGAGCAACTCAGGGCCTTACCTCGAGGCAAGTCCTCACGTTGAGTGTCCCGTGAGCGACACCGCATGGTAGGATGCTGACTTTCTCCTTGAGCAGAGAGACTTCAGGTACGAGGTCCTCTAAGGATTCTAAGCAGAGTGTTTTCTCATGGCAGCTCAAACGAGGGCAATGTCGAAGCCTTCCAGGGCATGTTGGACTGCCTAGAAATGTGGTTCTGATGCCGTTCGAGTGCTCTAGAAACGTAGCCCTCCTGAAGTAACGTGCAGCGTGTTGCCCATCCCTCGGCAGACACAGAGGGCCTCCGAGGGACCTATGGGCCTCGATGTTGCTCAGCAGGCCCACAGGGGTGTGGAGGTACTCAGTGATCTTGGAACGAAAATGATGCTCACCCGAGGGGCCTAGGAGTTCTCCAAGGGTACCTGCTTTCAAATAAAGCAGAACAGCGACTAGGAGCTCATGGAGAGAGCTGCATGCCTCCCGTTCTGCATGGCTACTCAGGGCCTTACCTCGAGGCAAGGACTCACGCTGAGATTCCCTTTAGCTCTAGAGCATGGCAAGATGAGCCCCACCCCGGCCATGGAAGCACCCTGTGTAGCCAGAGAAAACTCATTTTCTTCCCAGACCCATGCCTACAGCGGCCAGAGGCCAGTCAACAGCAGAGAATTTCAGGGAGCTTCAAGGCAGCACGCGTGGAGCTTTGCAAATGGAAAAGCAAGGCTAGTACCATCGCGCCCCCATTTCCATGGGCACACGCAGCATACCTCCCTGTGGTTTCTGACAAGTCAAAAGAGACACAGAGCACACACTGGTTCCTTCCCTGAATCAACTTCTCGAGGCAGGGTGTTCTGCATCTAGTGAACGGCCTCAGCCAAGGCACGCCCTAGCTAGGCCTCTGGGCCCGTGCCTCTGCAGAAGCCTGCAGTGCTACAGGGAAAACTGTGCTTCAGTTGCAATAGGCAAGCACTCCGCCTTTCTCCGGGAGGCAGGGTGACTTCAGGTACGAGGTCCAGGATGGAAGGCGAAGCCGAGGGTTTCTCTCAGTGCAGCTCAGACTAGGGAAAGAGTGCGACTTCCACGGCATGTTGGACCTTGCTAGAACGGGGCTCGTGATCCTGTGCGAGTGCTGGGTAAATCAAGAAGTCCCAAGAAAGAGTGCAGTGTGTTGCCCATCACTCGGCAGACACGGAGGGCCTCCGAGGGACCTATGGGCCTCGATGTTGCTCAGTAGGCCCACAGCGGTGTGGAGGTACTCAGTGATCTTGGAACGAAAATGATGCTCACCCGAGGGGCCTAGGAGTTCTCAATGGCTACCTTCTTTCAAATAAAGCAGAACAGCGACTAAGAGCTCATGGAGAGAGCTGCATGCCTCCCTTCCTGCATGGCTACTCAGGGCCTTACCTCGAGGCAAGGACTCACGCTGAGATTCCCTTTAGCTCCAGAGCATGGCAAGATGAGCCCCACCCCGGCCATGGAAGCACCCTGTGTAGCCAGAGAAAACTCATTTTCTTCCCAGTCCCATGCCTACAGCGGCCAGAGGCCTGACAACAGCAGAGAATTTCAGGGCGCTTCAAGGGAGCGTGAACGGGGCTTTGCAAATGGAAAAGCAAGGCTAGTACCGTCGCGCCCCCATTTCCATGGGCACACGCAGCATACCTCCCTGTGGTTTCTGAGCAGTCAAAAGAGACACAGAGCACACACTTCGTCCTTCCCCGAATCAGCTTCTCGAGGCAGGGTGTTCTGCATGTAGTGAACGGCCTCAACCAAGGCGCGCCCTAGCTAGGCCTCTGGGCCCGTGCCTCTTCAGAAGCCTGCAGTGCTACAGGAAAAACTGTGCTTTAGTGGCAATAGGAACGCAAGCCGACTTTCTCCCGGAGGCAGCGTGACTTCAGGTAGGAGGTCCTGGTTGGAAGGCGAAGCCTAGTGTTTTTTGCAGTGCAGCTCAGAGTAGGGAATGAGTGCGACTTCCACGGCATGTTGGAACCTGCTAGAACCGTGCTCGTGAACCTGTGGTAGTGCTGGGGGAATCAAGCTGTCCCAAGAAAGAGTGTACTGTTTTGCCCCTCACTCGGCATACACAGTGTGAGTCCGAAGGCCTACTGGCCTGGATATTGTTTAGTAGGGCCAGAGGAGCCTGGGGGTACTCCGTGTTCTTGCAGGGCAGAGGGTTTCCAGGCGAGGCACCTAGGTGTCCCGAAAAGCGTACTGGCGTTCAAAGGCTGCAGAGGAGCGCCTGCGGCCTCATGGAAACTGCTGCACGCCTCCGCTTCTGCAGAGCAACTCAGGGCCTTACCTCGAGGCAAGTCCTCACGTTGAGTGTCCCGTGAGCGACACCGCATGGTAGGATGCTGACTTTCTCTTGAGCAGAGAGACTTCAGGTACGAGGTCCTCTAAGGATTCTAAGCAGAGTGTTTTCTAATGGCAGCTCAAACGAGGGCAATGTCGAAGCCTTCCAGGGCATGTTGGACTGCCTAGAAATGTGGTTCTGATGCCGTTCGAGTGCTCTAGAAACGTAGCCCTCCTGAAGTAACGTGCAGCGTGTTGCCCATCCCTCGGCAGACACAGAGGGCCTCCGAGGGACCTATGGGCCTCGGTGTTGCTCAGCAGGCCCACAGGGGTGTGGAGGTACTCAGTGATCTTGGAACGAAAATGATGCTCACCCGAGGGGCCTAGGAGTTCTCCAAGGGTACCTGCTTTCAAATAAAGCAGAACAGCGACTAGGAGCTCATGGAGAGAGCTGCATGCCTCCCGTTCTGCATGGCTACTCAGGGCCTTACCTCGAGGCAAGGACTCACGCTGAGATTCCCTTTAGCTCTAGAGCATGGCAAGATGAGCCCCACCCCGGCCATGGAAGCACCCTGTGTAGCCAGAGAAAACTCATTTTCTTCCCAGACCCATGCCTACAGCGGCCAGAGGCCAGTCAACAGCAGAGAATTTCAGGGAGCTTCAAGGCAGCACGCGTGGAGCTTTGCAAATGGAAAAGCAAGGCTAGTACCATCGCGCCCCCATTTCCATGGGCACACGCAGCATACCTCCCTGTGGTTTCTGACAAGTCAAAAGAGACACAGAGCACACACTGGTTCCTTCCCTGAATCAACTTCTCGAGGCAGGGTGTTCTGCATCTAGTGAACGGCCTCAGCCAAGGCACGCCCTAGCTAGGCCTCTGGGCCCGTGCCTCTGCAGAAGCCTGCAGTGCTACAGGGAAAACTGTGCTTCAGTTGCAATAGGCAAGCACTCCGCCTTTCTCCGGGAGGCAGGGTGACTTCAGGTACGAGGTCCAGGATGGAAGGCGAAGCCGAGGGTTTCTCTCAGTGCAGCTCAGACTAGGGAAAGAGTGCGACTTCCACGGCATGTTGGACCTTGCTAGAACGGGGCTCGTGATCCTGTGCGAGTGCTGGGTAAATCAAGAAGTCCCAAGAAAGAGTGCAGTGTGTTGCCCATCACTCGGCAGACACGGAGGGCCTCCGAGGGACCTATGGGCCTCGATGTTGCTCAGTAGGCCCACAGCGGTGTGGAGGTACTCAGTGATCTTGGAACGAAAATGATGCTCACCCGAGGGGCCTAGGAGTTCTCAATGGCTACCTTCTTTCAAATAAAGCAGAACAGCGACTAAGAGCTCATGGAGAGAGCTGCATGCCTCCCTTCCTGCATGGCTACTCAGGGCCTTACCTCGAGGCAAGGACTCACGCTGAGATTCCCTTTAGCTCTAGAGCATGGCAAGATGAGCCCCACCCCGGCCATGGAAGCACCCTGTGTAGCCAGAGAAAACTCATTTTCTTCCCAGTCCCATGCCTACAGCGGCCAGAGGCCTGACAACAGCAGAGAATTTCAGGGCGCTTCAAGGGAGCGTGAACGGGGCTTTGCAAATGGAAAAGCAAGGCTAGTACCGTCGCGCCCCCATTTCCATGGGCACACGCAGCATACCTCCCTGTGGTTTCTGAGCAGTCAAAAGAGACACAGAGCGCACACTTCGTCCTTCCCCGAATCAGCTTCTCGAGGCAGGGTGTTCTGCATGTAGTGAACGGCCTCAACCAAGGCGCGCCCTAGCTAGGCCTCTGGGCCCGTGCCTCTTCAGAAGCCTGCAGTGCTACAGGAAAAACTGTGCTTTAGTGGCAATAGGAACGCAAGCCGACTTTCTCCCGGAGGCAGCGTGACTTCAGGTAGGAGGTCCTGGTTGGAAGGCGAAGCCTAGTGTTTTTTGCAGTGCAGCTCAGAGTAGGGAATGAGTGCGACTTCCACGGCATGTTGGAACCTGCTAGAACCGTGCTCGTGAACCTGTGGTAGTGCTGGGGGAATCAAGCTGTCCCAAGAAAGAGTGTACTGTTTTGCCCCTCACTCGGCATACACAGTGTGAGTCCGAAGGCCTACTGGCCTGGATGTTGTTTAGTAGGGCCAGGGGAGCCTGGGGGTACTCCGTGTTCTTGCAGGGCAGAGGGTTTCCAGGCGAGGCACCTAGGTGTCCCGAAAAGCGTACTGGCGTTCAAAGGCTGCAGAGGAGCGCCTGCGGCCTCATGGAAACTGCTGCACGCCTCCGCTTCTGCAGAGCAACTCAGGGCCTTACCTCGAGGCAAGTCCTCACGTTGAGTGTCCCGTGAGCGACACCGCATGGTAGGATGCTGACTTTCTCCTTGAGCAGAGAGACTTCAGGTACGAGGTCCTCTAAGGATTCTAAGCAGAGTGTTTTCTCATGGCAGCTCAAACGAGGGCAATGTCGAAGCCTTCCAGGGCATGTTGGACTGCCTAGAAATGTGGTTCTGATGCCGTTCGAGTGCTCTAGAAACGTAGCCCTCCTGAAGTAACGTGCAGCGTGTTGCCCATCCCTCGGCAGACACAGAGGGCCTCCGAGGGACCTATGGGCCTCGATGTTGCTCAGCAGGCCCACAGGGGTGTGGAGGTACTCAGTGATCTTGGAACGAAAATGATGCTCACCCGAGGGGCCTAGGAGTTCTCCAAGGGTACCTGCTTTCAAATAAAGCAGAACAGCGACTAGGAGCTCATGGAGAGAGCTGCATGCCTCCCGTTCTGCATGGCTACTCAGGGCCTTACCTCGAGGCAAGGACTCACGCTGAGATTCCCTTTAGCTCTAGAGCATGGCAAGATGAGCCCCACCCCGGCCATGGAAGCACCCTGTGTAGCCAGAGAAAACTCATTTTCTTCCCAGACCCATGCCTACAGCGGCCAGAGGCCAGTCAACAGCAGAGAATTTCAGGGAGCTTCAAGGCAGCACGCGTGGAGCTTTGCAAATGGAAAAGCAAGGCTAGTACCATCGCGCCCCCATTTCCATGGGCACACGCAGCATACCTCCCTGTGGTTTCTGACAAGTCAAAAGAGACACAGAGCACACACTGGTTCCTTCCCTGAATCAACTTCTCGAGGCAGGGTGTTCTGCATCTAGTGAACGGCCTCAGCCAAGGCACGCCCTAGCTAGGCCTCTGGGCCCGTGCCTCTGCAGAAGCCTGCAGTGCTACAGGGAAAACTGTGCTTCAGTTGCAATAGGCAAGCACTCCGCCTTTCTCCGGGAGGCAGGGTGACTTCAGGTACGAGGTCCAGGATGGAAGGCGAAGCCGAGGGTTTCTCTCAGTGCAGCTCAGACTAGGGAAAGAGTGCGACTTCCACGGCATGTTGGACCTTGCTAGAACGGGGCTCGTGATCCTGTGCGAGTGCTGGGTAAATCAAGAAGTCCCAAGAAAGAGTGCAGTGTGTTGCCCATCACTCGGCAGACACGGAGGGCCTCCGAGGGACCTATGGGCCTCGATGTTGCTCAGTAGGCCCACAGCGGTGTGGAGGTACTCAGTGATCTTGGAACGAAAATGATGCTCACCCGAGGGGCCTAGGAGTTCTCAATGGCTACCTTCTTTCAAATAAAGCAGAACAGCGACTAAGAGCTCATGGAGAGAGCTGCATGCCTCCCTTCCTGCATGGCTACTCAGGGCCTTACCTCGAGGCAAGGACTCACGTTGAGATTCTCTTTAGCTCTAGAGCATGGCAAGATGAGCCCCACCCCGGCCATGGAAGCACCCTGTGTAGCCAGAGAAAACTCATTTTCTTCCCAGTCCCATGCCTACAGCGGCCAGAGGCCTGACAACAGCAGAGAATTTCAGGGCGCTTCAAGGGAGCGTGAACGGGGCTTTGCAAATGGAAAAGCAAGGCTAGTACCGTCGCGCCCCCATTTCCATGGGCACACGCAGCATACCTCCCTGTGGTTTCTGAGCAGTCAAAAGAGACACAGAGCGCACACTTCGTCCTTCCCCGAATCAGCTTCTCGAGGCAGGGTGTTCTGCATGTAGTGAACGGCCTCAACCAAGGCGCGCCCTAGCTAGGCCTCTGGGCCCGTGCCTCTTCAGAAGCCTGCAGTGCTACAGGAAAAACTGTGCTTTAGTGGCAATAGGAACGCAAGCCGACTTTCTCCTGGAGGCAGCGTGACTTCAGGTAGGAGGTCCTGGTTGGAAGGCGAAGCCTAGTGTTTTTTGCAGTGCAGCTCAGAGTAGGGAATGAGTGCGACTTCCACGGCATGTTGGAACCTGCTAGAACCGTGCTCGTGAACCTGTGGTAGTGCTGGGGGAATCAAGCTGTCCCAAGAAAGAGTGTACTGTTTTGCCCCTCACTCGGCATACACAGTGTGAGTCCGAAGGCCTACTGGCCTGGATGTTGTTTAGTAGGGCCAGGGGAGCCTGGGGGTACTCCGTGTTCTTGCAGGGCAGAGGGTTTCCAGGCGAGGCACCTAGGTGTCCCGAAAAGCGTACTGGCGTTCAAAGGCTGCAGAGGAGCGCCTGCGGCCTCATGGAAACTGCTGCACGCCTCCGCTTCTGCAGAGCAACTCAGGGCCTTACCTCGAGGCAAGTCCTCACGTTGAGTGTCCCGTGAGCGACACCGCATGGTAGGATGCTGACTTTCTCCTTGAGCAGAGAGACTTCAGGTACGAGGTCCTCTAAGGATTCTAAGCAGAGTGTTTTCTCATGGCAGCTCAAACGAGGGCAATGTCGAAGCCTTCCAGGGCATGTTGGACTGCCTAGAAATGTGGTTCTGATGCCGTTCGAGTGCTCTAGAAACGTAGCCCTCCTGAAGTAACGTGCAGCGTGTTGCCCATCCCTCGGCAGACACAGAGGGCCTCCGAGGGACCTATGGGCCTCGATGTTGCTCAGCAGGCCCACAGGGGTGTGGAGGTACTCAGTGATCTTGGAACGAAAATGATGCTCACCCGAGGGGCCTAGGAGTTCTCCAAGGGTACCTGCTTTCAAATAAAGCAGAACAGCGACTAGGAGCTCATGGAGAGAGCTGCATGCCTCCCGTTCTGCATGGCTACTCAGGGCCTTACCTCGAGGCAAGGACTCACGCTGAGATTCCCTTTAGCTCTAGAGCATGGCAAGATGAGCCCCACCCCGGCCATGGAAGCACCCTGTGTAGCCAGAGAAAACTCATTTTCTTCCCAGACCCATGCCTACAGCGGCCAGAGGCCAGTCAACAGCAGAGAATTTCAGGGAGCTTCAAGGCAGCACGCGTGGAGCTTTGCAAATGGAAAAGCAAGGCTAGTACCATCGCGCCCCCATTTCCATGGGCACACGCAGCATACCTCCCTGTGGTTTCTGACAAGTCAAAAGAGACACAGAGCACACACTGGTTCCTTCCCTGAATCAACTTCTCGAGGCAGGGTGTTCTGCATCTAGTGAACGGCCTCAGCCAAGGCACGCCCTAGCTAGGCCTCTGGGCCCGTGCCTCTGCAGAAGCCTGCAGTGCTACAGGGAAAACTGTGCTTCAGTTGCAATAGGCAAGCACTCCGCCTTTCTCCGGGAGGCAGGGTGACTTCAGGTACGAGGTCCAGGATGGAAGGCGAAGCCGAGGGTTTCTCTCAGTGCAGCTCAGACTAGGGAAAGAGTGCGACTTCCACGGCATGTTGGACCTTGCTAGAACGGGGCTCGTGATCCTGTGCGAGTGCTGGGTAAATCAAGAAGTCCCAAGAAAGAGTGCAGTGTGTTGCCCATCACTCGGCAGACACGGAGGGCCTCCGAGGGACCTATGGGCCTCGATGTTGCTCAGTAGGCCCACAGCGGTGTGGAGGTACTCAGTGATCTTGGAACGAAAATGATGCTCACCCGAGGGGCCTAGGAGTTCTCAATGGCTACCTTCTTTCAAATAAAGCAGAACAGCGACTAAGAGCTCATGGAGAGAGCTGCATGCCTCCCTTCCTGCATGGCTACTCAGGGCCTTACCTCGAGGCAAGGACTCACGTTGAGATTCTCTTTAGCTCTAGAGCATGGCAAGATGAGCCCCACCCCGGCCATGGAAGCACCCTGTGTAGCCAGAGAAAACTCATTTTCTTCCCAGTCCCATGCCTACAGCGGCCAGAGGCCTGACAACAGCAGAGAATTTCAGGGCGCTTCAAGGGAGCGTGAACGGGGCTTTGCAAATGGAAAAGCAAGGCTAGTACCGTCGCGCCCCCATTTCCATGGGCACACGCAGCATACCTCCCTGTGGTTTCTGAGCAGTCAAAAGAGACACAGAGCGCACACTTCGTCCTTCCCCGAATCAGCTTCTCGAGGCAGGGTGTTCTGCATGTAGTGAACGGCCTCAACCAAGGCGCGCCCTAGCTAGGCCTCTGGGCCCGTGCCTCTTCAGAAGCCTGCAGTGCTACAGGAAAAACTGTGCTTTAGTGGCAATAGGAACGCAAGCCGACTTTCTCCTGGAGGCAGCGTGACTTCAGGTAGGAGGTCCTGGTTGGAAGGCGAAGCCTAGTGTTTTTTTCAGTGCAGCTCAGAGTAGGGAATGAGTGCGACTTCCACGGCATGTTGGAACCTGCTAGAACCGTGCTCGTGAACCTGTGGTAGTGCTGGGGGAATCAAGCTGTCCCAAGAAAGAGTGTACTGTTTTGCCCCTCACTCGGCATACACAGTGTGAGTCCGAAGGCCTACTGGCCTGGATGTTGTTTAGTAGGGCCAGGGGAGCCTGGGGGTACTCCGTGTTCTTGCAGGGCAGAGGGTTTCCAGGCGAGGCACCTAGGTGTCCCGAAAAGCGTACTGGCGTTCAAAGGCTGCAGAGGAGCGCCTGCGGCCTCATGGAAACTGCTGCACGCCTCCGCTTCTGCAGAGCAACTCAGGGCCTTACCTCGAGGCAAGTCCTCACGTTGAGTGTCCCGTGAGCGACACCGCATGGTAGGATGCTGACTTTCTCCTTGAGCAGAGAGACTTCAGGTACGAGGTCCTCTAAGGATTCTAAGCAGAGTGTTTTCTCATGGCAGCTCAAACGAGGGCAATGTCGAAGCCTTCCAGGGCATGTTGGACTGCCTAGAAATGTGGTTCTGATGCCGTTCGAGTGCTCTAGAAACGTAGCCCTCCTGAAGTAACGTGCAGCGTGTTGCCCATCCCTCGGCAGACACAGAGGGCCTCCGAGGGACCTATGGGCCTCGATGTTGCTCAGCAGGCCCACAGGGGTGTGGAGGTACTCAGTGATCTTGGAACGAAAATGATGCTCACCCGAGGGGCCTAGGAGTTCTCCAAGGGTACCTGCTTTCAAATAAAGCAGAACAGCGACTAGGAGCTCATGGAGAGAGCTGCATGCCTCCCGTTCTGCATGGCTACTCAGGGCCTTACCTCGAGGCAAGGACTCACGCTGAGATTCCCTTTAGCTCTAGAGCATGGCAAGATGAGCCCCACCCCGGCCATGGAAGCACCCTGTGTAGCCAGAGAAAACTCATTTTCTTCCCAGACCCATGCCTACAGCGGCCAGAGGCCAGTCAACAGCAGAGAATTTCAGGGAGCTTCAAGGCAGCACGCGTGGAGCTTTGCAAATGGAAAAGCAAGGCTAGTACCATCGCGCCCCCATTTCCATGGGCACACGCAGCATACCTCCCTGTGGTTTCTGACAAGTCAAAAGAGACACAGAGCACACACTGGTTCCTTCCCTGAATCAACTTCTCGAGGCAGGGTGTTCTGCATCTAGTGAACGGCCTCAGCCAAGGCACGCCCTAGCTAGGCCTCTGGGCCCGTGCCTCTGCAGAAGCCTGCAGTGCTACAGGGAAAACTGTGCTTCAGTTGCAATAGGCAAGCACTCCGCCTTTCTCCGGGAGGCAGGGTGACTTCAGGTACGAGGTCCAGGATGGAAGGCGAAGCCGAGGGTTTCTCTCAGTGCAGCTCAGACTAGGGAAAGAGTGCGACTTCCACGGCATGTTGGACCTTGCTAGAACGGGGCTCGTGATCCTGTGCGAGTGCTGGGTAAATCAAGAAGTCCCAAGAAAGAGTGCAGTGTGTTGCCCATCACTCGGCAGACACGGAGGGCCTCCGAGGGACCTATGGGCCTCGATGTTGCTCAGTAGGCCCACAGCGGTGTGGAGGTACTCAGTGATCTTGGAACGAAAATGATGCTCACCCGAGGGGCCTAGGAGTTCTCAATGGCTACCTTCTTTCAAATAAAGCAGAACAGCGACTAAGAGCTCATGGAGAGAGCTGCATGCCTCCCTTCCTGCATGGCTACTCAGGGCCTTACCTCGAGGCAAGGACTCACGCTGAGATTCCCTTTAGCTCCAGAGCATGGCAAGATGAGCCCCACCCCGGCCATGGAAGCACCCTGTGTAGCCAGAGAAAACTCATTTTCTTCCCAGTCCCATGCCTACAGCGGCCAGAGGCCTGACAACAGCAGAGAATTTCAGGGCGCTTCAAGGGAGCGTGAACGGGGCTTTGCAAATGGAAAAGCAAGGCTAGTACCGTCGCGCCCCCATTTCCATGGGCACACGCAGCATACCTCCCTGTGGTTTCTGAGCAGTCAAAAGAGACACAGAGCACACACTTCGTCCTTCCCCGAATCAGCTTCTCGAGGCAGGGTGTTCTGCATGTAGTGAACGGCCTCAACCAAGGCGCGCCCTAGCTAGGCCTCTGGGCCCGTGCCTCTTCAGAAGCCTGCAGTGCTACAGGAAAAACTGTGCTTTAGTGGCAATAGGAACGCAAGCCGACTTTCTCCCGGAGGCAGCGTGACTTCAGGTAGGAGGTCCTGGTTGGAAGGCGAAGCCTAGTGTTTTTTGCAGTGCAGCTCAGAGTAGGGAATGAGTGCGACTTCCACGGCATGTTGGAACCTGCTAGAACCGTGCTCGTGAACCTGTGGTAGTGCTGGGGGAATCAAGCTGTCCCAAGAAAGAGTGTACTGTTTTGCCCCTCACTCGGCATACACAGTGTGAGTCCGAAGGCCTACTGGCCTGGATATTGTTTAGTAGGGCCAGAGGAGCCTGGGGGTACTCCGTGTTCTTGCAGGGCAGAGGGTTTCCAGGCGAGGCACCTAGGTGTCCCGAAAAGCGTACTGGCGTTCAAAGGCTGCAGAGGAGCGCCTGCGGCCTCATGGAAACTGCTGCACGCCTCCGCTTCTGCAGAGCAACTCAGGGCCTTACCTCGAGGCAAGTCCTCACGTTGAGTGTCCCGTGAGCGACACCGCATGGTAGGATGCTGACTTTCTCTTGAGCAGAGAGACTTCAGGTACGAGGTCCTCTAAGGATTCTAAGCAGAGTGTTTTCTAATGGCAGCTCAAACGAGGGCAATGTCGAAGCCTTCCAGGGCATGTTGGACTGCCTAGAAATGTGGTTCTGATGCCGTTCGAGTGCTCTAGAAACGTAGCCCTCCTGAAGTAACGTGCAGCGTGTTGCCCATCCCTCGGCAGACACAGAGGGCCTCCGAGGGACCTATGGGCCTCGGTGTTGCTCAGCAGGCCCACAGGGGTGTGGAGGTACTCAGTGATCTTGGAACGAAAATGATGCTCACCCGAGGGGCCTAGGAGTTCTCCAAGGGTACCTGCTTTCAAATAAAGCAGAACAGCGACTAGGAGCTCATGGAGAGAGCTGCATGCCTCCCGTTCTGCATGGCTACTCAGGGCCTTACCTCGAGGCAAGGACTCACGCTGAGATTCCCTTTAGCTCTAGAGCATGGCAAGATGAGCCCCACCCCGGCCATGGAAGCACCCTGTGTAGCCAGAGAAAACTCATTTTCTTCCCAGACCCATGCCTACAGCGGCCAGAGGCCAGTCAACAGCAGAGAATTTCAGGGAGCTTCAAGGCAGCACGCGTGGAGCTTTGCAAATGGAAAAGCAAGGCTAGTACCATCGCGCCCCCATTTCCATGGGCACACGCAGCATACCTCCCTGTGGTTTCTGACAAGTCAAAAGAGACACAGAGCACACACTGGTTCCTTCCCTGAATCAACTTCTCGAGGCAGGGTGTTCTGCATCTAGTGAACGGCCTCAGCCAAGGCACGCCCTAGCTAGGCCTCTGGGCCCGTGCCTCTGCAGAAGCCTGCAGTGCTACAGGGAAAACTGTGCTTCAGTTGCAATAGGCAAGCACTCCGCCTTTCTCCGGGAGGCAGGGTGACTTCAGGTACGAGGTCCAGGATGGAAGGCGAAGCCGAGGGTTTCTCTCAGTGCAGCTCAGACTAGGGAAAGAGTGCGACTTCCACGGCATGTTGGACCTTGCTAGAACGGGGCTCGTGATCCTGTGCGAGTGCTGGGTAAATCAAGAAGTCCCAAGAAAGAGTGCAGTGTGTTGCCCATCACTCGGCAGACACGGAGGGCCTCCGAGGGACCTATGGGCCTCGATGTTGCTCAGTAGGCCCACAGCGGTGTGGAGGTACTCAGTGATCTTGGAACGAAAATGATGCTCACCCGAGGGGCCTAGGAGTTCTCAATGGCTACCTTCTTTCAAATAAAGCAGAACAGCGACTAAGAGCTCATGGAGAGAGCTGCATGCCTCCCTTCCTGCATGGCTACTCAGGGCCTTACCTCGAGGCAAGGACTCACGCTGAGATTCCCTTTAGCTCTAGAGCATGGCAAGATGAGCCCCACCCCGGCCATGGAAGCACCCTGTGTAGCCAGAGAAAACTCATTTTCTTCCCAGTCCCATGCCTACAGCGGCCAGAGGCCTGACAACAGCAGAGAATTTCAGGGCGCTTCAAGGGAGCGTGAACGGGGCTTTGCAAATGGAAAAGCAAGGCTAGTACCGTCGCGCCCCCATTTCCATGGGCACACGCAGCATACCTCCCTGTGGTTTCTGAGCAGTCAAAAGAGACACAGAGCGCACACTTCGTCCTTCCCCGAATCAGCTTCTCGAGGCAGGGTGTTCTGCATGTAGTGAACGGCCTCAACCAAGGCGCGCCCTAGCTAGGCCTCTGGGCCCGTGCCTCTTCAGAAGCCTGCAGTGCTACAGGAAAAACTGTGCTTTAGTGGCAATAGGAACGCAAGCCGACTTTCTCCCGGAGGCAGCGTGACTTCAGGTAGGAGGTCCTGGTTGGAAGGCGAAGCCTAGTGTTTTTTGCAGTGCAGCTCAGAGTAGGGAATGAGTGCGACTTCCACGGCATGTTGGAACCTGCTAGAACCGTGCTCGTGAACCTGTGGTAGTGCTGGGGGAATCAAGCTGTCCCAAGAAAGAGTGTACTGTTTTGCCCCTCACTCGGCATACACAGTGTGAGTCCGAAGGCCTACTGGCCTGGATGTTGTTTAGTAGGGCCAGGGGAGCCTGGGGGTACTCCGTGTTCTTGCAGGGCAGAGGGTTTCCAGGCGAGGCACCTAGGTGTCCCGAAAAGCGTACTGGCGTTCAAAGGCTGCAGAGGAGCGCCTGCGGCCTCATGGAAACTGCTGCACGCCTCCGCTTCTGCAGAGCAACTCAGGGCCTTACCTCGAGGCAAGTCCTCACGTTGAGTGTCCCGTGAGCGACACCGCATGGTAGGATGCTGACTTTCTCCTTGAGCAGAGAGACTTCAGGTACGAGGTCCTCTAAGGATTCTAAGCAGAGTGTTTTCTCATGGCAGCTCAAACGAGGGCAATGTCGAAGCCTTCCAGGGCATGTTGGACTGCCTAGAAATGTGGTTCTGATGCCGTTCGAGTGCTCTAGAAACGTAGCCCTCCTGAAGTAACGTGCAGCGTGTTGCCCATCCCTCGGCAGACACAGAGGGCCTCCGAGGGACCTATGGGCCTCGATGTTGCTCAGCAGGCCCACAGGGGTGTGGAGGTACTCAGTGATCTTGGAACGAAAATGATGCTCACCCGAGGGGCCTAGGAGTTCTCCAAGGGTACCTGCTTTCAAATAAAGCAGAACAGCGACTAGGAGCTCATGGAGAGAGCTGCATGCCTCCCGTTCTGCATGGCTACTCAGGGCCTTACCTCGAGGCAAGGACTCACGCTGAGATTCCCTTTAGCTCTAGAGCATGGCAAGATGAGCCCCACCCCGGCCATGGAAGCACCCTGTGTAGCCAGAGAAAACTCATTTTCTTCCCAGACCCATGCCTACAGCGGCCAGAGGCCAGTCAACAGCAGAGAATTTCAGGGAGCTTCAAGGCAGCACGCGTGGAGCTTTGCAAATGGAAAAGCAAGGCTAGTACCATCGCGCCCCCATTTCCATGGGCACACGCAGCATACCTCCCTGTGGTTTCTGACAAGTCAAAAGAGACACAGAGCACACACTGGTTCCTTCCCTGAATCAACTTCTCGAGGCAGGGTGTTCTGCATCTAGTGAACGGCCTCAGCCAAGGCACGCCCTAGCTAGGCCTCTGGGCCCGTGCCTCTGCAGAAGCCTGCAGTGCTACAGGGAAAACTGGGCTTCAGTTGCAATAGGCAAGCACTCCGCCTTTCTCCGGGAGGCAGGGTGACTTCAGGTACGAGGTCCAGGATGGAAGGCGAAGCCGAGGGTTTCTCTCAGTGCAGCTCAGACTAGGGAAAGAGTGCGACTTCCACGGCATGTTGGACCTTGCTAGAACGGGGCTCGTGATCCTGTGCGAGTGCTGGGTAAATCAAGAAGTCCCAAGAAAGAGTGCAGTGTGTTGCCCATCACTCGGCAGACACGGAGGGCCTCCGAGGGACCTATGGGCCTCGATGTTGCTCAGTAGGCCCACAGCGGTGTGGAGGTACTCAGTGATCTTGGAACGAAAATGATGCTCACCCGAGGGGCCTAGGAGTTCTCAATGGCTACCTTCTTTCAAATAAAGCAGAACAGCGACTAAGAGCTCATGGAGAGAGCTGCATGCCTCCCTTCCTGCATGGCTACTCAGGGCCTTACCTCGAGGCAAGGACTCACGTTGAGATTCTCTTTAGCTCTAGAGCATGGCAAGATGAGCCCCACCCCGGCCATGGAAGCACCCTGTGTAGCCAGAGAAAACTCATTTTCTTCCCAGTCCCATGCCTACAGCGGCCAGAGGCCTGACAACAGCAGAGAATTTCAGGGCGCTTCAAGGGAGCGTGAACGGGGCTTTGCAAATGGAAAAGCAAGGCTAGTACCGTCGCGCCCCCATTTCCATGGGCACACGCAGCATACCTCCCTGTGGTTTCTGAGCAGTCAAAAGAGACACAGAGCGCACACTTCGTCCTTCCCCGAATCAGCTTCTCGAGGCAGGGTGTTCTGCATGTAGTGAACGGCCTCAACCAAGGCGCGCCCTAGCTAGGCCTCTGGGCCCGTGCCTCTTCAGAAGCCTGCAGTGCTACAGGAAAAACTGTGCTTTAGTGGCAATAGGAACGCAAGCCGACTTTCTCCTGGAGGCAGCGTGACTTCAGGTAGGAGGTCCTGGTTGGAAGGCGAAGCCTAGTGTTTTTTGCAGTGCAGCTCAGAGTAGGGAATGAGTGCGACTTCCACGGCATGTTGGAACCTGCTAGAACCGTGCTCGTGAACCTGTGGTAGTGCTGGGGGAATCAAGCTGTCCCAAGAAAGAGTGTACTGTTTTGCCCCTCACTTGGCATACACAGTGTGAGTCCGAAGGCCTACTGGCCTGGATGTTGTTTAGTAGGGCCAGGGGAGCCTGGGGGTACTCCGTGTTCTTGCAGGGCAGAGGGTTTCCAGGCGAGGCACCTAGGTGTCCCGAAAAGCGTACTGGCGTTCAAAGGCTGCAGAGGAGCGCCTGCGGCCTCATGGAAACTGCTGCACGCCTCCGCTTCTGCAGAGCAACTCAGGGCCTTACCTCGAGGCAAGTCCTCACGTTGAGTGTCCCGTGAGCGACACCGCATGGTAGGATGCTGACTTTCTCCTTGAGCAGAGAGACTTCAGGTACGAGGTCTTCTAAGGATTCTAAGCAGAGTGTTTTCTCATGGCAGCTCAAACGAGGGCAATGTCGAAGCCTTCCAGGGCATGTTGGACTGCCTAGAAATGTGGTTCTGATGCCGTTCGAGTGCTCTAGAAACGTAGCCCTCCTGAAGTAACGTGCAGCGTGTTGCCCATCCCTCGGCAACACAGAGGGCCTCCGAGGGACCTATGGGCCTCGGTGTTGCTCAGCAGGCCCACAGGGGTGTGGAGGTACTCAGTGATCTTGGAACGAAAATGATGCTCACCCGAGGGGCCTAGGAGTTCTCCAAGGGTACCTGCTTTCAAATAAAGCAGAACAGCGACTAGGAGCTCATGGAGAGAGCTGCATGCCTCCCGTTCTGCATGGCTACTCAGGGCCTTACCTCGAGGCAAGGACTCACGCTGAGATTCCCTTTAGCTCTAGAGCATGGCAAGATGAGCCCCACCCCGGCCATGGAAGCACCCTGTGTAGCCAGAGAAAACTCATTTTCTTCCCAGACCCATGCCTACAGCGGCCAGAGGCCAGTCAACAGCAGAGAATTTCAGGGAGCTTCAAGGCAGCACGCGTGGAGCTTTGCAAATGGAAAAGCAAGGCTAGTACCATCGCGCCCCCATTTCCATGGGCACACGCAGCATACCTCCCTGTGGTTTCTGACAAGTCAAAAGAGACACAGAGCACACACTGGTTCCTTCCCTGAATCAACTTCTCGAGGCAGGGTGTTCTGCATCTAGTGAACGGCCTCAGCCAAGGCACGCCCTAGCTAGGCCTCTGGGCCCGTGCCTCTGCAGAAGCCTGCAGTGCTACAGGGAAAACTGTGCTTCAGTTGCAATAGGCAAGCACTCCGCCTTTCTCCGGGAGGCAGGGTGACTTCAGGTACGAGGTCCAGGATGGAAGGCGAAGCCGAGGGTTTCTCTCAGTGCAGCTCAGACTAGGGAAAGAGTGCGACTTCCACGGCATGTTGGACCTTGCTAGAACGGGGCTCGTGATCCTGTGCGAGTGCTGGGTAAATCAAGAAGTCCCAAGAAAGAGTGCCAGTGTGTTGCCCATCACTCGGCAGACACGGAGGGCCTCCGAGGGACCTATGGGCCTCGATGTTGCTCAGTAGGCCCACAGCGGTGTGGAGGTACTCAGTGATCTTGGAACGAAAATGATGCTCACCCGAGGGGCCTAGGAGTTCTCAATGGCTACCTTCTTTCAAATAAAGCAGAACAGCGACTAAGAGCTCATGGAGAGAGCTGCATGCCTCCCTTCCTGCATGGCTACTCAGGGCCTTACCTCGAGGCAAGGACTCACGCTGAGATTCCCTTTAGCTCTAGAGCATGGCAAGATGAGCCCCACCCCGGCCATGGAAGCACCCTGTGTAGCCAGAGAAAACTCATTTTCTTCCCAGTCCCATGCCTACAGCGGCCAGAGGCCTGACAACAGCAGAGAATTTCAGGGCGCTTCAAGGGAGCGTGAACGGGGCTTTGCAAATGGAAAAGCAAGGCTAGTACCGTCGCGCCCCCATTTCCATGGGCACACGCAGCATACCTCCCTGTGGTTTCTGAGCAGTCAAAAGAGACACAGAGCACACACTTCGTCCTTCCCCGAATCAGCTTCTCGAGGCAGGGTGTTCTGCATGTAGTGAACGGCCTCAACCAAGGCGCGCCCTAGCTAGGCCTCTGGGCCCGTGCCTCTTCAGAAGCCTGCAGTGCTACAGGAAAAACTGTGCTTTAGTGGCAATAGGAACGCAAGCCGACTTTCTCCCGGAGGCAGCGTGACTTCAGGTAGGAGGTCCTGGTTGGAAGGCGAAGCCTAGTGTTTTTTGCAGTGCAGCTCAGAGTAGGGAATGAGTGCGACTTCCACGGCATGTTGGAACCTGCTAGAACCGTGCTCGTGAACCTGTGGTAGTGCTGGGGGAATCAAGCTGTCCCAAGAAAGAGTGTACTGTTTTGCCCCTCACTCGGCATACACAGTGTGAGTCCGAAGGCCTACTGGCCTGGATATTGTTTAGTAGGGCCAGGGGAGCCTGGGGGTACTCCGTGTTCTTGCAGGGCAGAGGGTTTCCAGGCGAGGCACCTAGGTGTCCCGAAAAGCGTACTGGCGTTCAAAGGCTGCAGAGGAGCGCCTGCGGCCTCATGGAAACTGCTGCACGCCTCCACTTCTGCAGAGCAACTCAGGGCCTTACCTCGAGGCAAGTCCTCACGTTGAGTGTCCCGTGAGCGACACCGCATGGTAGGATGCTGACTTTCTCCTTGAGCAGAGAGACTTCAGGTACGAGGTCCTCTAAGGATTCTAAGCAGAGTGTTTTCTCATGGCAGCTCAAACGAGGGCAATGTCGAAGCCTTCCAGGGCATGTTGGACTGCCTAGAAATGTGGTTCTGATGCCGTTCGAGTGCTCTAGAAACGTAGCCCTCCTGAAGTAACGTGCAGCGTGTTGCCCATCCCTCGGCAGACACAGAGGGCCTCCGAGGGACCTATGGGCCTCGATGTTGCTCAGCAGGCCCACAGGGGTGTGGAGGTACTCAGTGATCTTGGAACGAAAATGATGCTCACCCGAGGGGCCTAGGAGTTCTCCAAGGGTACCTGCTTTCAAATAAAGCAGAACAGCGACTAGGAGCTCATGGAGAGAGCTGCATGCCTCCCGTTCTGCATGGCTACTCAGGGCCTTACCTCGAGGCAAGGACTCACGCTGAGATTCCCTTTAGCTCTAGAGCATGGCAAGATGAGCCCCACCCCGGCCATGGAAGCACCCTGTGTAGCCAGAGAAAACTCATTTTCTTCCCAGACCCATGCCTACAGCGGCCAGAGGCCAGTCAACAGCAGAGAATTTCAGGGAGCTTCAAGGCAGCACGCGTGGAGCTTTGCAAATGGAAAAGCAAGGCTAGTACCATCGCGCCCCCATTTCCATGGGCACACGCAGCATACCTCCCTGTGGTTTCTGACAAGTCAAAAGAGACACAGAGCACACACTGGTTCCTTCCCTGAATCAACTTCTCGAGGCAGGGTGTTCTGCATCTAGTGAACGGCCTCAGCCAAGGCACGCCCTAGCTAGGCCTCTGGGCCCGTGCCTCTGCAGAAGCCTGCAGTGCTACAGGGAAAACTGGGCTTCAGTTGCAATAGGCAAGCACTCCGCCTTTCTCCGGGAGGCAGGGTGACTTCAGGTACGAGGTCCAGGATGGAAGGCGAAGCCGAGGGTTTCTCTCAGTGCAGCTCAGACTAGGGAAAGAGTGCGACTTCCACGGCATGTTGGACCTTGCTAGAACGGGGCTCGTGATCCTGTGCGAGTGCTGGGTAAATCAAGAAGTCCCAAGAAAGAGTGCAGTGTGTTGCCCATCACTCGGCAGACACGGAGGGCCTCCGAGGGACCTATGGGCCTCGATGTTGCTCAGTAGGCCCACAGCGGTGTGGAGGTACTCAGTGATCTTGGAACGAAAATGATGCTCACCCGAGGGGCCTAGGAGTTCTCAATGGCTACCTTCTTTCAAATAAAGCAGAACAGCGACTAAGAGCTCATGGAGAGAGCTGCATGCCTCCCTTCCTGCATGGCTACTCAGGGCCTTACCTCGAGGCAAGGACTCACGCTGAGATTCCCTTTAGCTCCAGAGCATGGCAAGATGAGCCCCACCCCGGCCATGGAAGCACCCTGTGTAGCCAGAGAAAACTCATTTTCTTCCCAGTCCCATGCCTACAGCGGCCAGAGGCCTGACAACAGCAGAGAATTTCAGGGCGCTTCAAGGGAGCGTGAACGGGGCTTTGCAAATGGAAAAGCAAGGCTAGTACCGTCGCGCCCCCATTTCCATGGGCACACGCAGCATACCTCCCTGTGGTTTCTGAGCAGTCAAAAGAGACACAGAGCACACACTTCGTCCTTCCCCGAATCAGCTTCTCGAGGCAGGGTGTTCTGCATGTAGTGAACGGCCTCAACCAAGGCGCGCCCTAGCTAGGCCTCTGGGCCCGTGCCTCTTCAGAAGCCTGCAGTGCTACAGGAAAAACTGTGCTTTAGTGGCAATAGGAACGCAAGCCGACTTTCTCCCGGAGGCAGCGTGACTTCAGGTAGGAGGTCCTGGTTGGAAGGCGAAGCCTAGTGTTTTTTGCAGTGCAGCTCAGAGTAGGGAATGAGTGCGACTTCCACGGCATGTTGGAACCTGCTAGAACCGTGCTCGTGAACCTGTGGTAGTGCTGGGGGAATCAAGCTGTCCCAAGAAAGAGTGTACTGTTTTGCCCCTCACTCGGCATACACAGTGTGAGTCCGAAGGCCTACTGGCCTGGATATTGTTTAGTAGGGCCAGAGGAGCCTGGGGGTACTCCGTGTTCTTGCAGGGCAGAGGGTTTCCAGGCGAGGCACCTAGGTGTCCCGAAAAGCGTACTGGCGTTCAAAGGCTGCAGAGGAGCGCCTGCGGCCTCATGGAAACTGCTGCACGCCTCCGCTTCTGCAGAGCAACTCAGGGCCTTACCTCGAGGCAAGTCCTCACGTTGAGTGTCCCGTGAGCGACACCGCATGGTAGGATGCTGACTTTCTCTTGAGCAGAGAGACTTCAGGTACGAGGTCCTCTAAGGATTCTAAGCAGAGTGTTTTCTAATGGCAGCTCAAACGAGGGCAATGTCGAAGCCTTCCAGGGCATGTTGGACTGCCTAGAAATGTGGTTCTGATGCCGTTCGAGTGCTCTAGAAACGTAGCCCTCCTGAAGTAACGTGCAGCGTGTTGCCCATCCCTCGGCAGACACAGAGGGCCTCCGAGGGACCTATGGGCCTCGGTGTTGCTCAGCAGGCCCACAGGGGTGTGGAGGTACTCAGTGATCTTGGAACGAAAATGATGCTCACCCGAGGGGCCTAGGAGTTCTCCAAGGGTACCTGCTTTCAAATAAAGCAGAACAGCGACTAGGAGCTCATGGAGAGAGCTGCATGCCTCCCGTTCTGCATGGCTACTCAGGGCCTTACCTCGAGGCAAGGACTCACGCTGAGATTCCCTTTAGCTCTAGAGCATGGCAAGATGAGCCCCACCCCGGCCATGGAAGCACCCTGTGTAGCCAGAGAAAACTCATTTTCTTCCCAGACCCATGCCTACAGCGGCCAGAGGCCAGTCAACAGCAGAGAATTTCAGGGAGCTTCAAGGCAGCACGCGTGGAGCTTTGCAAATGGAAAAGCAAGGCTAGTACCATCGCGCCCCCATTTCCATGGGCACACGCAGCATACCTCCCTGTGGTTTCTGACAAGTCAAAAGAGACACAGAGCACACACTGGTTCCTTCCCTGAATCAACTTCTCGAGGCAGGGTGTTCTGCATCTAGTGAACGGCCTCAGCCAAGGCACGCCCTAGCTAGGCCTCTGGGCCCGTGCCTCTGCAGAAGCCTGCAGTGCTACAGGGAAAACTGTGCTTCAGTTGCAATAGGCAAGCACTCCGCCTTTCTCCGGGAGGCAGGGTGACTTCAGGTACGAGGTCCAGGATGGAAGGCGAAGCCGAGGGTTTCTCTCAGTGCAGCTCAGACTAGGGAAAGAGTGCGACTTCCACGGCATGTTGGACCTTGCTAGAACGGGGCTCGTGATCCTGTGCGAGTGCTGGGTAAATCAAGAAGTCCCAAGAAAGAGTGCAGTGTGTTGCCCATCACTCGGCAGACACGGAGGGCCTCCGAGGGACCTATGGGCCTCGATGTTGCTCAGTAGGCCCACAGCGGTGTGGAGGTACTCAGTGATCTTGGAACGAAAATGATGCTCACCCGAGGGGCCTAGGAGTTCTCCAAGGGTACCTGCTTTCAAATAAAGCAGAACAGCGACTAAGAGCTCATGGAGAGAGCTGCATGCCTCCCTTCCTGCATGGCTACTCAGGGCCTTACCTCGAGGCAAGGACTCACGCTGAGATTCCCTTTAGCTCCAGAGCATGGCAAGATGAGCCCCACCCCGGCCATGGAAGCACCCTGTGTAGCCAGAGAAAACTCATTTTCTTCCCAGTCCCATGCCTACAGCGGCCAGAGGCCTGACAACAGCAGAGAATTTCAGGGCGCTTCAAGGGAGCGTGAACGGGGCTTTGCAAATGGAAAAGCAAGGCTAGTACCGTCGCGCCCCCATTTCCATGGGCACACGCAGCATACCTCCCTGTGGTTTCTGAGCAGTCAAAAGAGACACAGAGCGCACACTTCGTCCTTCCCCGAATCAGCTTCTCGAGGCAGGGTGTTCTGCATGTAGTGAACGGCCTCAACCAAGGCGCGCCCTAGCTAGGCCTCTGGGCCCGTGCCTCTTCAGAAGCCTGCAGTGCTACAGGAAAAACTGTGCTTTAGTGGCAATAGGAACGCAAGCCGACTTTCTCCCGGAGGCAGCGTGACTTCAGGTAGGAGGTCCTGGTTGGAAGGCGAAGCCTAGTGTTTTTTGCAGTGCAGCTCAGAGTAGGGAATGAGTGCGACTTCCACGGCATGTTGGAACCTGCTAGAACCGTGCTCGTGAACCTGTGGTAGTGCTGGGGGAATCAAGCTGTCCCAAGAAAGAGTGTACTGTTTTGCCCCTCACTCGGCATACACAGTGTGAGTCCGAAGGCCTACTGGCCTGGATGTTGTTTAGTAGGGCCAGGGGAGCCTGGGGGTACTCCGTGTTCTTGCAGGGCAGAGGGTTTCCAGGCGAGGCACCTAGGTGTCCCGAAAAGCGTACTGGCGTTCAAAGGCTGCAGAGGAGCGCCTGCGGCCTCATGGAAACTGCTGCACGCCTCCGCTTCTGCAGAGCAACTCAGGGCCTTACCTCGAGGCAAGTCCTCACGTTGAGTGTCCCGTGAGCGACACCGCATGGTAGGATGCTGACTTTCTCCTTGAGCAGAGAGACTTCAGGTACGAGGTCCTCTAAGGATTCTAAGCAGAGTGTTTTCTCATGGCAGCTCAAACGAGGGCAATGTCGAAGCCTTCCAGGGCATGTTGGACTGCCTAGAAATGTGGTTCTGATGCCGTTCGAGTGCTCTAGAAACGTAGCCCTCCTGAAGTAACGTGCAGCGTGTTGCCCATCCCTCGGCAGACACAGAGGGCCTCCGAGGGACCTATGGGCCTCGATGTTGCTCAGCAGGCCCACAGGGGTGTGGAGGTACTCAGTGATCTTGGAACGAAAATGATGCTCACCCGAGGGGCCTAGGAGTTCTCCAAGGGTACCTGCTTTCAAATAAAGCAGAACAGCGACTAGGAGCTCATGGAGAGAGCTGCATGCCTCCCGTTCTGCATGGCTACTCAGGGCCTTACCTCGAGGCAAGGACTCACGCTGAGATTCCCTTTAGCTCTAGAGCATGGCAAGATGAGCCCCACCCCGGCCATGGAAGCACCCTGTGTAGCCAGAGAAAACTCATTTTCTTCCCAGACCCATGCCTACAGCGGCCAGAGGCCAGTCAACAGCAGAGAATTTCAGGGAGCTTCAAGGCAGCACGCGTGGAGCTTTGCAAATGGAAAAGCAAGGCTAGTACCATCGCGCCCCCATTTCCATGGGCACACGCAGCATACCTCCCTGTGGTTTCTGACAAGTCAAAAGAGACACAGAGCACACACTGGTTCCTTCCCTGAATCAACTTCTCGAGGCAGGGTGTTCTGCATCTAGTGAACGGCCTCAGCCAAGGCACGCCCTAGCTAGGCCTCTGGGCCCGTGCCTCTGCAGAAGCCTGCAGTGCTACAGGGAAAACTGTGCTTCAGTTGCAATAGGCAAGCACTCCGCCTTTCTCCGGGAGGCAGGGTGACTTCAGGTACGAGGTCCAGGATGGAAGGCGAAGCCGAGGGTTTCTCTCAGTGCAGCTCAGACTAGGGAAAGAGTGCGACTTCCACGGCATGTTGGACCTTGCTAGAACGGGGCTCGTGATCCTGTGCGAGTGCTGGGTAAATCAAGAAGTCCCAAGAAAGAGTGCAGTGTGTTGCCCATCACTCGGCAGACACGGAGGGCCTCCGAGGGACCTATGGGCCTCGATGTTGCTCAGTAGGCCCACAGCGGTGTGGAGGTACTCAGTGATCTTGGAACGAAAATGATGCTCACCCGAGGGGCCTAGGAGTTCTCAATGGCTACCTTCTTTCAAATAAAGCAGAACAGCGACTAAGAGCTCATGGAGAGAGCTGCATGCCTCCCTTCCTGCATGGCTACTCAGGGCCTTACCTCGAGGCAAGGACTCACGTTGAGATTCTCTTTAGCTCTAGAGCATGGCAAGATGAGCCCCACCCCGGCCATGGAAGCACCCTGTGTAGCCAGAGAAAACTCATTTTCTTCCCAGTCCCATGCCTACAGCGGCCAGAGGCCTGACAACAGCAGAGAATTTCAGGGCGCTTCAAGGGAGCGTGAACGGGGCTTTGCAAATGGAAAAGCAAGGCTAGTACCGTCGCGCCCCCATTTCCATGGGCACACGCAGCATACCTCCCTGTGGTTTCTGAGCAGTCAAAAGAGACACAGAGCGCACACTTCGTCCTTCCCCGAATCAGCTTCTCGAGGCAGGGTGTTCTGCATGTAGTGAACGGCCTCAACCAAGGCGCGCCCTAGCTAGGCCTCTGGGCCCGTGCCTCTTCAGAAGCCTGCAGTGCTACAGGAAAAACTGTGCTTTAGTGGCAATAGGAACGCAAGCCGACTTTCTCCTGGAGGCAGCGTGACTTCAGGTAGGAGGTCCTGGTTGGAAGGCGAAGCCTAGTGTTTTTTTCAGTGCAGCTCAGAGTAGGGAATGAGTGCGACTTCCACGGCATGTTGGAACCTGCTAGAACCGTGCTCGTGAACCTGTGGTAGTGCTGGGGGAATCAAGCTGTCCCAAGAAAGAGTGTACTGTTTTGCCCCTCACTCGGCATACACAGTGTGAGTCCGAAGGCCTACTGGCCTGGATGTTGTTTAGTAGGGCCAGGGGAGCCTGGGGGTACTCCGTGTTCTTGCAGGGCAGAGGGTTTCCAGGCGAGGCACCTAGGTGTCCCGAAAAGCGTACTGGCGTTCAAAGGCTGCAGAGGAGCGCCTGCGGCCTCATGGAAACTGCTGCACGCCTCCGCTTCTGCAGAGCAACTCAGGGCCTTACCTCGAGGCAAGTCCTCACGTTGAGTGTCCCGTGAGCGACACCGCATGGTAGGATGCTGACTTTCTCCTTGAGCAGAGAGACTTCAGGTACGAGGTCCTCTAAGGATTCTAAGCAGAGTGTTTTCTCATGGCAGCTCAAACGAGGGCAATGTCGAAGCCTTCCAGGGCATGTTGGACTGCCTAGAAATGTGGTTCTGATGCCGTTCGAGTGCTCTAGAAACGTAGCCCTCCTGAAGTAACGTGCAGCGTGTTGCCCATCCCTCGGCAGACACAGAGGGCCTCCGAGGGACCTATGGGCCTCGATGTTGCTCAGCAGGCCCACAGGGGTGTGGAGGTACTCAGTGATCTTGGAACGAAAATGATGCTCACCCGAGGGGCCTAGGAGTTCTCCAAGGGTACCTGCTTTCAAATAAAGCAGAACAGCGACTAGGAGCTCATGGAGAGAGCTGCATGCCTCCCGTTCTGCATGGCTACTCAGGGCCTTACCTCGAGGCAAGGACTCACGCTGAGATTCCCTTTAGCTCTAGAGCATGGCAAGATGAGCCCCACCCCGGCCATGGAAGCACCCTGTGTAGCCAGAGAAAACTCATTTTCTTCCCAGACCCATGCCTACAGCGGCCAGAGGCCAGTCAACAGCAGAGAATTTCAGGGAGCTTCAAGGCAGCACGCGTGGAGCTTTGCAAATGGAAAAGCAAGGCTAGTACCATCGCGCCCCCATTTCCATGGGCACACGCAGCATACCTCCCTGTGGTTTCTGACAAGTCAAAAGAGACACAGAGCACACACTGGTTCCTTCCCTGAATCAACTTCTCGAGGCAGGGTGTTCTGCATCTAGTGAACGGCCTCAGCCAAGGCACGCCCTAGCTAGGCCTCTGGGCCCGTGCCTCTGCAGAAGCCTGCAGTGCTACAGGGAAAACTGTGCTTCAGTTGCAATAGGCAAGCACTCCGCCTTTCTCCGGGAGGCAGGGTGACTTCAGGTACGAGGTCCAGGATGGAAGGCGAAGCCGAGGGTTTCTCTCAGTGCAGCTCAGACTAGGGAAAGAGTGCGACTTCCACGGCATGTTGGACCTTGCTAGAACGGGGCTCGTGATCCTGTGCGAGTGCTGGGTAAATCAAGAAGTCCCAAGAAAGAGTGCAGTGTGTTGCCCATCACTCGGCAGACACGGAGGGCCTCCGAGGGACCTATGGGCCTCGATGTTGCTCAGTAGGCCCACAGCGGTGTGGAGGTACTCAGTGATCTTGGAACGAAAATGATGCTCACCCGAGGGGCCTAGGAGTTCTCAATGGCTACCTTCTTTCAAATAAAGCAGAACAGCGACTAAGAGCTCATGGAGAGAGCTGCATGCCTCCCTTCCTGCATGGCTACTCAGGGCCTTACCTCGAGGCAAGGACTCACGCTGAGATTCCCTTTAGCTCCAGAGCATGGCAAGATGAGCCCCACCCCGGCCATGGAAGCACCCTGTGTAGCCAGAGAAAACTCATTTTCTTCCCAGTCCCATGCCTACAGCGGCCAGAGGCCTGACAACAGCAGAGAATTTCAGGGCGCTTCAAGGGAGCGTGAACGGGGCTTTGCAAATGGAAAAGCAAGGCTAGTACCGTCGCGCCCCCATTTCCATGGGCACACGCAGCATACCTCCCTGTGGTTTCTGAGCAGTCAAAAGAGACACAGAGCACACACTTCGTCCTTCCCCGAATCAGCTTCTCGAGGCAGGGTGTTCTGCATGTAGTGAACGGCCTCAACCAAGGCGCGCCCTAGCTAGGCCTCTGGGCCCGTGCCTCTTCAGAAGCCTGCAGTGCTACAGGAAAAACTGTGCTTTAGTGGCAATAGGAACGCAAGCCGACTTTCTCCCGGAGGCAGCGTGACTTCAGGTAGGAGGTCCTGGTTGGAAGGCGAAGCCTAGTGTTTTTTGCAGTGCAGCTCAGAGTAGGGAATGAGTGCGACTTCCACGGCATGTTGGAACCTGCTAGAACCGTGCTCGTGAACCTGTGGTAGTGCTGGGGGAATCAAGCTGTCCCAAGAAAGAGTGTACTGTTTTGCCCCTCACTCGGCATACACAGTGTGAGTCCGAAGGCCTACTGGCCTGGATATTGTTTAGTAGGGCCAGAGGAGCCTGGGGGTACTCCGTGTTCTTGCAGGGCAGAGGGTTTCCAGGCGAGGCACCTAGGTGTCCCGAAAAGCGTACTGGCGTTCAAAGGCTGCAGAGGAGCGCCTGCGGCCTCATGGAAACTGCTGCACGCCTCCGCTTCTGCAGAGCAACTCAGGGCCTTACCTCGAGGCAAGTCCTCACGTTGAGTGTCCCGTGAGCGACACCGCATGGTAGGATGCTGACTTTCTCTTGAGCAGAGAGACTTCAGGTACGAGGTCCTCTAAGGATTCTAAGCAGAGTGTTTTCTAATGGCAGCTCAAACGAGGGCAATGTCGAAGCCTTCCAGGGCATGTTGGACTGCCTAGAAATGTGGTTCTGATGCCGTTCGAGTGCTCTAGAAACGTAGCCCTCCTGAAGTAACGTGCAGCGTGTTGCCCATCCCTCGGCAGACACAGAGGGCCTCCGAGGGACCTATGGGCCTCGGTGTTGCTCAGCAGGCCCACAGGGGTGTGGAGGTACTCAGTGATCTTGGAACGAAAATGATGCTCACCCGAGGGGCCTAGGAGTTCTCCAAGGGTACCTGCTTTCAAATAAAGCAGAACAGCGACTAGGAGCTCATGGAGAGAGCTGCATGCCTCCCGTTCTGCATGGCTACTCAGGGCCTTACCTCGAGGCAAGGACTCACGCTGAGATTCCCTTTAGCTCTAGAGCATGGCAAGATGAGCCCCACCCCGGCCATGGAAGCACCCTGTGTAGCCAGAGAAAACTCATTTTCTTCCCAGACCCATGCCTACAGCGGCCAGAGGCCAGTCAACAGCAGAGAATTTCAGGGAGCTTCAAGGCAGCACGCGTGGAGCTTTGCAAATGGAAAAGCAAGGCTAGTACCATCGCGCCCCCATTTCCATGGGCACACGCAGCATACCTCCCTGTGGTTTCTGACAAGTCAAAAGAGACACAGAGCACACACTGGTTCCTTCCCTGAATCAACTTCTCGAGGCAGGGTGTTCTGCATCTAGTGAACGGCCTCAGCCAAGGCACGCCCTAGCTAGGCCTCTGGGCCCGTGCCTCTGCAGAAGCCTGCAGTGCTACAGGGAAAACTGTGCTTCAGTTGCAATAGGCAAGCACTCCGCCTTTCTCCGGGAGGCAGGGTGACTTCAGGTACGAGGTCCAGGATGGAAGGCGAAGCCGAGGGTTTCTCTCAGTGCAGCTCAGACTAGGGAAAGAGTGCGACTTCCACGGCATGTTGGACCTTGCTAGAACGGGGCTCGTGATCCTGTGCGAGTGCTGGGTAAATCAAGAAGTCCCAAGAAAGAGTGCAGTGTGTTGCCCATCACTCGGCAGACACGGAGGGCCTCCGAGGGACCTATGGGCCTCGATGTTGCTCAGTAGGCCCACAGCGGTGTGGAGGTACTCAGTGATCTTGGAACGAAAATGATGCTCACCCGAGGGGCCTAGGAGTTCTCAATGGCTACCTTCTTTCAAATAAAGCAGAACAGCGACTAAGAGCTCATGGAGAGAGCTGCATGCCTCCCTTCCTGCATGGCTACTCAGGGCCTTACCTCGAGGCAAGGACTCACGCTGAGATTCCCTTTAGCTCTAGAGCATGGCAAGATGAGCCCCACCCCGGCCATGGAAGCACCCTGTGTAGCCAGAGAAAACTCATTTTCTTCCCAGTCCCATGCCTACAGCGGCCAGAGGCCTGACAACAGCAGAGAATTTCAGGGCGCTTCAAGGGAGCGTGAACGGGGCTTTGCAAATGGAAAAGCAAGGCTAGTACCGTCGCGCCCCCATTTCCATGGGCACACGCAGCATACCTCCCTGTGGTTTCTGAGCAGTCAAAAGAGACACAGAGCGCACACTTCGTCCTTCCCCGAATCAGCTTCTCGAGGCAGGGTGTTCTGCATGTAGTGAACGGCCTCAACCAAGGCGCGCCCTAGCTAGGCCTCTGGGCCCGTGCCTCTTCAGAAGCCTGCAGTGCTACAGGAAAAACTGTGCTTTAGTGGCAATAGGAACGCAAGCCGACTTTCTCCCGGAGGCAGCGTGACTTCAGGTAGGAGGTCCTGGTTGGAAGGCGAAGCCTAGTGTTTTTTGCAGTGCAGCTCAGAGTAGGGAATGAGTGCGACTTCCACGGCATGTTGGAACCTGCTAGAACCGTGCTCGTGAACCTGTGGTAGTGCTGGGGGAATCAAGCTGTCCCAAGAAAGAGTGTACTGTTTTGCCCCTCACTCGGCATACACAGTGTGAGTCCGAAGGCCTACTGGCCTGGATGTTGTTTAGTAGGGCCAGGGGAGCCTGGGGGTACTCCGTGTTCTTGCAGGGCAGAGGGTTTCCAGGCGAGGCACCTAGGTGTCCCGAAAAGCGTACTGGCGTTCAAAGGCTGCAGAGGAGCGCCTGCGGCCTCATGGAAACTGCTGCACGCCTCCGCTTCTGCAGAGCAACTCAGGGCCTTACCTCGAGGCAAGTCCTCACGTTGAGTGTCCCGTGAGCGACACCGCATGGTAGGATGCTGACTTTCTCCTTGAGCAGAGAGACTTCAGGTACGAGGTCCTCTAAGGATTCTAAGCAGAGTGTTTTCTCATGGCAGCTCAAACGAGGGCAATGTCGAAGCCTTCCAGGGCATGTTGGACTGCCTAGAAATGTGGTTCTGATGCCGTTCGAGTGCTCTAGAAACGTAGCCCTCCTGAAGTAACGTGCAGCGTGTTGCCCATCCCTCGGCAGACACAGAGGGCCTCCGAGGGACCTATGGGCCTCGATGTTGCTCAGCAGGCCCACAGGGGTGTGGAGGTACTCAGTGATCTTGGAACGAAAATGATGCTCACCCGAGGGGCCTAGGAGTTCTCCAAGGGTACCTGCTTTCAAATAAAGCAGAACAGCGACTAGGAGCTCATGGAGAGAGCTGCATGCCTCCCGTTCTGCATGGCTACTCAGGGCCTTACCTCGAGGCAAGGACTCACGCTGAGATTCCCTTTAGCTCTAGAGCATGGCAAGATGAGCCCCACCCCGGCCATGGAAGCACCCTGTGTAGCCAGAGAAAACTCATTTTCTTCCCAGACCCATGCCTACAGCGGCCAGAGGCCAGTCAACAGCAGAGAATTTCAGGGAGCTTCAAGGCAGCACGCGTGGAGCTTTGCAAATGGAAAAGCAAGGCTAGTACCATCGCGCCCCCATTTCCATGGGCACACGCAGCATACCTCCCTGTGGTTTCTGACAAGTCAAAAGAGACACAGAGCACACACTGGTTCCTTCCCTGAATCAACTTCTCGAGGCAGGGTGTTCTGCATCTAGTGAACGGCCTCAGCCAAGGCACGCCCTAGCTAGGCCTCTGGGCCCGTGCCTCTGCAGAAGCCTGCAGTGCTACAGGGAAAACTGGGCTTCAGTTGCAATAGGCAAGCACTCCGCCTTTCTCCGGGAGGCAGGGTGACTTCAGGTACGAGGTCCAGGATGGAAGGCGAAGCCGAGGGTTTCTCTCAGTGCAGCTCAGACTAGGGAAAGAGTGCGACTTCCACGGCATGTTGGACCTTGCTAGAACGGGGCTCGTGATCCTGTGCGAGTGCTGGGTAAATCAAGAAGTCCCAAGAAAGAGTGCAGTGTGTTGCCCATCACTCGGCAGACACGGAGGGCCTCCGAGGGACCTATGGGCCTCGATGTTGCTCAGTAGGCCCACAGCGGTGTGGAGGTACTCAGTGATCTTGGAACGAAAATGATGCTCACCCGAGGGGCCTAGGAGTTCTCAATGGCTACCTTCTTTCAAATAAAGCAGAACAGCGACTAAGAGCTCATGGAGAGAGCTGCATGCCTCCCTTCCTGCATGGCTACTCAGGGCCTTACCTCGAGGCAAGGACTCACGTTGAGATTCTCTTTAGCTCTAGAGCATGGCAAGATGAGCCCCACCCCGGCCATGGAAGCACCCTGTGTAGCCAGAGAAAACTCATTTTCTTCCCAGTCCCATGCCTACAGCGGCCAGAGGCCTGACAACAGCAGAGAATTTCAGGGCGCTTCAAGGGAGCGTGAACGGGGCTTTGCAAATGGAAAAGCAAGGCTAGTACCGTCGCGCCCCCATTTCCATGGGCACACGCAGCATACCTCCCTGTGGTTTCTGAGCAGTCAAAAGAGACACAGAGCGCACACTTCGTCCTTCCCCGAATCAGCTTCTCGAGGCAGGGTGTTCTGCATGTAGTGAACGGCCTCAACCAAGGCGCGCCCTAGCTAGGCCTCTGGGCCCGTGCCTCTTCAGAAGCCTGCAGTGCTACAGGAAAAACTGTGCTTTAGTGGCAATAGGAACGCAAGCCGACTTTCTCCTGGAGGCAGCGTGACTTCAGGTAGGAGGTCCTGGTTGGAAGGCGAAGCCTAGTGTTTTTTGCAGTGCAGCTCAGAGTAGGGAATGAGTGCGACTTCCACGGCATGTTGGAACCTGCTAGAACCGTGCTCGTGAACCTGTGGTAGTGCTGGGGGAATCAAGCTGTCCCAAGAAAGAGTGTACTGTTTTGCCCCTCACTTGGCATACACAGTGTGAGTCCGAAGGCCTACTGGCCTGGATGTTGTTTAGTAGGGCCAGGGGAGCCTGGGGGTACTCCGTGTTCTTGCAGGGCAGAGGGTTTCCAGGCGAGGCACCTAGGTGTCCCGAAAAGCGTACTGGCGTTCAAAGGCTGCAGAGGAGCGCCTGCGGCCTCATGGAAACTGCTGCACGCCTCCGCTTCTGCAGAGCAACTCAGGGCCTTACCTCGAGGCAAGTCCTCACGTTGAGTGTCCCGTGAGCGACACCGCATGGTAGGATGCTGACTTTCTCCTTGAGCAGAGAGACTTCAGGTACGAGGTCTTCTAAGGATTCTAAGCAGAGTGTTTTCTCATGGCAGCTCAAACGAGGGCAATGTCGAAGCCTTCCAGGGCATGTTGGACTGCCTAGAAATGTGGTTCTGATGCCGTTCGAGTGCTCTAGAAACGTAGCCCTCCTGAAGTAACGTGCAGCGTGTTGCCCATCCCTCGGCAGACACAGAGGGCCTCCGAGGGACCTATGGGCCTCGGTGTTGCTCAGCAGGCCCACAGGGGTGTGGAGGTACTCAGTGATCTTGGAACGAAAATGATGCTCACCCGAGGGGCCTAGGAGTTCTCCAAGGGTACCTGCTTTCAAATAAAGCAGAACAGCGACTAGGAGCTCATGGAGAGAGCTGCATGCCTCCCGTTCTGCATGGCTACTCAGGGCCTTACCTCGAGGCAAGGACTCACGCTGAGATTCCCTTTAGCTCTAGAGCATGGCAAGATGAGCCCCACCCCGGCCATGGAAGCACCCTGTGTAGCCAGAGAAAACTCATTTTCTTCCCAGACCCATGCCTACAGCGGCCAGAGGCCAGTCAACAGCAGAGAATTTCAGGGAGCTTCAAGGCAGCACGCGTGGAGCTTTGCAAATGGAAAAGCAAGGCTAGTACCATCGCGCCCCCATTTCCATGGGCACACGCAGCATACCTCCCTGTGGTTTCTGACAAGTCAAAAGAGACACAGAGCACACACTGGTTCCTTCCCTGAATCAACTTCTCGAGGCAGGGTGTTCTGCATCTAGTGAACGGCCTCAGCCAAGGCACGCCCTAGCTAGGCCTCTGGGCCCGTGCCTCTGCAGAAGCCTGCAGTGCTACAGGGAAAACTGTGCTTCAGTTGCAATAGGCAAGCACTCCGCCTTTCTCCGGGAGGCAGGGTGACTTCAGGTACGAGGTCCAGGATGGAAGGCGAAGCCGAGGGTTTCTCTCAGTGCAGCTCAGACTAGGGAAAGAGTGCGACTTCCACGGCATGTTGGACCTTGCTAGAACGGGGCTCGTGATCCTGTGCGAGTGCTGGGTAAATCAAGAAGTCCCAAGAAAGAGTGCAGTGTGTTGCCCATCACTCGGCAGACACGGAGGGCCTCCGAGGGACCTATGGGCCTCGATGTTGCTCAGTAGGCCCACAGCGGTGTGGAGGTACTCAGTGATCTTGGAACGAAAATGATGCTCACCCGAGGGGCCTAGGAGTTCTCAATGGCTACCTTCTTTCAAATAAAGCAGAACAGCGACTAAGAGCTCATGGAGAGAGCTGCATGCCTCCCTTCCTGCATGGCTACTCAGGGCCTTACCTCGAGGCAAGGACTCACGCTGAGATTCCCTTTAGCTCTAGAGCATGGCAAGATGAGCCCCACCCCGGCCATGGAAGCACCCTGTGTAGCCAGAGAAAACTCATTTTCTTCCCAGTCCCATGCCTACAGCGGCCAGAGGCCTGACAACAGCAGAGAATTTCAGGGCGCTTCAAGGGAGCGTGAACGGGGCTTTGCAAATGGAAAAGCAAGGCTAGTACCGTCGCGCCCCCATTTCCATGGGCACACGCAGCATACCTCCCTGTGGTTTCTGAGCAGTCAAAAGAGACACAGAGCACACACTTCGTCCTTCCCCGAATCAGCTTCTCGAGGCAGGGTGTTCTGCATGTAGTGAACGGCCTCAACCAAGGCGCGCCCTAGCTAGGCCTCTGGGCCCGTGCCTCTTCAGAAGCCTGCAGTGCTACAGGAAAAACTGTGCTTTAGTGGCAATAGGAACGCAAGCCGACTTTCTCCCGGAGGCAGCGTGACTTCAGGTAGGAGGTCCTGGTTGGAAGGCGAAGCCTAGTGTTTTTTGCAGTGCAGCTCAGAGTAGGGAATGAGTGCGACTTCCACGGCATGTTGGAACCTGCTAGAACCGTGCTCGTGAACCTGTGGTAGTGCTGGGGGAATCAAGCTGTCCCAAGAAAGAGTGTACTGTTTTGCCCCTCACTCGGCATACACAGTGTGAGTCCGAAGGCCTACTGGCCTGGATATTGTTTAGTAGGGCCAGGGGAGCCTGGGGGTACTCCGTGTTCTTGCAGGGCAGAGGGTTTCCAGGCGAGGCACCTAGGTGTCCCGAAAAGCGTACTGGCGTTCAAAGGCTGCAGAGGAGCGCCTGCGGCCTCATGGAAACTGCTGCACGCCTCCACTTCTGCAGAGCAACTCAGGGCCTTACCTCGAGGCAAGTCCTCACGTTGAGTGTCCCGTGAGCGACACCGCATGGTAGGATGCTGACTTTCTCCTTGAGCAGAGAGACTTCAGGTACGAGGTCCTCTAAGGATTCTAAGCAGAGTGTTTTCTCATGGCAGCTCAAACGAGGGCAATGTCGAAGCCTTCCAGGGCATGTTGGACTGCCTAGAAATGTGGTTCTGATGCCGTTCGAGTGCTCTAGAAACGTAGCCCTCCTGAAGTAACGTGCAGCGTGTTGCCCATCCCTCGGCAGACACAGAGGGCCTCCGAGGGACCTATGGGCCTCGATGTTGCTCAGCAGGCCCACAGGGGTGTGGAGGTACTCAGTGATCTTGGAACGAAAATGATGCTCACCCGAGGGGCCTAGGAGTTCTCCAAGGGTACCTGCTTTCAAATAAAGCAGAACAGCGACTAGGAGCTCATGGAGAGAGCTGCATGCCTCCCGTTCTGCATGGCTACTCAGGGCCTTACCTCGAGGCAAGGACTCACGCTGAGATTCCCTTTAGCTCTAGAGCATGGCAAGATGAGCCCCACCCCGGCCATGGAAGCACCCTGTGTAGCCAGAGAAAACTCATTTTCTTCCCAGACCCATGCCTACAGCGGCCAGAGGCCAGTCAACAGCAGAGAATTTCAGGGAGCTTCAAGGCAGCACGCGTGGAGCTTTGCAAATGGAAAAGCAAGGCTAGTACCATCGCGCCCCCATTTCCATGGGCACACGCAGCATACCTCCCTGTGGTTTCTGACAAGTCAAAAGAGACACAGAGCACACACTGGTTCCTTCCCTGAATCAACTTCTCGAGGCAGGGTGTTCTGCATCTAGTGAACGGCCTCAGCCAAGGCACGCCCTAGCTAGGCCTCTGGGCCCGTGCCTCTGCAGAAGCCTGCAGTGCTACAGGGAAAACTGTGCTTCAGTTGCAATAGGCAAGCACTCCGCCTTTCTCCGGGAGGCAGGGTGACTTCAGGTACGAGGTCCAGGATGGAAGGCGAAGCCGAGGGTTTCTCTCAGTGCAGCTCAGACTAGGGAAAGAGTGCGACTTCCACGGCATGTTGGACCTTGCTAGAACGGGGCTCGTGATCCTGTGCGAGTGCTGGGTAAATCAAGAAGTCCCAAGAAAGAGTGCAGTGTGTTGCCCATCACTCGGCAGACACGGAGGGCCTCCGAGGGACCTATGGGCCTCGATGTTGCTCAGTAGGCCCACAGCGGTGTGGAGGTACTCAGTGATCTTGGAACGAAAATGATGCTCACCCGAGGGGCCTAGGAGTTCTCAATGGCTACCTTCTTTCAAATAAAGCAGAACAGCGACTAAGAGCTCATGGAGAGAGCTGCATGCCTCCCTTCCTGCATGGCTACTCAGGGCCTTACCTCGAGGCAAGGACTCACGCTGAGATTCCCTTTAGCTCCAGAGCATGGCAAGATGAGCCCCACCCCGGCCATGGAAGCACCCTGTGTAGCCAGAGAAAACTCATTTTCTTCCCAGTCCCATGCCTACAGCGGCCAGAGGCCTGACAACAGCAGAGAATTTCAGGGCGCTTCAAGGGAGCGTGAACGGGGCTTTGCAAATGGAAAAGCAAGGCTAGTACCGTCGCGCCCCCATTTCCATGGGCACACGCAGCATACCTCCCTGTGGTTTCTGAGCAGTCAAAAGAGACACAGAGCGCACACTTCGTCCTTCCCCGAATCAGCTTCTCGAGGCAGGGTGTTCTGCATGTAGTGAACGGCCTCAACCAAGGCGCGCCCTAGCTAGGCCTCTGGGCCCGTGCCTCTTCAGAAGCCTGCAGTGCTACAGGAAAAACTGTGCTTTAGTGGCAATAGGAACGCAAGCCGACTTTCTCCCGGAGGCAGCGTGACTTCAGGTAGGAGGTCCTGGTTGGAAGGCGAAGCCTAGTGTTTTTTGCAGTGCAGCTCAGAGTAGGGAATGAGTGCGACTTCCACGGCATGTTGGAACCTGCTAGAACCGTGCTCGTGAACCTGTGGTAGTGCTGGGGGAATCAAGCTGTCCCAAGAAAGAGTGTACTGTTTTGCCCCTCACTCGGCATACACAGTGTGAGTCCGAAGGCCTACTGGCCTGGATATTGTTTAGTAGGGCCAGAGGAGCCTGGGGGTACTCCGTGTTCTTGCAGGGCAGAGGGTTTCCAGGCGAGGCACCTAGGTGTCCCGAAAAGCGTACTGGCGTTCAAAGGCTGCAGAGGAGCGCCTGCGGCCTCATGGAAACTGCTGCACGCCTCCGCTTCTGCAGAGCAACTCAGGGCCTTACCTCGAGGCAAGTCCTCACGTTGAGTGTCCCGTGAGCGACACCGCATGGTAGGATGCTGACTTTCTCTTGAGCAGAGAGACTTCAGGTACGAGGTCCTCTAAGGATTCTAAGCAGAGTGTTTTCTAATGGCAGCTCAAACGAGGGCAATGTCGAAGCCTTCCAGGGCATGTTGGACTGCCTAGAAATGTGGTTCTGATGCCGTTCGAGTGCTCTAGAAACGTAGCCCTCCTGAAGTAACGTGCAGCGTGTTGCCCATCCCTCGGCAGACACAGAGGGCCTCCGAGGGACCTATGGGCCTCGGTGTTGCTCAGCAGGCCCACAGGGGTGTGGAGGTACTCAGTGATCTTGGAACGAAAATGATGCTCACCCGAGGGGCCTAGGAGTTCTCCAAGGGTACCTGCTTTCAAATAAAGCAGAACAGCGACTAGGAGCTCATGGAGAGAGCTGCATGCCTCCCGTTCTGCATGGCTACTCAGGGCCTTACCTCGAGGCAAGGACTCACGCTGAGATTCCCTTTAGCTCTAGAGCATGGCAAGATGAGCCCCACCCCGGCCATGGAAGCACCCTGTGTAGCCAGAGAAAACTCATTTTCTTCCCAGACCCATGCCTACAGCGGCCAGAGGCCAGTCAACAGCAGAGAATTTCAGGGAGCTTCAAGGCAGCACGCGTGGAGCTTTGCAAATGGAAAAGCAAGGCTAGTACCATCACGCCCCCATTTCCATGGGCACACGCAGCATACCTCCCTGTGGTTTCTGACAAGTCAAAAGAGACACAGAGCACACACTGGTTCCTTCCCTGAATCAACTTCTCGAGGCAGGGTGTTCTGCATCTAGTGAACGGCCTCAGCCAAGGCACGCCCTAGCTAGGCCTCTGGGCCCGTGCCTCTGCAGAAGCCTGCAGTGCTACAGGGAAAACTGTGCTTCAGTTGCAATAGGCAAGCACTCCGCCTTTCTCCGGGAGGCAGGGTGACTTCAGGTACGAGGTCCAGGATGGAAGGCGAAGCCGAGGGTTTCTCTCAGTGCAGCTCAGACTAGGGAAAGAGTGCGACTTCCACGGCATGTTGGACCTTGCTAGAACGGGGCTCGTGATCCTGTGCGAGTGCTGGGTAAATCAAGAAGTCCCAAGAAAGAGTGCAGTGTGTTGCCCATCACTCGGCAGACACGGAGGGCCTCCGAGGGACCTATGGGCCTCGATGTTGCTCAGTAGGCCCACAGCGGTGTGGAGGTACTCAGTGATCTTGGAACGAAAATGATGCTCACCCGAGGGGCCTAGGAGTTCTCCAAGGGTACCTGCTTTCAAATAAAGCAGAACAGCGACTAAGAGCTCATGGAGAGAGCTGCATGCCTCCCTTCCTGCATGGCTACTCAGGGCCTTACCTCGAGGCAAGGACTCACGCTGAGATTCCCTTTAGCTCCAGAGCATGGCAAGATGAGCCCCACCCCGGCCATGGAAGCACCCTGTGTAGCCAGAGAAAACTCATTTTCTTCCCAGTCCCATGCCTACAGCGGCCAGAGGCCTGACAACAGCAGAGAATTTCAGGGCGCTTCAAGGGAGCGTGAACGGGGCTTTGCAAATGGAAAAGCAAGGCTAGTACCGTCGCGCCCCCATTTCCATGGGCACACGCAGCATACCTCCCTGTGGTTTCTGAGCAGTCAAAAGAGACACAGAGCGCACACTTCGTCCTTCCCCGAATCAGCTTCTCGAGGCAGGGTGTTCTGCATGTAGTGAACGGCCTCAACCAAGGCGCGCCCTAGCTAGGCCTCTGGGCCCGTGCCTCTTCAGAAGCCTGCAGTGCTACAGGAAAAACTGTGCTTTAGTGGCAATAGGAACGCAAGCCGACTTTCTCCCGGAGGCAGCGTGACTTCAGGTAGGAGGTCCTGGTTGGAAGGCGAAGCCTAGTGTTTTTTGCAGTGCAGCTCAGAGTAGGGAATGAGTGCGACTTCCACGGCATGTTGGAACCTGCTAGAACCGTGCTCGTGAACCTGTGGTAGTGCTGGGGGAATCAAGCTGTCCCAAGAAAGAGTGTACTGTTTTGCCCCTCACTCGGCATACACAGTGTGAGTCCGAAGGCCTACTGGCCTGGATGTTGTTTAGTAGGGCCAGGGGAGCCTGGGGGTACTCCGTGTTCTTGCAGGGCAGAGGGTTTCCAGGCGAGGCACCTAGGTGTCCCGAAAAGCGTACTGGCGTTCAAAGGCTGCAGAGGAGCGCCTGCGGCCTCATGGAAACTGCTGCACGCCTCCGCTTCTGCAGAGCAACTCAGGGCCTTACCTCGAGGCAAGTCCTCACGTTGAGTGTCCCGTGAGCGACACCGCATGGTAGGATGCTGACTTTCTCCTTGAGCAGAGAGACTTCAGGTACGAGGTCCTCTAAGGATTCTAAGCAGAGTGTTTTCTCATGGCAGCTCAAACGAGGGCAATGTCGAAGCCTTCCAGGGCATGTTGGACTGCCTAGAAATGTGGTTCTGATGCCGTTCGAGTGCTCTAGAAACGTAGCCCTCCTGAAGTAACGTGCAGCGTGTTGCCCATCCCTCGGCAGACACAGAGGGCCTCCGAGGGACCTATGGGCCTCGATGTTGCTCAGCAGGCCCACAGGGGTGTGGAGGTAC
This sequence comes from Eubalaena glacialis, assembly GCF_028564815.1. Classification (NCBI taxonomy): domain Eukaryota; kingdom Metazoa; phylum Chordata; class Mammalia; order Artiodactyla; family Balaenidae; genus Eubalaena; species Eubalaena glacialis. The sequence continues at coordinate 85,786,806 of NC_083727.1, forward strand.
TCAGTGATCTTGGAACGAAAATGATGCTCACCCGAGGGGCCTAGGAGTTCTCCAAGGGTACCTGCTTTCAAATAAAGCAGAACAGCGACTAGGAGCTCATGGAGAGAGCTGCATGCCTCCCGTTCTGCATGGCTACTCAGGGCCTTACCTCGAGGCAAGGACTCACGCTGAGATTCCCTTTAGCTCTAGAGCATGGCAAGATGAGCCCCACCCCGGCCATGGAAGCACCCTGTGTAGCCAGAGAAAACTCATTTTCTTCCCAGACCCATGCCTACAGCGGCCAGAGGCCAGTCAACAGCAGAGAATTTCAGGGAGCTTCAAGGCAGCACGCGTGGAGCTTTGCAAATGGAAAAGCAAGGCTAGTACCATCGCGCCCCCATTTCCATGGGCACACGCAGCATACCTCCCTGTGGTTTCTGACAAGTCAAAAGAGACACAGAGCACACACTGGTTCCTTCCCTGAATCAACTTCTCGAGGCAGGGTGTTCTGCATCTAGTGAACGGCCTCAGCCAAGGCACGCCCTAGCTAGGCCTCTGGGCCCGTGCCTCTGCAGAAGCCTGCAGTGCTACAGGGAAAACTGTGCTTCAGTTGCAATAGGCAAGCACTCCGCCTTTCTCCGGGAGGCAGGGTGACTTCAGGTACGAGGTCCAGGATGGAAGGCGAAGCCGAGGGTTTCTCTCAGTGCAGCTCAGACTAGGGAAAGAGTGCGACTTCCACGGCATGTTGGACCTTGCTAGAACGGGGCTCGTGATCCTGTGCGAGTGCTGGGTAAATCAAGAAGTCCCAAGAAAGAGTGCAGTGTGTTGCCCATCACTCGGCAGACACGGAGGGCCTCCGAGGGACCTATGGGCCTCGATGTTGCTCAGTAGGCCCACAGCGGTGTGGAGGTACTCAGTGATCTTGGAACGAAAATGATGCTCACCCGAGGGGCCTAGGAGTTCTCAATGGCTACCTTCTTTCAAATAAAGCAGAACAGCGACTAAGAGCTCATGGAGAGAGCTGCATGCCTCCCTTCCTGCATGGCTACTCAGGGCCTTACCTCGAGGCAAGGACTCACGTTGAGATTCTCTTTAGCTCTAGAGCATGGCAAGATGAGCCCCACCCCGGCCATGGAAGCACCCTGTGTAGCCAGAGAAAACTCATTTTCTTCCCAGTCCCATGCCTACAGCGGCCAGAGGCCTGACAACAGCAGAGAATTTCAGGGCGCTTCAAGGGAGCGTGAACGGGGCTTTGCAAATGGAAAAGCAAGGCTAGTACCGTCGCGCCCCCATTTCCATGGGCACACGCAGCATACCTCCCTGTGGTTTCTGAGCAGTCAAAAGAGACACAGAGCGCACACTTCGTCCTTCCCCGAATCAGCTTCTCGAGGCAGGGTGTTCTGCATGTAGTGAACGGCCTCAACCAAGGCGCGCCCTAGCTAGGCCTCTGGGCCCGTGCCTCTTCAGAAGCCTGCAGTGCTACAGGAAAAACTGTGCTTTAGTGGCAATAGGAACGCAAGCCGACTTTCTCCTGGAGGCAGCGTGACTTCAGGTAGGAGGTCCTGGTTGGAAGGCGAAGCCTAGTGTTTTTTGCAGTGCAGCTCAGAGTAGGGAATGAGTGCGACTTCCACGGCATGTTGGAACCTGCTAGAACCGTGCTCGTGAACCTGTGGTAGTGCTGGGGGAATCAAGCTGTCCCAAGAAAGAGTGTACTGTTTTGCCCCTCACTCGGCATACACAGTGTGAGTCCGAAGGCCTACTGGCCTGGATGTTGTTTAGTAGGGCCAGGGGAGCCTGGGGGTACTCCGTGTTCTTGCAGGGCAGAGGGTTTCCAGGCGAGGCACCTAGGTGTCCCGAAAAGCGTACTGGCGTTCAAAGGCTGCAGAGGAGCGCCTGCGGCCTCATGGAAACTGCTGCACGCCTCCGCTTCTGCAGAGCAACTCAGGGCCTTACCTCGAGGCAAGTCCTCACGTTGAGTGTCCCGTGAGCGACACCGCATGGTAGGATGCTGACTTTCTCCTTGAGCAGAGAGACTTCAGGTACGAGGTCCTCTAAGGATTCTAAGCAGAGTGTTTTCTCATGGCAGCTCAAACGAGGGCAATGTCGAAGCCTTCCAGGGCATGTTGGACTGCCTAGAAATGTGGTTCTGATGCCGTTCGAGTGCTCTAGAAACGTAGCCCTCCTGAAGTAACGTGCAGCGTGTTGCCCATCCCTCGGCAGACACAGAGGGCCTCCGAGGGACCTATGGGCCTCGATGTTGCTCAGCAGGCCCACAGGGGTGTGGAGGTACTCAGTGATCTTGGAACGAAAATGATGCTCACCCGAGGGGCCTAGGAGTTCTCCAAGGGTACCTGCTTTCAAATAAAGCAGAACAGCGACTAGGAGCTCATGGAGAGAGCTGCATGCCTCCCGTTCTGCATGGCTACTCAGGGCCTTACCTCGAGGCAAGGACTCACGCTGAGATTCCCTTTAGCTCTAGAGCATGGCAAGATGAGCCCCACCCCGGCCATGGAAGCACCCTGTGTAGCCAGAGAAAACTCATTTTCTTCCCAGACCCATGCCTACAGCGGCCAGAGGCCAGTCAACAGCAGAGAATTTCAGGGAGCTTCAAGGCAGCACGCGTGGAGCTTTGCAAATGGAAAAGCAAGGCTAGTACCATCGCGCCCCCATTTCCATGGGCACACGCAGCATACCTCCCTGTGGTTTCTGACAAGTCAAAAGAGACACAGAGCACACACTGGTTCCTTCCCTGAATCAACTTCTCGAGGCAGGGTGTTCTGCATCTAGTGAACGGCCTCAGCCAAGGCACGCCCTAGCTAGGCCTCTGGGCCCGTGCCTCTGCAGAAGCCTGCAGTGCTACAGGGAAAACTGTGCTTCAGTTGCAATAGGCAAGCACTCCGCCTTTCTCCGGGAGGCAGGGTGACTTCAGGTACGAGGTCCAGGATGGAAGGCGAAGCCGAGGGTTTCTCTCAGTGCAGCTCAGACTAGGGAAAGAGTGCGACTTCCACGGCATGTTGGACCTTGCTAGAACGGGGCTCGTGATCCTGTGCGAGTGCTGGGTAAATCAAGAAGTCCCAAGAAAGAGTGCAGTGTGTTGCCCATCACTCGGCAGACACGGAGGGCCTCCGAGGGACCTATGGGCCTCGATGTTGCTCAGTAGGCCCACAGCGGTGTGGAGGTACTCAGTGATCTTGGAACGAAAATGATGCTCACCCGAGGGGCCTAGGAGTTCTCAATGGCTACCTTCTTTCAAATAAAGCAGAACAGCGACTAAGAGCTCATGGAGAGAGCTGCATGCCTCCCTTCCTGCATGGCTACTCAGGGCCTTACCTCGAGGCAAGGACTCACGCTGAGATTCCCTTTAGCTCTAGAGCATGGCAAGATGAGCCCCACCCCGGCCATGGAAGCACCCTGTGTAGCCAGAGAAAACTCATTTTCTTCCCAGACCCATGCCTACAGCGGCCAGAGGCCAGTCAACAGCAGAGAATTTCAGGGAGCTTCAAGGCAGCACGCGTGGAGCTTTGCAAATGGAAAAGCAAGGCTAGTACCATCGCGCCCCCATTTCCATGGGCACACGCAGCATACCTCCCTGTGGTTTCTGACAAGTCAGAAGAGACACAGAGCACACACTGGTTCCTTCCCTGAATCAACTTCTCGAGGCAGGGTGTTCTGCATCTAGTGAACGGCCTCAGCCAAGGCACGCCCTAGCTAGGCCTCTGGGCCCGTGCCTCTGCAGAAGCCTGCAGTGCTACAGGGAAAACTGTGCTTCAGTTGCAATAGGCAAGCACTCCGCCTTTCTCCGGGAGGCAGGGTGACTTCAGGTACGAGGTCCAGGATGGAAGGCGAAGCCGAGGGTTTCTCTCAGTGCAGCTCAGACTAGGGAAAGAGTGCGACTTCCACGGCATGTTGGACCTTGCTAGAACGGGGCTCGTGATCCTGTGCGAGTGCTGGGTAAATCAAGAAGTCCCAAGAAAGAGTGCAGTGTGTTGCCCATCACTCGGCAGACACGGAGGGCCTCCGAGGGACCTATGGGCCTCGATGTTGCTCAGTAGGCCCACAGCGGTGTGGAGGTACTCAGTGATCTTGGAACGAAAATGATGCTCACCCGAGGGGCCTAGGAGTTCTCAATGGCTACCTTCTTTCAAATAAAGCAGAACAGCGACTAAGAGCTCATGGAGAGAGCTGCATGCCTCCCTTCCTGCATGGCTACTCAGGGCCTTACCTCGAGGCAAGGACTCACGCTGAGATTCCCTTTAGCTCTAGAGCATGGCAAGATGAGCCCCACCCCGGCCATGGAAGCACCCTGTGTAGCCAGAGAAAACTCATTTTCTTCCCAGTCCCATGCCTACAGCGGCCAGAGGCCTGACAACAGCAGAGAATTTCAGGGCGCTTCAAGGGAGCGTGAACGGGGCTTTGCAAATGGAAAAGCAAGGCTAGTACCGTCGCGCCCCCATTTCCATGGGCACACGCAGCATACCTCCCTGTGGTTTCTGAGCAGTCAAAAGAGACACAGAGCACACACTTCGTCCTTCCCCGAATCAGCTTCTCGAGGCAGGGTGTTCTGCATGTAGTGAACGGCCTCAACCAAGGCGCGCCCTAGCTAGGCCTCTGGGCCCGTGCCTCTTCAGAAGCCTGCAGTGCTACAGGAAAAACTGTGCTTTAGTGGCAATAGGAACGCAAGCCGACTTTCTCCCGGAGGCAGCGTGACTTCAGGTAGGAGGTCCTGGTTGGAAGGCGAAGCCTAGTGTTTTTTGCAGTGCAGCTCAGAGTAGGGAATGAGTGCGACTTCCACGGCATGTTGGAACCTGCTAGAACCGTGCTCGTGAACCTGTGGTAGTGCTGGGGGAATCAAGCTGTCCCAAGAAAGAGTGTACTGTTTTGCCCCTCACTCGGCATACACAGTGTGAGTCCGAAGGCCTACTGGCCTGGATATTGTTTAGTAGGGCCAGGGGAGCCTGGGGGTACTCCGTGTTCTTGCAGGGCAGAGGGTTTCCAGGCGAGGCACCTAGGTGTCCCGAAAAGCGTACTGGCGTTCAAAGGCTGCAGAGGAGCGCCTGCGGCCTCATGGAAACTGCTGCACGCCTCCGCTTCTGCAGAGCAACTCAGGGCCTTACCTCGAGGCAAGTCCTCACGTTGAGTGTCCCGTGAGCGACACCGCATGGTAGGATGCTGACTTTCTCTTGAGCAGAGAGACTTCAGGTACGAGGTCCTCTAAGGATTCTAAGCAGAGTGTTTTCTAATGGCAGCTCAAACGAGGGCAATGTCGAAGCCTTCCAGGGCATGTTGGACTGCCTAGAAATGTGGTTCTGATGCCGTTCGAGTGCTCTAGAAACGTAGCCCTCCTGAAGTAACGTGCAGCGTGTTGCCCATCCCTCGGCAGACACAGAGGGCCTCCGAGGGACCTATGGGCCTCGGTGTTGCTCAGCAGGCCCACAGGGGTGTGGAGGTACTCAGTGATCTTGGAACGAAAATGATGCTCACCCGAGGGGCCTAGGAGTTCTCCAAGGGTACCTGCTTTCAAATAAAGCAGAACAGCGACTAGGAGCTCATGGAGAGAGCTGCATGCCTCCCGTTCTGCATGGCTACTCAGGGCCTTACCTCGAGGCAAGGACTCACGCTGAGATTCCCTTTAGCTCTAGAGCATGGCAAGATGAGCCCCACCCCGGCCATGGAAGCACCCTGTGTAGCCAGAGAAAACTCATTTTCTTCCCAGACCCATGCCTACAGCGGCCAGAGGCCAGTCAACAGCAGAGAATTTCAGGGAGCTTCAAGGCAGCACGCGTGGAGCTTTGCAAATGGAAAAGCAAGGCTAGTACCATCGCGCCCCCATTTCCATGGGCACACGCAGCATACCTCCCTGTGGTTTCTGACAAGTCAAAAGAGACACAGAGCACACACTGGTTCCTTCCCTGAATCAACTTCTCGAGGCAGGGTGTTCTGCATCTAGTGAACGGCCTCAGCCAAGGCACGCCCTAGCTAGGCCTCTGGGCCCGTGCCTCTGCAGAAGCCTGCAGTGCTACAGGGAAAACTGTGCTTCAGTTGCAATAGGCAAGCACTCCGCCTTTCTCCGGGAGGCAGGGTGACTTCAGGTACGAGGTCCAGGATGGAAGGCGAAGCCGAGGGTTTCTCTCAGTGCAGCTCAGACTAGGGAAAGAGTGCGACTTCCACGGCATGTTGGACCTTGCTAGAACGGGGCTCGTGATCCTGTGCGAGTGCTGGGTAAATCAAGAAGTCCCAAGAAAGAGTGCAGTGTGTTGCCCATCACTCGGCAGACACGGAGGGCCTCCGAGGGACCTATGGGCCTCGATGTTGCTCAGTAGGCCCACAGCGGTGTGGAGGTACTCAGTGATCTTGGAACGAAAATGATGCTCACCCGAGGGGCCTAGGAGTTCTCAATGGCTACCTTCTTTCAAATAAAGCAGAACAGCGACTAAGAGCTCATGGAGAGAGCTGCATGCCTCCCTTCCTGCATGGCTACTCAGGGCCTTACCTCGAGGCAAGGACTCACGCTGAGATTCCCTTTAGCTCTAGAGCATGGCAAGATGAGCCCCACCCCGGCCATGGAAGCACCCTGTGTAGCCAGAGAAAACTCATTTTCTTCCCAGTCCCATGCCTACAGCGGCCAGAGGCCTGACAACAGCAGAGAATTTCAGGGCGCTTCAAGGGAGCGTGAACGGGGCTTTGCAAATGGAAAAGCAAGGCTAGTACCGTCGCGCCCCCATTTCCATGGGCACACGCAGCATACCTCCCTGTGGTTTCTGAGCAGTCAAAAGAGACACAGAGCGCACACTTCGTCCTTCCCCGAATCAGCTTCTCGAGGCAGGGTGTTCTGCATGTAGTGAACGGCCTCAACCAAGGCGCGCCCTAGCTAGGCCTCTGGGCCCGTGCCTCTTCAGAAGCCTGCAGTGCTACAGGAAAAACTGTGCTTTAGTGGCAATAGGAACGCAAGCCGACTTTCTCCTGGAGGCAGCGTGACTTCAGGTAGGAGGTCCTGGTTGGAAGGCGAAGCCTAGTGTTTTTTGCAGTGCAGCTCAGAGTAGGGAATGAGTGCGACTTCCACGGCATGTTGGAACCTGCTAGAACCGTGCTCGTGAACCTGTGGTAGTGCTGGGGGAATCAAGCTGTCCCAAGAAAGAGTGTACTGTTTTGCCCCTCACTTGGCATACACAGTGTGAGTCCGAAGGCCTACTGGCCTGGATGTTGTTTAGTAGGGCCAGGGGAGCCTGGGGGTACTCCGTGTTCTTGCAGGGCAGAGGGTTTCCAGGCGAGGCACCTAGGTGTCCCGAAAAGCGTACTGGCGTTCAAAGGCTGCAGAGGAGCGCCTGCGGCCTCATGGAAACTGCTGCACGCCTCCGCTTCTGCAGAGCAACTCAGGGCCTTACCTCGAGGCAAGTCCTCACGTTGAGTGTCCCGTGAGCGACACCGCATGGTAGGATGCTGACTTTCTCCTTGAGCAGAGAGACTTCAGGTACGAGGTCTTCTAAGGATTCTAAGCAGAGTGTTTTCTCATGGCAGCTCAAACGAGGGCAATGTCGAAGCCTTCCAGGGCATGTTGGACTGCCTAGAAATGTGGTTCTGATGCCGTTCGAGTGCTCTAGAAACGTAGCCCTCCTGAAGTAACGTGCAGCGTGTTGCCCATCCCTCGGCAGACACAGAGGGCCTCCGAGGGACCTATGGGCCTCGGTGTTGCTCAGCAGGCCCACAGGGGTGTGGAGGTACTCAGTGATCTTGGAACGAAAATGATGCTCACCCGAGGGGCCTAGGAGTTCTCCAAGGGTACCTGCTTTCAAATAAAGCAGAACAGCGACTAGGAGCTCATGGAGAGAGCTGCATGCCTCCCGTTCTGCATGGCTACTCAGGGCCTTACCTCGAGGCAAGGACTCACGCTGAGATTCCCTTTAGCTCTAGAGCATGGCAAGATGAGCCCCACCCCGGCCATGGAAGCACCCTGTGTAGCCAGAGAAAACTCATTTTCTTCCCAGACCCATGCCTACAGCGGCCAGAGGCCAGTCAACAGCAGAGAATTTCAGGGAGCTTCAAGGCAGCACGCGTGGAGCTTTGCAAATGGAAAAGCAAGGCTAGTACCATCGCGCCCCCATTTCCATGGGCACACGCAGCATACCTCCCTGTGGTTTCTGACAAGTCAAAAGAGACACAGAGCACACACTGGTTCCTTCCCTGAATCAACTTCTCGAGGCAGGGTGTTCTGCATCTAGTGAACGGCCTCAGCCAAGGCACGCCCTAGCTAGGCCTCTGGGCCCGTGCCTCTGCAGAAGCCTGCAGTGCTACAGGGAAAACTGTGCTTCAGTTGCAATAGGCAAGCACTCCGCCTTTCTCCGGGAGGCAGGGTGACTTCAGGTACGAGGTCCAGGATGGAAGGCGAAGCCGAGGGTTTCTCTCAGTGCAGCTCAGACTAGGGAAAGAGTGCGACTTCCACGGCATGTTGGACCTTGCTAGAACGGGGCTCGTGATCCTGTGCGAGTGCTGGGTAAATCAAGAAGTCCCAAGAAAGAGTGCAGTGTGTTGCCCATCACTCGGCAGACACGGAGGGCCTCCGAGGGACCTATGGGCCTCGATGTTGCTCAGTAGGCCCACAGCGGTGTGGAGGTACTCAGTGATCTTGGAACGAAAATGATGCTCACCCGAGGGGCCTAGGAGTTCTCAATGGCTACCTTCTTTCAAATAAAGCAGAACAGCGACTAAGAGCTCATGGAGAGAGCTGCATGCCTCCCTTCCTGCATGGCTACTCAGGGCCTTACCTCGAGGCAAGGACTCACGCTGAGATTCCCTTTAGCTCTAGAGCATGGCAAGATGAGCCCCACCCCGGCCATGGAAGCACCCTGTGTAGCCAGAGAAAACTCATTTTCTTCCCAGTCCCATGCCTACAGCGGCCAGAGGCCTGACAACAGCAGAGAATTTCAGGGCGCTTCAAGGGAGCGTGAACGGGGCTTTGCAAATGGAAAAGCAAGGCTAGTACCGTCGCGCCCCCATTTCCATGGGCACACGCAGCATACCTCCCTGTGGTTTCTGAGCAGTCAAAAGAGACACAGAGCACACACTTCGTCCTTCCCCGAATCAGCTTCTCGAGGCAGGGTGTTCTGCATGTAGTGAACGGCCTCAACCAAGGCGCGCCCTAGCTAGGCCTCTGGGCCCGTGCCTCTTCAGAAGCCTGCAGTGCTACAGGAAAAACTGTGCTTTAGTGGCAATAGGAACGCAAGCCGACTTTCTCCCGGAGGCAGCGTGACTTCAGGTAGGAGGTCCTGGTTGGAAGGCGAAGCCTAGTGTTTTTTGCAGTGCAGCTCAGAGTAGGGAATGAGTGCGACTTCCACGGCATGTTGGAACCTGCTAGAACCGTGCTCGTGAACCTGTGGTAGTGCTGGGGGAATCAAGCTGTCCCAAGAAAGAGTGTACTGTTTTGCCCCTCACTCGGCATACACAGTGTGAGTCCGAAGGCCTACTGGCCTGGATATTGTTTAGTAGGGCCAGGGGAGCCTGGGGGTACTCCGTGTTCTTGCAGGGCAGAGGGTTTCCAGGCGAGGCACCTAGGTGTCCCGAAAAGCGTACTGGCGTTCAAAGGCTGCAGAGGAGCGCCTGCGGCCTCATGGAAACTGCTGCACGCCTCCACTTCTGCAGAGCAACTCAGGGCCTTACCTCGAGGCAAGTCCTCACGTTGAGTGTCCCGTGAGCGACACCGCATGGTAGGATGCTGACTTTCTCCTTGAGCAGAGAGACTTCAGGTACGAGGTCCTCTAAGGATTCTAAGCAGAGTGTTTTCTCATGGCAGCTCAAACGAGGGCAATGTCGAAGCCTTCCAGGGCATGTTGGACTGCCTAGAAATGTGGTTCTGATGCCGTTCGAGTGCTCTAGAAACGTAGCCCTCCTGAAGTAACGTGCAGCGTGTTGCCCATCCCTCGGCAGACACAGAGGGCCTCCGAGGGACCTATGGGCCTCGATGTTGCTCAGCAGGCCCACAGGGGTGTGGAGGTACTCAGTGATCTTGGAACGAAAATGATGCTCACCCGAGGGGCCTAGGAGTTCTCCAAGGGTACCTGCTTTCAAATAAAGCAGAACAGCGACTAGGAGCTCATGGAGAGAGCTGCATGCCTCCCGTTCTGCATGGCTACTCAGGGCCTTACCTCGAGGCAAGGACTCACGCTGAGATTCCCTTTAGCTCTAGAGCATGGCAAGATGAGCCCCACCCCGGCCATGGAAGCACCCTGTGTAGCCAGAGAAAACTCATTTTCTTCCCAGACCCATGCCTACAGCGGCCAGAGGCCAGTCAACAGCAGAGAATTTCAGGGAGCTTCAAGGCAGCACGCGTGGAGCTTTGCAAATGGAAAAGCAAGGCTAGTACCATCGCGCCCCCATTTCCATGGGCACACGCAGCATACCTCCCTGTGGTTTCTGACAAGTCAAAAGAGACACAGAGCACACACTGGTTCCTTCCCTGAATCAACTTCTCGAGGCAGGGTGTTCTGCATCTAGTGAACGGCCTCAGCCAAGGCACGCCCTAGCTAGGCCTCTGGGCCCGTGCCTCTGCAGAAGCCTGCAGTGCTACAGGGAAAACTGTGCTTCAGTTGCAATAGGCAAGCACTCCGCCTTTCTCCGGGAGGCAGGGTGACTTCAGGTACGAGGTCCAGGATGGAAGGCGAAGCCGAGGGTTTCTCTCAGTGCAGCTCAGACTAGGGAAAGAGTGCGACTTCCACGGCATGTTGGACCTTGCTAGAACGGGGCTCGTGATCCTGTGCGAGTGCTGGGTAAATCAAGAAGTCCCAAGAAAGAGTGCAGTGTGTTGCCCATCACTCGGCAGACACGGAGGGCCTCCGAGGGACCTATGGGCCTCGATGTTGCTCAGTAGGCCCACAGCGGTGTGGAGGTACTCAGTGATCTTGGAACGAAAATGATGCTCACCCGAGGGGCCTAGGAGTTCTCAATGGCTACCTTCTTTCAAATAAAGCAGAACAGCGACTAAGAGCTCATGGAGAGAGCTGCATGCCTCCCTTCCTGCATGGCTACTCAGGGCCTTACCTCGAGGCAAGGACTCACGCTGAGATTCCCTTTAGCTCCAGAGCATGGCAAGATGAGCCCCACCCCGGCCATGGAAGCACCCTGTGTAGCCAGAGAAAACTCATTTTCTTCCCAGTCCCATGCCTACAGCGGCCAGAGGCCTGACAACAGCAGAGAATTTCAGGGCGCTTCAAGGGAGCGTGAACGGGGCTTTGCAAATGGAAAAGCAAGGCTAGTACCGTCGCGCCCCCATTTCCATGGGCACACGCAGCATACCTCCCTGTGGTTTCTGAGCAGTCAAAAGAGACACAGAGCGCACACTTCGTCCTTCCCCGAATCAGCTTCTCGAGGCAGGGTGTTCTGCATGTAGTGAACGGCCTCAACCAAGGCGCGCCCTAGCTAGGCCTCTGGGCCCGTGCCTCTTCAGAAGCCTGCAGTGCTACAGGAAAAACTGTGCTTTAGTGGCAATAGGAACGCAAGCCGACTTTCTCCCGGAGGCAGCGTGACTTCAGGTAGGAGGTCCTGGTTGGAAGGCGAAGCCTAGTGTTTTTTGCAGTGCAGCTCAGAGTAGGGAATGAGTGCGACTTCCACGGCATGTTGGAACCTGCTAGAACCGTGCTCGTGAACCTGTGGTAGTGCTGGGGGAATCAAGCTGTCCCAAGAAAGAGTGTACTGTTTTGCCCCTCACTCGGCATACACAGTGTGAGTCCGAAGGCCTACTGGCCTGGATATTGTTTAGTAGGGCCAGAGGAGCCTGGGGGTACTCCGTGTTCTTGCAGGGCAGAGGGTTTCCAGGCGAGGCACCTAGGTGTCCCGAAAAGCGTACTGGCGTTCAAAGGCTGCAGAGGAGCGCCTGCGGCCTCATGGAAACTGCTGCACGCCTCCGCTTCTGCAGAGCAACTCAGGGCCTTACCTCGAGGCAAGTCCTCACGTTGAGTGTCCCGTGAGCGACACCGCATGGTAGGATGCTGACTTTCTCTTGAGCAGAGAGACTTCAGGTACGAGGTCCTCTAAGGATTCTAAGCAGAGTGTTTTCTAATGGCAGCTCAAACGAGGGCAATGTCGAAGCCTTCCAGGGCATGTTGGACTGCCTAGAAATGTGGTTCTGATGCCGTTCGAGTGCTCTAGAAACGTAGCCCTCCTGAAGTAACGTGCAGCGTGTTGCCCATCCCTCGGCAGACACAGAGGGCCTCCGAGGGACCTATGGGCCTCGGTGTTGCTCAGCAGGCCCACAGGGGTGTGGAGGTACTCAGTGATCTTGGAACGAAAATGATGCTCACCCGAGGGGCCTAGGAGTTCTCCAAGGGTACCTGCTTTCAAATAAAGCAGAACAGCGACTAGGAGCTCATGGAGAGAGCTGCATGCCTCCCGTTCTGCATGGCTACTCAGGGCCTTACCTCGAGGCAAGGACTCACGCTGAGATTCCCTTTAGCTCTAGAGCATGGCAAGATGAGCCCCACCCCGGCCATGGAAGCACCCTGTGTAGCCAGAGAAAACTCATTTTCTTCCCAGACCCATGCCTACAGCGGCCAGAGGCCAGTCAACAGCAGAGAATTTCAGGGAGCTTCAAGGCAGCACGCGTGGAGCTTTGCAAATGGAAAAGCAAGGCTAGTACCATCACGCCCCCATTTCCATGGGCACACGCAGCATACCTCCCTGTGGTTTCTGACAAGTCAAAAGAGACACAGAGCACACACTGGTTCCTTCCCTGAATCAACTTCTCGAGGCAGGGTGTTCTGCATCTAGTGAACGGCCTCAGCCAAGGCACGCCCTAGCTAGGCCTCTGGGCCCGTGCCTCTGCAGAAGCCTGCAGTGCTACAGGGAAAACTGTGCTTCAGTTGCAATAGGCAAGCACTCCGCCTTTCTCCGGGAGGCAGGGTGACTTCAGGTACGAGGTCCAGGATGGAAGGCGAAGCCGAGGGTTTCTCTCAGTGCAGCTCAGACTAGGGAAAGAGTGCGACTTCCACGGCATGTTGGACCTTGCTAGAACGGGGCTCGTGATCCTGTGCGAGTGCTGGGTAAATCAAGAAGTCCCAAGAAAGAGTGCAGTGTGTTGCCCATCACTCGGCAGACACGGAGGGCCTCCGAGGGACCTATGGGCCTCGATGTTGCTCAGTAGGCCCACAGCGGTGTGGAGGTACTCAGTGATCTTGGAACGAAAATGATGCTCACCCGAGGGGCCTAGGAGTTCTCCAAGGGTACCTGCTTTCAAATAAAGCAGAACAGCGACTAAGAGCTCATGGAGAGAGCTGCATGCCTCCCTTCCTGCATGGCTACTCAGGGCCTTACCTCGAGGCAAGGACTCACGCTGAGATTCCCTTTAGCTCCAGAGCATGGCAAGATGAGCCCCACCCCGGCCATGGAAGCACCCTGTGTAGCCAGAGAAAACTCATTTTCTTCCCAGTCCCATGCCTACAGCGGCCAGAGGCCTGACAACAGCAGAGAATTTCAGGGCGCTTCAAGGGAGCGTGAACGGGGCTTTGCAAATGGAAAAGCAAGGCTAGTACCGTCGCGCCCCCATTTCCATGGGCACACGCAGCATACCTCCCTGTGGTTTCTGAGCAGTCAAAAGAGACACAGAGCGCACACTTCGTCCTTCCCCGAATCAGCTTCTCGAGGCAGGGTGTTCTGCATGTAGTGAACGGCCTCAACCAAGGCGCGCCCTAGCTAGGCCTCTGGGCCCGTGCCTCTTCAGAAGCCTGCAGTGCTACAGGAAAAACTGTGCTTTAGTGGCAATAGGAACGCAAGCCGACTTTCTCCCGGAGGCAGCGTGACTTCAGGTAGGAGGTCCTGGTTGGAAGGCGAAGCCTAGTGTTTTTTGCAGTGCAGCTCAGAGTAGGGAATGAGTGCGACTTCCACGGCATGTTGGAACCTGCTAGAACCGTGCTCGTGAACCTGTGGTAGTGCTGGGGGAATCAAGCTGTCCCAAGAAAGAGTGTACTGTTTTGCCCCTCACTCGGCATACACAGTGTGAGTCCGAAGGCCTACTGGCCTGGATGTTGTTTAGTAGGGCCAGGGGAGCCTGGGGGTACTCCGTGTTCTTGCAGGGCAGAGGGTTTCCAGGCGAGGCACCTAGGTGTCCCGAAAAGCGTACTGGCGTTCAAAGGCTGCAGAGGAGCGCCTGCGGCCTCATGGAAACTGCTGCACGCCTCCGCTTCTGCAGAGCAACTCAGGGCCTTACCTCGAGGCAAGTCCTCACGTTGAGTGTCCCGTGAGCGACACCGCATGGTAGGATGCTGACTTTCTCCTTGAGCAGAGAGACTTCAGGTACGAGGTCCTCTAAGGATTCTAAGCAGAGTGTTTTCTCATGGCAGCTCAAACGAGGGCAATGTCGAAGCCTTCCAGGGCATGTTGGACTGCCTAGAAATGTGGTTCTGATGCCGTTCGAGTGCTCTAGAAACGTAGCCCTCCTGAAGTAACGTGCAGCGTGTTGCCCATCCCTCGGCAGACACAGAGGGCCTCCGAGGGACCTATGGGCCTCGATGTTGCTCAGCAGGCCCACAGGGGTGTGGAGGTACTCAGTGATCTTGGAACGAAAATGATGCTCACCCGAGGGGCCTAGGAGTTCTCCAAGGGTACCTGCTTTCAAATAAAGCAGAACAGCGACTAGGAGCTCATGGAGAGAGCTGCATGCCTCCCGTTCTGCATGGCTACTCAGGGCCTTACCTCGAGGCAAGGACTCACGCTGAGATTCCCTTTAGCTCTAGAGCATGGCAAGATGAGCCCCACCCCGGCCATGGAAGCACCCTGTGTAGCCAGAGAAAACTCATTTTCTTCCCAGACCCATGCCTACAGCGGCCAGAGGCCAGTCAACAGCAGAGAATTTCAGGGAGCTTCAAGGCAGCACGCGTGGAGCTTTGCAAATGGAAAAGCAAGGCTAGTACCATCGCGCCCCCATTTCCATGGGCACACGCAGCATACCTCCCTGTGGTTTCTGACAAGTCAAAAGAGACACAGAGCACACACTGGTTCCTTCCCTGAATCAACTTCTCGAGGCAGGGTGTTCTGCATCTAGTGAACGGCCTCAGCCAAGGCACGCCCTAGCTAGGCCTCTGGGCCCGTGCCTCTGCAGAAGCCTGCAGTGCTACAGGGAAAACTGTGCTTCAGTTGCAATAGGCAAGCACTCCGCCTTTCTCCGGGAGGCAGGGTGACTTCAGGTACGAGGTCCAGGATGGAAGGCGAAGCCGAGGGTTTCTCTCAGTGCAGCTCAGACTAGGGAAAGAGTGCGACTTCCACGGCATGTTGGACCTTGCTAGAACGGGGCTCGTGATCCTGTGCGAGTGCTGGGTAAATCAAGAAGTCCCAAGAAAGAGTGCAGTGTGTTGCCCATCACTCGGCAGACACGGAGGGCCTCCGAGGGACCTATGGGCCTCGATGTTGCTCAGTAGGCCCACAGCGGTGTGGAGGTACTCAGTGATCTTGGAACGAAAATGATGCTCACCCGAGGGGCCTAGGAGTTCTCAATGGCTACCTTCTTTCAAATAAAGCAGAACAGCGACTAAGAGCTCATGGAGAGAGCTGCATGCCTCCCTTCCTGCATGGCTACTCAGGGCCTTACCTCGAGGCAAGGACTCACGTTGAGATTCTCTTTAGCTCTAGAGCATGGCAAGATGAGCCCCACCCCGGCCATGGAAGCACCCTGTGTAGCCAGAGAAAACTCATTTTCTTCCCAGTCCCATGCCTACAGCGGCCAGAGGCCTGACAACAGCAGAGAATTTCAGGGCGCTTCAAGGGAGCGTGAACGGGGCTTTGCAAATGGAAAAGCAAGGCTAGTACCGTCGCGCCCCCATTTCCATGGGCACACGCAGCATACCTCCCTGTGGTTTCTGAGCAGTCAAAAGAGACACAGAGCGCACACTTCGTCCTTCCCCGAATCAGCTTCTCGAGGCAGGGTGTTCTGCATGTAGTGAACGGCCTCAACCAAGGCGCGCCCTAGCTAGGCCTCTGGGCCCGTGCCTCTTCAGAAGCCTGCAGTGCTACAGGAAAAACTGTGCTTTAGTGGCAATAGGAACGCAAGCCGACTTTCTCCTGGAGGCAGCGTGACTTCAGGTAGGAGGTCCTGGTTGGAAGGCGAAGCCTAGTGTTTTTTGCAGTGCAGCTCAGAGTAGGGAATGAGTGCGACTTCCACGGCATGTTGGAACCTGCTAGAACCGTGCTCGTGAACCTGTGGTAGTGCTGGGGGAATCAAGCTGTCCCAAGAAAGAGTGTACTGTTTTGCCCCTCACTCGGCATACACAGTGTGAGTCCGAAGGCCTACTGGCCTGGATGTTGTTTAGTAGGGCCAGGGGAGCCTGGGGGTACTCCGTGTTCTTGCAGGGCAGAGGGTTTCCAGGCGAGGCACCTAGGTGTCCCGAAAAGCGTACTGGCGTTCAAAGGCTGCAGAGGAGCGCCTGCGGCCTCATGGAAACTGCTGCACGCCTCCGCTTCTGCAGAGCAACTCAGGGCCTTACCTCGAGGCAAGTCCTCACGTTGAGTGTCCCGTGAGCGACACCGCATGGTAGGATGCTGACTTTCTCCTTGAGCAGAGAGACTTCAGGTACGAGGTCCTCTAAGGATTCTAAGCAGAGTGTTTTCTCATGGCAGCTCAAACGAGGGCAATGTCGAAGCCTTCCAGGGCATGTTGGACTGCCTAGAAATGTGGTTCTGATGCCGTTCGAGTGCTCTAGAAACGTAGCCCTCCTGAAGTAACGTGCAGCGTGTTGCCCATCCCTCGGCAGACACAGAGGGCCTCCGAGGGACCTATGGGCCTCGATGTTGCTCAGCAGGCCCACAGGGGTGTGGAGGTACTCAGTGATCTTGGAACGAAAATGATGCTCACCCGAGGGGCCTAGGAGTTCTCCAAGGGTACCTGCTTTCAAATAAAGCAGAACAGCGACTAGGAGCTCATGGAGAGAGCTGCATGCCTCCCGTTCTGCATGGCTACTCAGGGCCTTACCTCGAGGCAAGGACTCACGCTGAGATTCCCTTTAGCTCTAGAGCATGGCAAGATGAGCCCCACCCCGGCCATGGAAGCACCCTGTGTAGCCAGAGAAAACTCATTTTCTTCCCAGACCCATGCCTACAGCGGCCAGAGGCCAGTCAACAGCAGAGAATTTCAGGGAGCTTCAAGGCAGCACGCGTGGAGCTTTGCAAATGGAAAAGCAAGGCTAGTACCATCGCGCCCCCATTTCCATGGGCACACGCAGCATACCTCCCTGTGGTTTCTGACAAGTCAAAAGAGACACAGAGCACACACTGGTTCCTTCCCTGAATCAACTTCTCGAGGCAGGGTGTTCTGCATCTAGTGAACGGCCTCAGCCAAGGCACGCCCTAGCTAGGCCTCTGGGCCCGTGCCTCTGCAGAAGCCTGCAGTGCTACAGGGAAAACTGTGCTTCAGTTGCAATAGGCAAGCACTCCGCCTTTCTCCGGGAGGCAGGGTGACTTCAGGTACGAGGTCCAGGATGGAAGGCGAAGCCGAGGGTTTCTCTCAGTGCAGCTCAGACTAGGGAAAGAGTGCGACTTCCACGGCATGTTGGACCTTGCTAGAACGGGGCTCGTGATCCTGTGCGAGTGCTGGGTAAATCAAGAAGTCCCAAGAAAGAGTGCAGTGTGTTGCCCATCACTCGGCAGACACGGAGGGCCTCCGAGGGACCTATGGGCCTCGATGTTGCTCAGTAGGCCCACAGCGGTGTGGAGGTACTCAGTGATCTTGGAACGAAAATGATGCTCACCCGAGGGGCCTAGGAGTTCTCAATGGCTACCTTCTTTCAAATAAAGCAGAACAGCGACTAAGAGCTCATGGAGAGAGCTGCATGCCTCCCTTCCTGCATGGCTACTCAGGGCCTTACCTCGAGGCAAGGACTCACGCTGAGATTCCCTTTAGCTCTAGAGCATGGCAAGATGAGCCCCACCCCGGCCATGGAAGCACCCTGTGTAGCCAGAGAAAACTCATTTTCTTCCCAGACCCATGCCTACAGCGGCCAGAGGCCAGTCAACAGCAGAGAATTTCAGGGAGCTTCAAGGCAGCACGCGTGGAGCTTTGCAAATGGAAAAGCAAGGCTAGTACCATCGCGCCCCCATTTCCATGGGCACACGCAGCATACCTCCCTGTGGTTTCTGACAAGTCAGAAGAGACACAGAGCACACACTGGTTCCTTCCCTGAATCAACTTCTCGAGGCAGGGTGTTCTGCATCTAGTGAACGGCCTCAGCCAAGGCACGCCCTAGCTAGGCCTCTGGGCCCGTGCCTCTGCAGAAGCCTGCAGTGCTACAGGGAAAACTGTGCTTCAGTTGCAATAGGCAAGCACTCCGCCTTTCTCCGGGAGGCAGGGTGACTTCAGGTACGAGGTCCAGGATGGAAGGCGAAGCCGAGGGTTTCTCTCAGTGCAGCTCAGACTAGGGAAAGAGTGCGACTTCCACGGCATGTTGGACCTTGCTAGAACGGGGCTCGTGATCCTGTGCGAGTGCTGGGTAAATCAAGAAGTCCCAAGAAAGAGTGCAGTGTGTTGCCCATCACTCGGCAGACACGGAGGGCCTCCGAGGGACCTATGGGCCTCGATGTTGCTCAGTAGGCCCACAGCGGTGTGGAGGTACTCAGTGATCTTGGAACGAAAATGATGCTCACCCGAGGGGCCTAGGAGTTCTCAATGGCTACCTTCTTTCAAATAAAGCAGAACAGCGACTAAGAGCTCATGGAGAGAGCTGCATGCCTCCCTTCCTGCATGGCTACTCAGGGCCTTACCTCGAGGCAAGGACTCACGCTGAGATTCCCTTTAGCTCTAGAGCATGGCAAGATGAGCCCCACCCCGGCCATGGAAGCACCCTGTGTAGCCAGAGAAAACTCATTTTCTTCCCAGTCCCATGCCTACAGCGGCCAGAGGCCTGACAACAGCAGAGAATTTCAGGGCGCTTCAAGGGAGCGTGAACGGGGCTTTGCAAATGGAAAAGCAAGGCTAGTACCGTCGCGCCCCCATTTCCATGGGCACACGCAGCATACCTCCCTGTGGTTTCTGAGCAGTCAAAAGAGACACAGAGCACACACTTCGTCCTTCCCCGAATCAGCTTCTCGAGGCAGGGTGTTCTGCATGTAGTGAACGGCCTCAACCAAGGCGCGCCCTAGCTAGGCCTCTGGGCCCGTGCCTCTTCAGAAGCCTGCAGTGCTACAGGAAAAACTGTGCTTTAGTGGCAATAGGAACGCAAGCCGACTTTCTCCCGGAGGCAGCGTGACTTCAGGTAGGAGGTCCTGGTTGGAAGGCGAAGCCTAGTGTTTTTTGCAGTGCAGCTCAGAGTAGGGAATGAGTGCGACTTCCACGGCATGTTGGAACCTGCTAGAACCGTGCTCGTGAACCTGTGGTAGTGCTGGGGGAATCAAGCTGTCCCAAGAAAGAGTGTACTGTTTTGCCCCTCACTCGGCATACACAGTGTGAGTCCGAAGGCCTACTGGCCTGGATATTGTTTAGTAGGGCCAGGGGAGCCTGGGGGTACTCCGTGTTCTTGCAGGGCAGAGGGTTTCCAGGCGAGGCACCTAGGTGTCCCGAAAAGCGTACTGGCGTTCAAAGGCTGCAGAGGAGCGCCTGCGGCCTCATGGAAACTGCTGCACGCCTCCGCTTCTGCAGAGCAACTCAGGGCCTTACCTCGAGGCAAGTCCTCACGTTGAGTGTCCCGTGAGCGACACCGCATGGTAGGATGCTGACTTTCTCTTGAGCAGAGAGACTTCAGGTACGAGGTCCTCTAAGGATTCTAAGCAGAGTGTTTTCTAATGGCAGCTCAAACGAGGGCAATGTCGAAGCCTTCCAGGGCATGTTGGACTGCCTAGAAATGTGGTTCTGATGCCGTTCGAGTGCTCTAGAAACGTAGCCCTCCTGAAGTAACGTGCAGCGTGTTGCCCATCCCTCGGCAGACACAGAGGGCCTCCGAGGGACCTATGGGCCTCGGTGTTGCTCAGCAGGCCCACAGGGGTGTGGAGGTACTCAGTGATCTTGGAACGAAAATGATGCTCACCCGAGGGGCCTAGGAGTTCTCCAAGGGTACCTGCTTTCAAATAAAGCAGAACAGCGACTAGGAGCTCATGGAGAGAGCTGCATGCCTCCCGTTCTGCATGGCTACTCAGGGCCTTACCTCGAGGCAAGGACTCACGCTGAGATTCCCTTTAGCTCTAGAGCATGGCAAGATGAGCCCCACCCCGGCCATGGAAGCACCCTGTGTAGCCAGAGAAAACTCATTTTCTTCCCAGACCCATGCCTACAGCGGCCAGAGGCCAGTCAACAGCAGAGAATTTCAGGGAGCTTCAAGGCAGCACGCGTGGAGCTTTGCAAATGGAAAAGCAAGGCTAGTACCATCGCGCCCCCATTTCCATGGGCACACGCAGCATACCTCCCTGTGGTTTCTGACAAGTCAAAAGAGACACAGAGCACACACTGGTTCCTTCCCTGAATCAACTTCTCGAGGCAGGGTGTTCTGCATCTAGTGAACGGCCTCAGCCAAGGCACGCCCTAGCTAGGCCTCTGGGCCCGTGCCTCTGCAGAAGCCTGCAGTGCTACAGGGAAAACTGTGCTTCAGTTGCAATAGGCAAGCACTCCGCCTTTCTCCGGGAGGCAGGGTGACTTCAGGTACGAGGTCCAGGATGGAAGGCGAAGCCGAGGGTTTCTCTCAGTGCAGCTCAGACTAGGGAAAGAGTGCGACTTCCACGGCATGTTGGACCTTGCTAGAACGGGGCTCGTGATCCTGTGCGAGTGCTGGGTAAATCAAGAAGTCCCAAGAAAGAGTGCAGTGTGTTGCCCATCACTCGGCAGACACGGAGGGCCTCCGAGGGACCTATGGGCCTCGATGTTGCTCAGTAGGCCCACAGCGGTGTGGAGGTACTCAGTGATCTTGGAACGAAAATGATGCTCACCCGAGGGGCCTAGGAGTTCTCAATGGCTACCTTCTTTCAAATAAAGCAGAACAGCGACTAAGAGCTCATGGAGAGAGCTGCATGCCTCCCTTCCTGCATGGCTACTCAGGGCCTTACCTCGAGGCAAGGACTCACGCTGAGATTCCCTTTAGCTCTAGAGCATGGCAAGATGAGCCCCACCCCGGCCATGGAAGCACCCTGTGTAGCCAGAGAAAACTCATTTTCTTCCCAGTCCCATGCCTACAGCGGCCAGAGGCCTGACAACAGCAGAGAATTTCAGGGCGCTTCAAGGGAGCGTGAACGGGGCTTTGCAAATGGAAAAGCAAGGCTAGTACCGTCGCGCCCCCATTTCCATGGGCACACGCAGCATACCTCCCTGTGGTTTCTGAGCAGTCAAAAGAGACACAGAGCACACACTTCGTCCTTCCCCGAATCAGCTTCTCGAGGCAGGGTGTTCTGCATGTAGTGAACGGCCTCAACCAAGGCGCGCCCTAGCTAGGCCTCTGGGCCCGTGCCTCTTCAGAAGCCTGCAGTGCTACAGGAAAAACTGTGCTTTAGTGGCAATAGGAACGCAAGCCGACTTTCTCCCGGAGGCAGCGTGACTTCAGGTAGGAGGTCCTGGTTGGAAGGCGAAGCCTAGTGTTTTTTGCAGTGCAGCTCAGAGTAGGGAATGAGTGCGACTTCCACGGCATGTTGGAACCTGCTAGAACCGTGCTCGTGAACCTGTGGTAGTGCTGGGGGAATCAAGCTGTCCCAAGAAAGAGTGTACTGTTTTGCCCCTCACTCGGCATACACAGTGTGAGTCCGAAGGCCTACTGGCCTGGATATTGTTTAGTAGGGCCAGGGGAGCCTGGGGGTACTCCGTGTTCTTGCAGGGCAGAGGGTTTCCAGGCGAGGCACCTAGGTGTCCCGAAAAGCGTACTGGCGTTCAAAGGCTGCAGAGGAGCGCCTGCGGCCTCATGGAAACTGCTGCACGCCTCCGCTTCTGCAGAGCAACTCAGGGCCTTACCTCGAGGCAAGTCCTCACGTTGAGTGTCCCGTGAGCGACACCGCATGGTAGGATGCTGACTTTCTCCTTGAGCAGAGAGACTTCAGGTACGAGGTCCTCTAAGGATTCTAAGCAGAGTGTTTTCTCATGGCAGCTCAAACGAGGGCAATGTCGAAGCCTTCCAGGGCATGTTGGACTGCCTAGAAATGTGGTTCTGATGCCGTTCGAGTGCTCTAGAAACGTAGCCCTCCTGAAGTAACGTGCAGCGTGTTGCCCATCCCTCGGCAGACACAGAGGGCCTCCGAGGGACCTATGGGCCTCGATGTTGCTCAGCAGGCCCACAGGGGTGTGGAGGTACTCAGTGATCTTGGAACGAAAATGATGCTCACCCGAGGGGCCTAGGAGTTCTCCAAGGGTACCTGCTTTCAAATAAAGCAGAACAGCGACTAGGAGCTCATGGAGAGAGCTGCATGCCTCCCGTTCTGCATGGCTACTCAGGGCCTTACCTCGAGGCAAGGACTCACGCTGAGATTCCCTTTAGCTCTAGAGCATGGCAAGATGAGCCCCACCCCGGCCATGGAAGCACCCTGTGTAGCCAGAGAAAACTCATTTTCTTCCCAGACCCATGCCTACAGCGGCCAGAGGCCAGTCAACAGCAGAGAATTTCAGGGAGCTTCAAGGCAGCACGCGTGGAGCTTTGCAAATGGAAAAGCAAGGCTAGTACCATCGCGCCCCCATTTCCATGGGCACACGCAGCATACCTCCCTGTGGTTTCTGACAAGTCAAAAGAGACACAGAGCACACACTGGTTCCTTCCCTGAATCAACTTCTCGAGGCAGGGTGTTCTGCATCTAGTGAACGGCCTCAGCCAAGGCACGCCCTAGCTAGGCCTCTGGGCCCGTGCCTCTGCAGAAGCCTGCAGTGCTACAGGGAAAACTGTGCTTCAGTTGCAATAGGCAAGCACTCCGCCTTTCTCCGGGAGGCAGGGTGACTTCAGGTACGAGGTCCAGGATGGAAGGCGAAGCCGAGGGTTTCTCTCAGTGCAGCTCAGACTAGGGAAAGAGTGCGACTTCCACGGCATGTTGGACCTTGCTAGAACGGGGCTCGTGATCCTGTGCGAGTGCTGGGTAAATCAAGAAGTCCCAAGAAAGAGTGCAGTGTGTTGCCCATCACTCGGCAGACACGGAGGGCCTCCGAGGGACCTATGGGCCTCGATGTTGCTCAGTAGGCCCACAGCGGTGTGGAGGTACTCAGTGATCTTGGAACGAAAATGATGCTCACCCGAGGGGCCTAGGAGTTCTCAATGGCTACCTTCTTTCAAATAAAGCAGAACAGCGACTAAGAGCTCATGGAGAGAGCTGCATGCCTCCCTTCCTGCATGGCTACTCAGGGCCTTACCTCGAGGCAAGGACTCACGCTGAGATTCCCTTTAGCTCTAGAGCATGGCAAGATGAGCCCCACCCCGGCCATGGAAGCACCCTGTGTAGCCAGAGAAAACTCATTTTCTTCCCAGTCCCATGCCTACAGCGGCCAGAGGCCTGACAACAGCAGAGAATTTCAGGGCGCTTCAAGGGAGCGTGAACGGGGCTTTGCAAATGGAAAAGCAAGGCTAGTACCGTCGCGCCCCCATTTCCATGGGCACACGCAGCATACCTCCCTGTGGTTTCTGAGCAGTCAAAAGAGACACAGAGCACACACTTCGTCCTTCCCCGAATCAGCTTCTCGAGGCAGGGTGTTCTGCATGTAGTGAACGGCCTCAACCAAGGCGCGCCCTAGCTAGGCCTCTGGGCCCGTGCCTCTTCAGAAGCCTGCAGTGCTACAGGAAAAACTGTGCTTTAGTGGCAATAGGAACGCAAGCCGACTTTCTCCCGGAGGCAGCGTGACTTCAGGTAGGAGGTCCTGGTTGGAAGGCGAAGCCTAGTGTTTTTTGCAGTGCAGCTCAGAGTAGGGAATGAGTGCGACTTCCACGGCATGTTGGAACCTGCTAGAACCGTGCTCGTGAACCTGTGGTAGTGCTGGGGGAATCAAGCTGTCCCAAGAAAGAGTGTACTGTTTTGCCCCTCACTCGGCATACACAGTGTGAGTCCGAAGGCCTACTGGCCTGGATATTGTTTAGTAGGGCCAGGGGAGCCTGGGGGTACTCCGTGTTCTTGCAGGGCAGAGGGTTTCCAGGCGAGGCACCTAGGTGTCCCGAAAAGCGTACTGGCGTTCAAAGGCTGCAGAGGAGCGCCTGCGGCCTCATGGAAACTGCTGCACGCCTCCGCTTCTGCAGAGCAACTCAGGGCCTTACCTCGAGGCAAGTCCTCACGTTGAGTGTCCCGTGAGCGACACCGCATGGTAGGATGCTGACTTTCTCCTTGAGCAGAGAGACTTCAGGTACGAGGTCCTCTAAGGATTCTAAGCAGAGTGTTTTCTCATGGCAGCTCAAACGAGGGCAATGTCGAAGCCTTCCAGGGCATGTTGGACTGCCTAGAAATGTGGTTCTGATGCCGTTCGAGTGCTCTAGAAACGTAGCCCTCCTGAAGTAACGTGCAGCGTGTTGCCCATCCCTCGGCAGACACAGAGGGCCTCCGAGGGACCTATGGGCCTCGATGTTGCTCAGCAGGCCCACAGGGGTGTGGAGGTACTCAGTGATCTTGGAACGAAAATGATGCTCACCCGAGGGGCCTAGGAGTTCTCCAAGGGTACCTGCTTTCAAATAAAGCAGAACAGCGACTAGGAGCTCATGGAGAGAGCTGCATGCCTCCCGTTCTGCATGGCTACTCAGGGCCTTACCTCGAGGCAAGGACTCACGCTGAGATTCCCTTTAGCTCTAGAGCATGGCAAGATGAGCCCCACCCCGGCCATGGAAGCACCCTGTGTAGCCAGAGAAAACTCATTTTCTTCCCAGACCCATGCCTACAGCGGCCAGAGGCCAGTCAACAGCAGAGAATTTCAGGGAGCTTCAAGGCAGCACGCGTGGAGCTTTGCAAATGGAAAAGCAAGGCTAGTACCATCGCGCCCCCATTTCCATGGGCACACGCAGCATACCTCCCTGTGGTTTCTGACAAGTCAAAAGAGACACAGAGCACACACTGGTTCCTTCCCTGAATCAACTTCTCGAGGCAGGGTGTTCTGCATCTAGTGAACGGCCTCAGCCAAGGCACGCCCTAGCTAGGCCTCTGGGCCCGTGCCTCTGCAGAAGCCTGCAGTGCTACAGGGAAAACTGTGCTTCAGTTGCAATAGGCAAGCACTCCGCCTTTCTCCGGGAGGCAGGGTGACTTCAGGTACGAGGTCCAGGATGGAAGGCGAAGCCGAGGGTTTCTCTCAGTGCAGCTCAGACTAGGGAAAGAGTGCGACTTCCACGGCATGTTGGACCTTGCTAGAACGGGGCTCGTGATCCTGTGCGAGTGCTGGGTAAATCAAGAAGTCCCAAGAAAGAGTGCAGTGTGTTGCCCATCACTCGGCAGACACGGAGGGCCTCCGAGGGACCTATGGGCCTCGATGTTGCTCAGTAGGCCCACAGCGGTGTGGAGGTACTCAGTGATCTTGGAACGAAAATGATGCTCACCCGAGGGGCCTAGGAGTTCTCAATGGCTACCTTCTTTCAAATAAAGCAGAACAGCGACTAAGAGCTCATGGAGAGAGCTGCATGCCTCCCTTCCTGCATGGCTACTCAGGGCCTTACCTCGAGGCAAGGACTCACGCTGAGATTCCCTTTAGCTCCAGAGCATGGCAAGATGAGCCCCACCCCGGCCATGGAAGCACCCTGTGTAGCCAGAGAAAACTCATTTTCTTCCCAGTCCCATGCCTACAGCGGCCAGAGGCCTGACAACAGCAGAGAATTTCAGGGCGCTTCAAGGGAGCGTGAACGGGGCTTTGCAAATGGAAAAGCAAGGCTAGTACCGTCGCGCCCCCATTTCCATGGGCACACGCAGCATACCTCCCTGTGGTTTCTGAGCAGTCAAAAGAGACACAGAGCGCACACTTCGTCCTTCCCCGAATCAGCTTCTCGAGGCAGGGTGTTCTGCATGTAGTGAACGGCCTCAACCAAGGCGCGCCCTAGCTAGGCCTCTGGGCCCGTGCCTCTTCAGAAGCCTGCAGTGCTACAGGAAAAACTGTGCTTTAGTGGCAATAGGAACGCAAGCCGACTTTCTCCCGGAGGCAGCGTGACTTCAGGTAGGAGGTCCTGGTTGGAAGGCGAAGCCTAGTGTTTTTTGCAGTGCAGCTCAGAGTAGGGAATGAGTGCGACTTCCACGGCATGTTGGAACCTGCTAGAACCGTGCTCGTGAACCTGTGGTAGTGCTGGGGGAATCAAGCTGTCCCAAGAAAGAGTGTACTGTTTTGCCCCTCACTCGGCATACACAGTGTGAGTCCGAAGGCCTACTGGCCTGGATGTTGTTTAGTAGGGCCAGGGGAGCCTGGGGGTACTCCGTGTTCTTGCAGGGCAGAGGGTTTCCAGGCGAGGCACCTAGGTGTCCCGAAAAGCGTACTGGCGTTCAAAGGCTGCAGAGGAGCGCCTGCGGCCTCATGGAAACTGCTGCACGCCTCCGCTTCTGCAGAGCAACTCAGGGCCTTACCTCGAGGCAAGTCCTCACGTTGAGTGTCCCGTGAGCGACACCGCATGGTAGGATGCTGACTTTCTCCTTGAGCAGAGAGACTTCAGGTACGAGGTCCTCTAAGGATTCTAAGCAGAGTGTTTTCTCATGGCAGCTCAAACGAGGGCAATGTCGAAGCCTTCCAGGGCATGTTGGACTGCCTAGAAATGTGGTTCTGATGCCGTTCGAGTGCTCTAGAAACGTAGCCCTCCTGAAGTAACGTGCAGCGTGTTGCCCATCCCTCGGCAGACACAGAGGGCCTCCGAGGGACCTATGGGCCTCGGTGTTGCTCAGCAGGCCCACAGGGGTGTGGAGGTACTCAGTGATCTTGGAACGAAAATGATGCTCACCCGAGGGGCCTAGGAGTTCTCCAAGGGTACCTGCTTTCAAATAAAGCAGAACAGCGACTAGGAGCTCATGGAGAGAGCTGCATGCCTCCCGTTCTGCATGGCTACTCAGGGCCTTACCTCGAGGCAAGGACTCACGCTGAGATTCCCTTTAGCTCTAGAGCATGGCAAGATGAGCCCCACCCCGGCCATGGAAGCACCCTGTGTAGCCAGAGAAAACTCATTTTCTTCCCAGACCCATGCCTACAGCGGCCAGAGGCCAGTCAACAGCAGAGAATTTCAGGGAGCTTCAAGGCAGCACGCGTGGAGCTTTGCAAATGGAAAAGCAAGGCTAGTACCATCGCGCCCCCATTTCCATGGGCACACGCAGCATACCTCCCTGTGGTTTCTGACAAGTCAAAAGAGACACAGAGCACACACTGGTTCCTTCCCTGAATCAACTTCTCGAGGCAGGGTGTTCTGCATCTAGTGAACGGCCTCAGCCAAGGCACGCCCTAGCTAGGCCTCTGGGCCCGTGCCTCTGCAGAAGCCTGCAGTGCTACAGGGAAAACTGTGCTTCAGTTGCAATAGGCAAGCACTCCGCCTTTCTCCGGGAGGCAGGGTGACTTCAGGTACGAGGTCCAGGATGGAAGGCGAAGCCGAGGGTTTCTCTCAGTGCAGCTCAGACTAGGGAAAGAGTGCGACTTCCACGGCATGTTGGACCTTGCTAGAACGGGGCTCGTGATCCTGTGCGAGTGCTGGGTAAATCAAGAAGTCCCAAGAAAGAGTGCAGTGTGTTGCCCATCACTCGGCAGACACGGAGGGCCTCCGAGGGACCTATGGGCCTCGATGTTGCTCAGTAGGCCCACAGCGGTGTGGAGGTACTCAGTGATCTTGGAACGAAAATGATGCTCACCCGAGGGGCCTAGGAGTTCTCAATGGCTACCTTCTTTCAAATAAAGCAGAACAGCGACTAAGAGCTCATGGAGAGAGCTGCATGCCTCCCTTCCTGCATGGCTACTCAGGGCCTTACCTCGAGGCAAGGACTCACGCTGAGATTCCCTTTAGCTCCAGAGCATGGCAAGATGAGCCCCACCCCGGCCATGGAAGCACCCTGTGTAGCCAGAGAAAACTCATTTTCTTCCCAGTCCCATGCCTACAGCGGCCAGAGGCCTGACAACAGCAGAGAATTTCAGGGCGCTTCAAGGGAGCGTGAACGGGGCTTTGCAAATGGAAAAGCAAGGCTAGTACCGTCGCGCCCCCATTTCCATGGGCACACGCAGCATACCTCCCTGTGGTTTCTGAGCAGTCAAAAGAGACACAGAGCGCACACTTCGTCCTTCCCCGAATCAGCTTCTCGAGGCAGGGTGTTCTGCATGTAGTGAACGGCCTCAACCAAGGCGCGCCCTAGCTAGGCCTCTGGGCCCGTGCCTCTTCAGAAGCCTGCAGTGCTACAGGAAAAACTGTGCTTTAGTGGCAATAGGAACGCAAGCCGACTTTCTCCCGGAGGCAGCGTGACTTCAGGTAGGAGGTCCTGGTTGGAAGGCGAAGCCTAGTGTTTTTTGCAGTGCAGCTCAGAGTAGGGAATGAGTGCGACTTCCACGGCATGTTGGAACCTGCTAGAACCGTGCTCGTGAACCTGTGGTAGTGCTGGGGGAATCAAGCTGTCCCAAGAAAGAGTGTACTGTTTTGCCCCTCACTCGGCATACACAGTGTGAGTCCGAAGGCCTACTGGCCTGGATGTTGTTTAGTAGGGCCAGGGGAGCCTGGGGGTACTCCGTGTTCTTGCAGGGCAGAGGGTTTCCAGGCGAGGCACCTAGGTGTCCCGAAAAGCGTACTGGCGTTCAAAGGCTGCAGAGGAGCGCCTGCGGCCTCATGGAAACTGCTGCACGCCTCCGCTTCTGCAGAGCAACTCAGGGCCTTACCTCGAGGCAAGTCCTCACGTTGAGTGTCCCGTGAGCGACACCGCATGGTAGGATGCTGACTTTCTCCTTGAGCAGAGAGACTTCAGGTACGAGGTCCTCTAAGGATTCTAAGCAGAGTGTTTTCTCATGGCAGCTCAAACGAGGGCAATGTCGAAGCCTTCCAGGGCATGTTGGACTGCCTAGAAATGTGGTTCTGATGCCGTTCGAGTGCTCTAGAAACGTAGCCCTCCTGAAGTAACGTGCAGCGTGTTGCCCATCCCTCGGCAGACACAGAGGGCCTCCGAGGGACCTATGGGCCTCGGTGTTGCTCAGCAGGCCCACAGGGGTGTGGAGGTACTCAGTGATCTTGGAACGAAAATGATGCTCACCCGAGGGGCCTAGGAGTTCTCCAAGGGTACCTGCTTTCAAATAAAGCAGAACAGCGACTAGGAGCTCATGGAGAGAGCTGCATGCCTCCCGTTCTGCATGGCTACTCAGGGCCTTACCTCGAGGCAAGGACTCACGCTGAGATTCCCTTTAGCTCTAGAGCATGGCAAGATGAGCCCCACCCCGGCCATGGAAGCACCCTGTGTAGCCAGAGAAAACTCATTTTCTTCCCAGACCCATGCCTACAGCGGCCAGAGGCCAGTCAACAGCAGAGAATTTCAGGGAGCTTCAAGGCAGCACGCGTGGAGCTTTGCAAATGGAAAAGCAAGGCTAGTACCATCGCGCCCCCATTTCCATGGGCACACGCAGCATACCTCCCTGTGGTTTCTGACAAGTCAAAAGAGACACAGAGCACACACTGGTTCCTTCCCTGAATCAACTTCTCGAGGCAGGGTGTTCTGCATCTAGTGAACGGCCTCAGCCAAGGCACGCCCTAGCTAGGCCTCTGGGCCCGTGCCTCTGCAGAAGCCTGCAGTGCTACAGGGAAAACTGTGCTTCAGTTGCAATAGGCAAGCACTCCGCCTTTCTCCGGGAGGCAGGGTGACTTCAGGTACGAGGTCCAGGATGGAAGGCGAAGCCGAGGGTTTCTCTCAGTGCAGCTCAGACTAGGGAAAGAGTGCGACTTCCACGGCATGTTGGACCTTGCTAGAACGGGGCTCGTGATCCTGTGCGAGTGCTGGGTAAATCAAGAAGTCCCAAGAAAGAGTGCAGTGTGTTGCCCATCACTCGGCAGACACGGAGGGCCTCCGAGGGACCTATGGGCCTCGATGTTGCTCAGTAGGCCCACAGCGGTGTGGAGGTACTCAGTGATCTTGGAACGAAAATGATGCTCACCCGAGGGGCCTAGGAGTTCTCAATGGCTACCTTCTTTCAAATAAAGCAGAACAGCGACTAAGAGCTCATGGAGAGAGCTGCATGCCTCCCTTCCTGCATGGCTACTCAGGGCCTTACCTCGAGGCAAGGACTCACGCTGAGATTCCCTTTAGCTCCAGAGCATGGCAAGATGAGCCCCACCCCGGCCATGGAAGCACCCTGTGTAGCCAGAGAAAACTCATTTTCTTCCCAGTCCCATGCCTACAGCGGCCAGAGGCCTGACAACAGCAGAGAATTTCAGGGCGCTTCAAGGGAGCGTGAACGGGGCTTTGCAAATGGAAAAGCAAGGCTAGTACCGTCGCGCCCCCATTTCCATGGGCACACGCAGCATACCTCCCTGTGGTTTCTGAGCAGTCAAAAGAGACACAGAGCGCACACTTCGTCCTTCCCCGAATCAGCTTCTCGAGGCAGGGTGTTCTGCATGTAGTGAACGGCCTCAACCAAGGCGCGCCCTAGCTAGGCCTCTGGGCCCGTGCCTCTTCAGAAGCCTGCAGTGCTACAGGAAAAACTGTGCTTTAGTGGCAATAGGAACGCAAGCCGACTTTCTCCCGGAAGCAGCGTGACTTCAGGTAGGA
This sequence comes from Eubalaena glacialis, assembly GCF_028564815.1. Lineage (NCBI taxonomy): Eukaryota > Metazoa > Chordata > Mammalia > Artiodactyla > Balaenidae > Eubalaena > Eubalaena glacialis. Next base: position 85,817,352 of record NC_083727.1, read on the forward strand.
GGTCCTGGTTGGAAGGCGAAGCCTAGTGTTTTTTGCAGTGCAGCTCAGAGTAGGGAATGAGTGCGACTTCCACGGCATGTTGGAACCTGCTAGAACCGTGCTCGTGAACCTGTGGTAGTGCTGGGGGAATCAAGCTGTCCCAAGAAAGAGTGTACTGTTTTGCCCCTCACTCGGCATACACAGTGTGAGTCCGAAGGCCTACTGGCCTGGATGTTGTTTAGTAGGGCCAGGGGAGCCTGGGGGTACTCCGTGTTCTTGCAGGGCAGAGGGTTTCCAGGCGAGGCACCTAGGTGTCCCGAAAAGCGTACTGGCGTTCAAAGGCTGCAGAGGAGCGCCTGCGGCCTCATGGAAACTGCTGCACGCCTCCGCTTCTGCAGAGCAACTCAGGGCCTTACCTCGAGGCAAGTCCTCACGTTGAGTGTCCCGTGAGCGACACCGCATGGTAGGATGCTGACTTTCTCCTTGAGCAGAGAGACTTCAGGTACGAGGTCCTCTAAGGATTCTAAGCAGAGTGTTTTCTCATGGCAGCTCAAACGAGGGCAATGTCGAAGCCTTCCAGGGCATGTTGGACTGCCTAGAAATGTGGTTCTGATGCCGTTCGAGTGCTCTAGAAACGTAGCCCTCCTGAAGTAACGTGCAGCGTGTTGCCCATCCCTCGGCAGACACAGAGGGCCTCCGAGGGACCTATGGGCCTCGGTGTTGCTCAGCAGGCCCACAGGGGTGTGGAGGTACTCAGTGATCTTGGAACGAAAATGATGCTCACCCGAGGGGCCTAGGAGTTCTCCAAGGGTACCTGCTTTCAAATAAAGCAGAACAGCGACTAGGAGCTCATGGAGAGAGCTGCATGCCTCCCGTTCTGCATGGCTACTCAGGGCCTTACCTCGAGGCAAGGACTCACGCTGAGATTCCCTTTAGCTCTAGAGCATGGCAAGATGAGCCCCACCCCGGCCATGGAAGCACCCTGTGTAGCCAGAGAAAACTCATTTTCTTCCCAGACCCATGCCTACAGCGGCCAGAGGCCAGTCAACAGCAGAGAATTTCAGGGAGCTTCAAGGCAGCACGCGTGGAGCTTTGCAAATGGAAAAGCAAGGCTAGTACCATCGCGCCCCCATTTCCATGGGCACACGCAGCATACCTCCCTGTGGTTTCTGACAAGTCAAAAGAGACACAGAGCACACACTGGTTCCTTCCCTGAATCAACTTCTCGAGGCAGGGTGTTCTGCATCTAGTGAACGGCCTCAGCCAAGGCACGCCCTAGCTAGGCCTCTGGGCCCGTGCCTCTGCAGAAGCCTGCAGTGCTACAGGGAAAACTGTGCTTCAGTTGCAATAGGCAAGCACTCCGCCTTTCTCCGGGAGGCAGGGTGACTTCAGGTACGAGGTCCAGGATGGAAGGCGAAGCCGAGGGTTTCTCTCAGTGCAGCTCAGACTAGGGAAAGAGTGCGACTTCCACGGCATGTTGGACCTTGCTAGAACGGGGCTCGTGATCCTGTGCGAGTGCTGGGTAAATCAAGAAGTCCCAAGAAAGAGTGCAGTGTGTTGCCCATCACTCGGCAGACACGGAGGGCCTCCGAGGGACCTATGGGCCTCGATGTTGCTCAGTAGGCCCACAGCGGTGTGGAGGTACTCAGTGATCTTGGAACGAAAATGATGCTCACCCGAGGGGCCTAGGAGTTCTCAATGGCTACCTTCTTTCAAATAAAGCAGAACAGCGACTAAGAGCTCATGGAGAGAGCTGCATGCCTCCCTTCCTGCATGGCTACTCAGGGCCTTACCTCGAGGCAAGGACTCACGCTGAGATTCCCTTTAGCTCTAGAGCATGGCAAGATGAGCCCCACCCCGGCCATGGAAGCACCCTGTGTAGCCAGAGAAAACTCATTTTCTTCCCAGTCCCATGCCTACAGCGGCCAGAGGCCTGACAACAGCAGAGAATTTCAGGGCGCTTCAAGGGAGCGTGAACGGGGCTTTGCAAATGGAAAAGCAAGGCTAGTACCGTCGCGCCCCCATTTCCATGGGCACACGCAGCATACCTCCCTGTGGTTTCTGAGCAGTCAAAAGAGACACAGAGCACACACTTCGTCCTTCCCCGAATCAGCTTCTCGAGGCAGGGTGTTCTGCATGTAGTGAACGGCCTCAACCAAGGCGCGCCCTAGCTAGGCCTCTGGGCCCGTGCCTCTTCAGAAGCCTGCAGTGCTACAGGAAAAACTGTGCTTTAGTGGCAATAGGAACGCAAGCCGACTTTCTCCCGGAGGCAGCGTGACTTCAGGTAGGAGGTCCTGGTTGGAAGGCGAAGCCTAGTGTTTTTTGCAGTGCAGCTCAGAGTAGGGAATGAGTGCGACTTCCACGGCATGTTGGAACCTGCTAGAACCGTGCTCGTGAACCTGTGGTAGTGCTGGGGGAATCAAGCTGTCCCAAGAAAGAGTGTACTGTTTTGCCCCTCACTCGGCATACACAGTGTGAGTCCGAAGGCCTACTGGCCTGGATATTGTTTAGTAGGGCCAGGGGAGCCTGGGGGTACTCCGTGTTCTTGCAGGGCAGAGGGTTTCCAGGCGAGGCACCTAGGTGTCCCGAAAAGCGTACTGGCGTTCAAAGGCTGCAGAGGAGCGCCTGCGGCCTCATGGAAACTGCTGCACGCCTCCGCTTCTGCAGAGCAACTCAGGGCCTTACCTCGAGGCAAGTCCTCACGTTGAGTGTCCCGTGAGCGACACCGCATGGTAGGATGCTGACTTTCTCCTTGAGCAGAGAGACTTCAGGTACGAGGTCCTCTAAGGATTCTAAGCAGAGTGTTTTCTCATGGCAGCTCAAACGAGGGCAATGTCGAAGCCTTCCAGGGCATGTTGGACTGCCTAGAAATGTGGTTCTGATGCCGTTCGAGTGCTCTAGAAACGTAGCCCTCCTGAAGTAACGTGCAGCGTGTTGCCCATCCCTCGGCAGACACAGAGGGCCTCCGAGGGACCTATGGGCCTCGATGTTGCTCAGCAGGCCCACAGGGGTGTGGAGGTACTCAGTGATCTTGGAACGAAAATGATGCTCACCCGAGGGGCCTAGGAGTTCTCCAAGGGTACCTGCTTTCAAATAAAGCAGAACAGCGACTAGGAGCTCATGGAGAGAGCTGCATGCCTCCCGTTCTGCATGGCTACTCAGGGCCTTACCTCGAGGCAAGGACTCACGCTGAGATTCCCTTTAGCTCTAGAGCATGGCAAGATGAGCCCCACCCCGGCCATGGAAGCACCCTGTGTAGCCAGAGAAAACTCATTTTCTTCCCAGACCCATGCCTACAGCGGCCAGAGGCCAGTCAACAGCAGAGAATTTCAGGGAGCTTCAAGGCAGCACGCGTGGAGCTTTGCAAATGGAAAAGCAAGGCTAGTACCATCGCGCCCCCATTTCCATGGGCACACGCAGCATACCTCCCTGTGGTTTCTGACAAGTCAAAAGAGACACAGAGCACACACTGGTTCCTTCCCTGAATCAACTTCTCGAGGCAGGGTGTTCTGCATCTAGTGAACGGCCTCAGCCAAGGCACGCCCTAGCTAGGCCTCTGGGCCCGTGCCTCTGCAGAAGCCTGCAGTGCTACAGGGAAAACTGTGCTTCAGTTGCAATAGGCAAGCACTCCGCCTTTCTCCGGGAGGCAGGGTGACTTCAGGTACGAGGTCCAGGATGGAAGGCGAAGCCGAGGGTTTCTCTCAGTGCAGCTCAGACTAGGGAAAGAGTGCGACTTCCACGGCATGTTGGACCTTGCTAGAACGGGGCTCGTGATCCTGTGCGAGTGCTGGGTAAATCAAGAAGTCCCAAGAAAGAGTGCAGTGTGTTGCCCATCACTCGGCAGACACGGAGGGCCTCCGAGGGACCTATGGGCCTCGATGTTGCTCAGTAGGCCCACAGCGGTGTGGAGGTACTCAGTGATCTTGGAACGAAAATGATGCTCACCCGAGGGGCCTAGGAGTTCTCAATGGCTACCTTCTTTCAAATAAAGCAGAACAGCGACTAAGAGCTCATGGAGAGAGCTGCATGCCTCCCTTCCTGCATGGCTACTCAGGGCCTTACCTCGAGGCAAGGACTCACGCTGAGATTCCCTTTAGCTCCAGAGCATGGCAAGATGAGCCCCACCCCGGCCATGGAAGCACCCTGTGTAGCCAGAGAAAACTCATTTTCTTCCCAGTCCCATGCCTACAGCGGCCAGAGGCCTGACAACAGCAGAGAATTTCAGGGCGCTTCAAGGGAGCGTGAACGGGGCTTTGCAAATGGAAAAGCAAGGCTAGTACCGTCGCGCCCCCATTTCCATGGGCACACGCAGCATACCTCCCTGTGGTTTCTGAGCAGTCAAAAGAGACACAGAGCGCACACTTCGTCCTTCCCCGAATCAGCTTCTCGAGGCAGGGTGTTCTGCATGTAGTGAACGGCCTCAACCAAGGCGCGCCCTAGCTAGGCCTCTGGGCCCGTGCCTCTTCAGAAGCCTGCAGTGCTACAGGAAAAACTGTGCTTTAGTGGCAATAGGAACGCAAGCCGACTTTCTCCCGGAGGCAGCGTGACTTCAGGTAGGAGGTCCTGGTTGGAAGGCGAAGCCTAGTGTTTTTTGCAGTGCAGCTCAGAGTAGGGAATGAGTGCGACTTCCACGGCATGTTGGAACCTGCTAGAACCGTGCTCGTGAACCTGTGGTAGTGCTGGGGGAATCAAGCTGTCCCAAGAAAGAGTGTACTGTTTTGCCCCTCACTCGGCATACACAGTGTGAGTCCGAAGGCCTACTGGCCTGGATGTTGTTTAGTAGGGCCAGGGGAGCCTGGGGGTACTCCGTGTTCTTGCAGGGCAGAGGGTTTCCAGGCGAGGCACCTAGGTGTCCCGAAAAGCGTACTGGCGTTCAAAGGCTGCAGAGGAGCGCCTGCGGCCTCATGGAAACTGCTGCACGCCTCCGCTTCTGCAGAGCAACTCAGGGCCTTACCTCGAGGCAAGTCCTCACGTTGAGTGTCCCGTGAGCGACACCGCATGGTAGGATGCTGACTTTCTCCTTGAGCAGAGAGACTTCAGGTACGAGGTCCTCTAAGGATTCTAAGCAGAGTGTTTTCTCATGGCAGCTCAAACGAGGGCAATGTCGAAGCCTTCCAGGGCATGTTGGACTGCCTAGAAATGTGGTTCTGATGCCGTTCGAGTGCTCTAGAAACGTAGCCCTCCTGAAGTAACGTGCAGCGTGTTGCCCATCCCTCGGCAGACACAGAGGGCCTCCGAGGGACCTATGGGCCTCGGTGTTGCTCAGCAGGCCCACAGGGGTGTGGAGGTACTCAGTGATCTTGGAACGAAAATGATGCTCACCCGAGGGGCCTAGGAGTTCTCCAAGGGTACCTGCTTTCAAATAAAGCAGAACAGCGACTAGGAGCTCATGGAGAGAGCTGCATGCCTCCCGTTCTGCATGGCTACTCAGGGCCTTACCTCGAGGCAAGGACTCACGCTGAGATTCCCTTTAGCTCTAGAGCATGGCAAGATGAGCCCCACCCCGGCCATGGAAGCACCCTGTGTAGCCAGAGAAAACTCATTTTCTTCCCAGACCCATGCCTACAGCGGCCAGAGGCCAGTCAACAGCAGAGAATTTCAGGGAGCTTCAAGGCAGCACGCGTGGAGCTTTGCAAATGGAAAAGCAAGGCTAGTACCATCGCGCCCCCATTTCCATGGGCACACGCAGCATACCTCCCTGTGGTTTCTGACAAGTCAAAAGAGACACAGAGCACACACTGGTTCCTTCCCTGAATCAACTTCTCGAGGCAGGGTGTTCTGCATCTAGTGAACGGCCTCAGCCAAGGCACGCCCTAGCTAGGCCTCTGGGCCCGTGCCTCTGCAGAAGCCTGCAGTGCTACAGGGAAAACTGTGCTTCAGTTGCAATAGGCAAGCACTCCGCCTTTCTCCGGGAGGCAGGGTGACTTCAGGTACGAGGTCCAGGATGGAAGGCGAAGCCGAGGGTTTCTCTCAGTGCAGCTCAGACTAGGGAAAGAGTGCGACTTCCACGGCATGTTGGACCTTGCTAGAACGGGGCTCGTGATCCTGTGCGAGTGCTGGGTAAATCAAGAAGTCCCAAGAAAGAGTGCAGTGTGTTGCCCATCACTCGGCAGACACGGAGGGCCTCCGAGGGACCTATGGGCCTCGATGTTGCTCAGTAGGCCCACAGCGGTGTGGAGGTACTCAGTGATCTTGGAACGAAAATGATGCTCACCCGAGGGGCCTAGGAGTTCTCAATGGCTACCTTCTTTCAAATAAAGCAGAACAGCGACTAAGAGCTCATGGAGAGAGCTGCATGCCTCCCTTCCTGCATGGCTACTCAGGGCCTTACCTCGAGGCAAGGACTCACGTTGAGATTCTCTTTAGCTCCAGAGCATGGCAAGATGAGCCCCACCCCGGCCATGGAAGCACCCTGTGTAGCCAGAGAAAACTCATTTTCTTCCCAGTCCCATGCCTACAGCGGCCAGAGGCCTGACAACAGCAGAGAATTTCAGGGCGCTTCAAGGGAGCGTGAACGGGGCTTTGCAAATGGAAAAGCAAGGCTAGTACCGTCGCGCCCCCATTTCCATGGGCACACGCAGCATACCTCCCTGTGGTTTCTGAGCAGTCAAAAGAGACACAGAGCGCACACTTCGTCCTTCCCCGAATCAGCTTCTCGAGGCAGGGTGTTCTGCATGTAGTGAACGGCCTCAACCAAGGCGCGCCCTAGCTAGGCCTCTGGGCCCGTGCCTCTTCAGAAGCCTGCAGTGCTACAGGAAAAACTGTGCTTTAGTGGCAATAGGAACGCAAGCCGACTTTCTCCCGGAGGCAGCGTGACTTCAGGTAGGAGGTCCTGGTTGGAAGGCGAAGCCTAGTGTTTTTTGCAGTGCAGCTCAGAGTAGGGAATGAGTGCGACTTCCACGGCATGTTGGAACCTGCTAGAACCGTGCTCGTGAACCTGTGGTAGTGCTGGGGGAATCAAGCTGTCCCAAGAAAGAGTGTACTGTTTTGCCCCTCACTCGGCATACACAGTGTGAGTCCGAAGGCCTACTGGCCTGGATGTTGTTTAGTAGGGCCAGGGGAGCCTGGGGGTACTCCGTGTTCTTGCAGGGCAGAGGGTTTCCAGGCGAGGCACCTAGGTGTCCCGAAAAGCGTACTGGCGTTCAAAGGCTGCAGAGGAGCGCCTGCGGCCTCATGGAAACTGCTGCACGCCTCCGCTTCTGCAGAGCAACTCAGGGCCTTACCTCGAGGCAAGTCCTCACGTTGAGTGTCCCGTGAGCGACACCGCATGGTAGGATGCTGACTTTCTCCTTGAGCAGAGAGACTTCAGGTACGAGGTCCTCTAAGGATTCTAAGCAGAGTGTTTTCTCATGGCAGCTCAAACGAGGGCAATGTCGAAGCCTTCCAGGGCATGTTGGACTGCCTAGAAATGTGGTTCTGATGCCGTTCGAGTGCTCTAGAAACGTAGCCCTCCTGAAGTAACGTGCAGCGTGTTGCCCATCCCTCGGCAGACACAGAGGGCCTCCGAGGGACCTATGGGCCTCGATGTTGCTCAGCAGGCCCACAGGGGTGTGGAGGTACTCAGTGATCTTGGAACGAAAATGATGCTCACCCGAGGGGCCTAGGAGTTCTCCAAGGGTACCTGCTTTCAAATAAAGCAGAACAGCGACTAGGAGCTCATGGAGAGAGCTGCATGCCTCCCGTTCTGCATGGCTACTCAGGGCCTTACCTCGAGGCAAGGACTCACGCTGAGATTCCCTTTAGCTCTAGAGCATGGCAAGATGAGCCCCACCCCGGCCATGGAAGCACCCTGTGTAGCCAGAGAAAACTCATTTTCTTCCCAGACCCATGCCTACAGCGGCCAGAGGCCAGTCAACAGCAGAGAATTTCAGGGAGCTTCAAGGCAGCACGCGTGGAGCTTTGCAAATGGAAAAGCAAGGCTAGTACCATCGCGCCCCCATTTCCATGGGCACACGCAGCATACCTCCCTGTGGTTTCTGACAAGTCAAAAGAGACACAGAGCACACACTGGTTCCTTCCCTGAATCAACTTCTCGAGGCAGGGTGTTCTGCATCTAGTGAACGGCCTCAGCCAAGGCACGCCCTAGCTAGGCCTCTGGGCCCGTGCCTCTGCAGAAGCCTGCAGTGCTACAGGGAAAACTGGGCTTCAGTTGCAATAGGCAAGCACTCCGCCTTTCTCCGGGAGGCAGGGTGACTTCAGGTACGAGGTCCAGGATGGAAGGCGAAGCCGAGGGTTTCTCTCAGTGCAGCTCAGACTAGGGAAAGAGTGCGACTTCCACGGCATGTTGGACCTTGCTAGAACGGGGCTCGTGATCCTGTGCGAGTGCTGGGTAAATCAAGAAGTCCCAAGAAAGAGTGCAGTGTGTTGCCCATCACTCGGCAGACACGGAGGGCCTCCGAGGGACCTATGGGCCTCGATGTTGCTCAGTAGGCCCACAGCGGTGTGGAGGTACTCAGTGATCTTGGAACGAAAATGATGCTCACCCGAGGGGCCTAGGAGTTCTCAATGGCTACCTTCTTTCAAATAAAGCAGAACAGCGACTAAGAGCTCATGGAGAGAGCTGCATGCCTCCCTTCCTGCATGGCTACTCAGGGCCTTACCTCGAGGCAAGGACTCACGCTGAGATTCCCTTTAGCTCCAGAGCATGGCAAGATGAGCCCCACCCCGGCCATGGAAGCACCCTGTGTAGCCAGAGAAAACTCATTTTCTTCCCAGTCCCATGCCTACAGCGGCCAGAGGCCTGACAACAGCAGAGAATTTCAGGGCGCTTCAAGGGAGCGTGAACGGGGCTTTGCAAATGGAAAAGCAAGGCTAGTACCGTCGCGCCCCCATTTCCATGGGCACACGCAGCATACCTCCCTGTGGTTTCTGAGCAGTCAAAAGAGACACAGAGCACACACTTCGTCCTTCCCCGAATCAGCTTCTCGAGGCAGGGTGTTCTGCATGTAGTGAACGGCCTCAACCAAGGCGCGCCCTAGCTAGGCCTCTGGGCCCGTGCCTCTTCAGAAGCCTGCAGTGCTACAGGAAAAACTGTGCTTTAGTGGCAATAGGAACGCAAGCCGACTTTCTCCCGGAGGCAGCGTGACTTCAGGTAGGAGGTCCTGGTTGGAAGGCGAAGCCTAGTGTTTTTTGCAGTGCAGCTCAGAGTAGGGAATGAGTGCGACTTCCACGGCATGTTGGAACCTGCTAGAACCGTGCTCGTGAACCTGTGGTAGTGCTGGGGGAATCAAGCTGTCCCAAGAAAGAGTGTACTGTTTTGCCCCTCACTCGGCATACACAGTGTGAGTCCGAAGGCCTACTGGCCTGGATATTGTTTAGTAGGGCCAGGGGAGCCTGGGGGTACTCCGTGTTCTTGCAGGGCAGAGGGTTTCCAGGCGAGGCACCTAGGTGTCCCGAAAAGCGTACTGGCGTTCAAAGGCTGCAGAGGAGCGCCTGCGGCCTCATGGAAACTGCTGCACGCCTCCGCTTCTGCAGAGCAACTCAGGGCCTTACCTCGAGGCAAGTCCTCACGTTGAGTGTCCCGTGAGCGACACCGCATGGTAGGATGCTGACTTTCTCCTTGAGCAGAGAGACTTCAGGTACGAGGTCCTCTAAGGATTCTAAGCAGAGTGTTTTCTCATGGCAGCTCAAACGAGGGCAATGTCGAAGCCTTCCAGGGCATGTTGGACTGCCTAGAAATGTGGTTCTGATGCCGTTCGAGTGCTCTAGAAACGTAGCCCTCCTGAAGTAACGTGCAGCGTGTTGCCCATCCCTCGGCAGACACAGAGGGCCTCCGAGGGACCTATGGGCCTCGATGTTGCTCAGCAGGCCCACAGGGGTGTGGAGGTACTCAGTGATCTTGGAACGAAAATGATGCTCACCCGAGGGGCCTAGGAGTTCTCCAAGGGTACCTGCTTTCAAATAAAGCAGAACAGCGACTAGGAGCTCATGGAGAGAGCTGCATGCCTCCCGTTCTGCATGGCTACTCAGGGCCTTACCTCGAGGCAAGGACTCACGCTGAGATTCCCTTTAGCTCTAGAGCATGGCAAGATGAGCCCCACCCCGGCCATGGAAGCACCCTGCGTAGCCAGAGAAAACTCATTTTCTTCCCAGACCCATGCCTACAGCGGCCAGAGGCCAGTCAACAGCAGAGAATTTCAGGGAGCTTCAAGGCAGCACGCGTGGAGCTTTGCAAATGGAAAAGCAAGGCTAGTACCATCGCGCCCCCATTTCCATGGGCACACGCAGCATACCTCCCTGTGGTTTCTGACAAGTCAAAAGAGACACAGAGCACACACTGGTTCCTTCCCTGAATCAACTTCTCGAGGCAGGGTGTTCTGCATCTAGTGAACGGCCTCAGCCAAGGCACGCCCTAGCTAGGCCTCTGGGCCCGTGCCTCTGCAGAAGCCTGCAGTGCTACAGGGAAAACTGTGCTTCAGTTGCAATAGGCAAGCACTCCGCCTTTCTCCGGGAGGCAGGGTGACTTCAGGTACGAGGTCCAGGATGGAAGGCGAAGCCGAGGGTTTCTCTCAGTGCAGCTCAGACTAGGGAAAGAGTGCGACTTCCACGGCATGTTGGACCTTGCTAGAACGGGGCTCGTGATCCTGTGCGAGTGCTGGGTAAATCAAGAAGTCCCAAGAAAGAGTGCAGTGTGTTGCCCATCACTCGGCAGACACGGAGGGCCTCCGAGGGACCTATGGGCCTCGATGTTGCTCAGTAGGCCCACAGCGGTGTGGAGGTACTCAGTGATCTTGGAACGAAAATGATGCTCACCCGAGGGGCCTAGGAGTTCTCAATGGCTACCTTCTTTCAAATAAAGCAGAACAGCGACTAAGAGCTCATGGAGAGAGCTGCATGCCTCCCTTCCTGCATGGCTACTCAGGGCCTTACCTCGAGGCAAGGACTCACGTTGAGATTCTCTTTAGCTCTAGAGCATGGCAAGATGAGCCCCACCCCGGCCATGGAAGCACCCTGTGTAGCCAGAGAAAACTCATTTTCTTCCCAGTCCCATGCCTACAGCGGCCAGAGGCCTGACAACAGCAGAGAATTTCAGGGCGCTTCAAGGGAGCGTGAACGGGGCTTTGCAAATGGAAAAGCAAGGCTAGTACCGTCGCGCCCCCATTTCCATGGGCACACGCAGCATACCTCCCTGTGGTTTCTGAGCAGTCAAAAGAGACACAGAGCGCACACTTCGTCCTTCCCCGAATCAGCTTCTCGAGGCAGGGTGTTCTGCATGTAGTGAACGGCCTCAACCAAGGCGCGCCCTAGCTAGGCCTCTGGGCCCGTGCCTCTTCAGAAGCCTGCAGTGCTACAGGAAAAACTGTGCTTTAGTGGCAATAGGAACGCAAGCCGACTTTCTCCTGGAGGCAGCGTGACTTCAGGTAGGAGGTCCTGGTTGGAAGGCGAAGCCTAGTGTTTTTTGCAGTGCAGCTCAGAGTAGGGAATGAGTGCGACTTCCACGGCATGTTGGAACCTGCTAGAACCGTGCTCGTGAACCTGTGGTAGTGCTGGGGGAATCAAGCTGTCCCAAGAAAGAGTGTACTGTTTTGCCCCTCACTCGGCATACACAGTGTGAGTCCGAAGGCCTACTGGCCTGGATGTTGTTTAGTAGGGCCAGGGGAGCCTGGGGGTACTCCGTGTTCTTGCAGGGCAGAGGGTTTCCAGGCGAGGCACCTAGGTGTCCCGAAAAGCGTACTGGCGTTCAAAGGCTGCAGAGGAGCGCCTGCGGCCTCATGGAAACTGCTGCACGCCTCCGCTTCTGCAGAGCAACTCAGGGCCTTACCTCGAGGCAAGTCCTCACGTTGAGTGTCCCGTGAGCGACACCGCATGGTAGGATGCTGACTTTCTCCTTGAGCAGAGAGACTTCAGGTACGAGGTCCTCTAAGGATTCTAAGCAGAGTGTTTTCTCATGGCAGCTCAAACGAGGGCAATGTCGAAGCCTTCCAGGGCATGTTGGACTGCCTAGAAATGTGGTTCTGATGCCGTTCGAGTGCTCTAGAAACGTAGCCCTCCTGAAGTAACGTGCAGCGTGTTGCCCATCCCTCGGCAGACACAGAGGGCCTCCGAGGGACCTATGGGCCTCGATGTTGCTCAGCAGGCCCACAGGGGTGTGGAGGTACTCAGTGATCTTGGAACGAAAATGATGCTCACCCGAGGGGCCTAGGAGTTCTCCAAGGGTACCTGCTTTCAAATAAAGCAGAACAGCGACTAGGAGCTCATGGAGAGAGCTGCATGCCTCCCGTTCTGCATGGCTACTCAGGGCCTTACCTCGAGGCAAGGACTCACGCTGAGATTCCCTTTAGCTCTAGAGCATGGCAAGATGAGCCCCACCCCGGCCATGGAAGCACCCTGTGTAGCCAGAGAAAACTCATTTTCTTCCCAGACCCATGCCTACAGCGGCCAGAGGCCAGTCAACAGCAGAGAATTTCAGGGAGCTTCAAGGCAGCACGCGTGGAGCTTTGCAAATGGAAAAGCAAGGCTAGTACCATCGCGCCCCCATTTCCATGGGCACACGCAGCATACCTCCCTGTGGTTTCTGACAAGTCAAAAGAGACACAGAGCACACACTGGTTCCTTCCCTGAATCAACTTCTCGAGGCAGGGTGTTCTGCATCTAGTGAACGGCCTCAGCCAAGGCACGCCCTAGCTAGGCCTCTGGGCCCGTGCCTCTGCAGAAGCCTGCAGTGCTACAGGGAAAACTGGGCTTCAGTTGCAATAGGCAAGCACTCCGCCTTTCTCCGGGAGGCAGGGTGACTTCAGGTACGAGGTCCAGGATGGAAGGCGAAGCCGAGGGTTTCTCTCAGTGCAGCTCAGACTAGGGAAAGAGTGCGACTTCCACGGCATGTTGGACCTTGCTAGAACGGGGCTCGTGATCCTGTGCGAGTGCTGGGTAAATCAAGAAGTCCCAAGAAAGAGTGCAGTGTGTTGCCCATCACTCGGCAGACACGGAGGGCCTCCGAGGGACCTATGGGCCTCGATGTTGCTCAGTAGGCCCACAGCGGTGTGGAGGTACTCAGTGATCTTGGAACGAAAATGATGCTCACCCGAGGGGCCTAGGAGTTCTCAATGGCTACCTTCTTTCAAATAAAGCAGAACAGCGACTAAGAGCTCATGGAGAGAGCTGCATGCCTCCCTTCCTGCATGGCTACTCAGGGCCTTACCTCGAGGCAAGGACTCACGCTGAGATTCCCTTTAGCTCCAGAGCATGGCAAGATGAGCCCCACCCCGGCCATGGAAGCACCCTGTGTAGCCAGAGAAAACTCATTTTCTTCCCAGTCCCATGCCTACAGCGGCCAGAGGCCTGACAACAGCAGAGAATTTCAGGGCGCTTCAAGGGAGCGTGAACGGGGCTTTGCAAATGGAAAAGCAAGGCTAGTACCGTCGCGCCCCCATTTCCATGGGCACACGCAGCATACCTCCCTGTGGTTTCTGAGCAGTCAAAAGAGACACAGAGCACACACTTCGTCCTTCCCCGAATCAGCTTCTCGAGGCAGGGTGTTCTGCATGTAGTGAACGGCCTCAACCAAGGCGCGCCCTAGCTAGGCCTCTGGGCCCGTGCCTCTTCAGAAGCCTGCAGTGCTACAGGAAAAACTGTGCTTTAGTGGCAATAGGAACGCAAGCCGACTTTCTCCCGGAGGCAGCGTGACTTCAGGTAGGAGGTCCTGGTTGGAAGGCGAAGCCTAGTGTTTTTTGCAGTGCAGCTCAGAGTAGGGAATGAGTGCGACTTCCACGGCATGTTGGAACCTGCTAGAACCGTGCTCGTGAACCTGTGGTAGTGCTGGGGGAATCAAGCTGTCCCAAGAAAGAGTGTACTGTTTTGCCCCTCACTCGGCATACACAGTGTGAGTCCGAAGGCCTACTGGCCTGGATGTTGTTTAGTAGGGCCAGGGGAGCCTGGGGGTACTCCGTGTTCTTGCAGGGCAGAGGGTTTCCAGGCGAGGCACCTAGGTGTCCCGAAAAGCGTACTGGCGTTCAAAGGCTGCAGAGGAGCGCCTGCGGCCTCATGGAAACTGCTGCACGCCTCCGCTTCTGCAGAGCAACTCAGGGCCTTACCTCGAGGCAAGTCCTCACGTTGAGTGTCCCGTGAGCGACACCGCATGGTAGGATGCTGACTTTCTCCTTGAGCAGAGAGACTTCAGGTACGAGGTCCTCTAAGGATTCTAAGCAGAGTGTTTTCTCATGGCAGCTCAAACGAGGGCAATGTCGAAGCCTTCCAGGGCATGTTGGACTGCCTAGAAATGTGGTTCTGATGCCGTTCGAGTGCTCTAGAAACGTAGCCCTCCTGAAGTAACGTGCAGCGTGTTGCCCATCCCTCGGCAGACACAGAGGGCCTCCGAGGGACCTATGGGCCTCGATGTTGCTCAGCAGGCCCACAGGGGTGTGGAGGTACTCAGTGATCTTGGAACGAAAATGATGCTCACCCGAGGGGCCTAGGAGTTCTCCAAGGGTACCTGCTTTCAAATAAAGCAGAACAGCGACTAGGAGCTCATGGAGAGAGCTGCATGCCTCCCGTTCTGCATGGCTACTCAGGGCCTTACCTCGAGGCAAGGACTCACGCTGAGATTCCCTTTAGCTCTAGAGCATGGCAAGATGAGCCCCACCCCGGCCATGGAAGCACCCTGTGTAGCCAGAGAAAACTCATTTTCTTCCCAGACCCATGCCTACAGCGGCCAGAGGCCAGTCAACAGCAGAGAATTTCAGGGAGCTTCAAGGCAGCACGCGTGGAGCTTTGCAAATGGAAAAGCAAGGCTAGTACCATCGCGCCCCCATTTCCATGGGCACACGCAGCATACCTCCCTGTGGTTTCTGACAAGTCAAAAGAGACACAGAGCACACACTGGTTCCTTCCCTGAATCAACTTCTCGAGGCAGGGTGTTCTGCATCTAGTGAACGGCCTCAGCCAAGGCACGCCCTAGCTAGGCCTCTGGGCCCGTGCCTCTGCAGAAGCCTGCAGTGCTACAGGGAAAACTGGGCTTCAGTTGCAATAGGCAAGCACTCCGCCTTTCTCCGGGAGGCAGGGTGACTTCAGGTACGAGGTCCAGGATGGAAGGCGAAGCCGAGGGTTTCTCTCAGTGCAGCTCAGACTAGGGAAAGAGTGCGACTTCCACGGCATGTTGGACCTTGCTAGAACGGGGCTCGTGATCCTGTGCGAGTGCTGGGTAAATCAAGAAGTCCCAAGAAAGAGTGCAGTGTGTTGCCCATCACTCGGCAGACACGGAGGGCCTCCGAGGGACCTATGGGCCTCGATGTTGCTCAGTAGGCCCACAGCGGTGTGGAGGTACTCAGTGATCTTGGAACGAAAATGATGCTCACCCGAGGGGCCTAGGAGTTCTCAATGGCTACCTTCTTTCAAATAAAGCAGAACAGCGACTAAGAGCTCATGGAGAGAGCTGCATGCCTCCCTTCCTGCATGGCTACTCAGGGCCTTACCTCGAGGCAAGGACTCACGCTGAGATTCCCTTTAGCTCCAGAGCATGGCAAGATGAGCCCCACCCCGGCCATGGAAGCACCCTGTGTAGCCAGAGAAAACTCATTTTCTTCCCAGTCCCATGCCTACAGCGGCCAGAGGCCTGACAACAGCAGAGAATTTCAGGGCGCTTCAAGGGAGCGTGAACGGGGCTTTGCAAATGGAAAAGCAAGGCTAGTACCGTCGCGCCCCCATTTCCATGGGCACACGCAGCATACCTCCCTGTGGTTTCTGAGCAGTCAAAAGAGACACAGAGCACACACTTCGTCCTTCCCCGAATCAGCTTCTCGAGGCAGGGTGTTCTGCATGTAGTGAACGGCCTCAACCAAGGCGCGCCCTAGCTAGGCCTCTGGGCCCGTGCCTCTTCAGAAGCCTGCAGTGCTACAGGAAAAACTGTGCTTTAGTGGCAATAGGAACGCAAGCCGACTTTCTCCCGGAGGCAGCGTGACTTCAGGTAGGAGGTCCTGGTTGGAAGGCGAAGCCTAGTGTTTTTTGCAGTGCAGCTCAGAGTAGGGAATGAGTGCGACTTCCACGGCATGTTGGAACCTGCTAGAACCGTGCTCGTGAACCTGTGGTAGTGCTGGGGGAATCAAGCTGTCCCAAGAAAGAGTGTACTGTTTTGCCCCTCACTCGGCATACACAGTGTGAGTCCGAAGGCCTACTGGCCTGGATATTGTTTAGTAGGGCCAGGGGAGCCTGGGGGTACTCCGTGTTCTTGCAGGGCAGAGGGTTTCCAGGCGAGGCACCTAGGTGTCCCGAAAAGCGTACTGGCGTTCAAAGGCTGCAGAGGAGCGCCTGCGGCCTCATGGAAACTGCTGCACGCCTCCGCTTCTGCAGAGCAACTCAGGGCCTTACCTCGAGGCAAGTCCTCACGTTGAGTGTCCCGTGAGCGACACCGCATGGTAGGATGCTGACTTTCTCTTGAGCAGAGAGACTTCAGGTACGAGGTCCTCTAAGGATTCTAAGCAGAGTGTTTTCTCATGGCAGCTCAAACGAGGGCAATGTCGAAGCCTTCCAGGGCATGTTGGACTGCCTAGAAATGTGGTTCTGATGCCGTTCGAGTGCTCTAGAAACGTAGCCCTCCTGAAGTAACGTGCAGCGTGTTGCCCATCCCTCGGCAGACACAGAGGGCCTCCGAGGGACCTATGGGCCTCGGTGTTGCTCAGCAGGCCCACAGGGGTGTGGAGGTACTCAGTGATCTTGGAACGAAAATGATGCTCACCCGAGGGGCCTAGGAGTTCTCCAAGGGTACCTGCTTTCAAATAAAGCAGAACAGCGACTAGGAGCTCATGGAGAGAGCTGCATGCCTCCCGTTCTGCATGGCTACTCAGGGCCTTACCTCGAGGCAAGGACTCACGCTGAGATTCCCTTTAGCTCTAGAGCATGGCAAGATGAGCCCCACCCCGGCCATGGAAGCACCCTGTGTAGCCAGAGAAAACTCATTTTCTTCCCAGACCCATGCCTACAGCGGCCAGAGGCCAGTCAACAGCAGAGAATTTCAGGGAGCTTCAAGGCAGCACGCGTGGAGCTTTGCAAATGGAAAAGCAAGGCTAGTACCATCGCGCCCCCATTTCCATGGGCACACGCAGCATACCTCCCTGTGGTTTCTGACAAGTCAAAAGAGACACAGAGCACACACTGGTTCCTTCCCTGAATCAACTTCTCGAGGCAGGGTGTTCTGCATCTAGTGAACGGCCTCAGCCAAGGCACGCCCTAGCTAGGCCTCTGGGCCCGTGCCTCTGCAGAAGCCTGCAGTGCTACAGGGAAAACTGTGCTTCAGTTGCAATAGGCAAGCACTCCGCCTTTCTCCGGGAGGCAGGGTGACTTCAGGTACGAGGTCCAGGATGGAAGGCGAAGCCGAGGGTTTCTCTCAGTGCAGCTCAGACTAGGGAAAGAGTGCGACTTCCACGGCATGTTGGACCTTGCTAGAACGGGGCTCGTGATCCTGTGCGAGTGCTGGGTAAATCAAGAAGTCCCAAGAAAGAGTGCAGTGTGTTGCCCATCACTCGGCAGACACGGAGGGCCTCCGAGGGACCTATGGGCCTCGATGTTGCTCAGTAGGCCCACAGCGGTGTGGAGGTACTCAGTGATCTTGGAACGAAAATGATGCTCACCCGAGGGGCCTAGGAGTTCTCAATGGCTACCTTCTTTCAAATAAAGCAGAACAGCGACTAAGAGCTCATGGAGAGAGCTGCATGCCTCCCTTCCTGCATGGCTACTCAGGGCCTTACCTCGAGGCAAGGACTCACGCTGAGATTCCCTTTAGCTCTAGAGCATGGCAAGATGAGCCCCACCCCGGCCATGGAAGCACCCTGTGTAGCCAGAGAAAACTCATTTTCTTCCCAGTCCCATGCCTACAGCGGCCAGAGGCCTGACAACAGCAGAGAATTTCAGGGCGCTTCAAGGGAGCGTGAACGGGGCTTTGCAAATGGAAAAGCAAGGCTAGTACCGTCGCGCCCCCATTTCCATGGGCACACGCAGCATACCTCCCTGTGGTTTCTGAGCAGTCAAAAGAGACACAGAGCACACACTTCGTCCTTCCCCGAATCAGCTTCTCGAGGCAGGGTGTTCTGCATGTAGTGAACGGCCTCAACCAAGGCGCGCCCTAGCTAGGCCTCTGGGCCCGTGCCTCTTCAGAAGCCTGCAGTGCTACAGGAAAAACTGTGCTTTAGTGGCAATAGGAACGCAAGCCGACTTTCTCCCGGAGGCAGCGTGACTTCAGGTAGGAGGTCCTGGTTGGAAGGCGAAGCCTAGTGTTTTTTGCAGTGCAGCTCAGAGTAGGGAATGAGTGCGACTTCCACGGCATGTTGGAACCTGCTAGAACCGTGCTCGTGAACCTGTGGTAGTGCTGGGGGAATCAAGCTGTCCCAAGAAAGAGTGTACTGTTTTGCCCCTCACTCGGCATACACAGTGTGAGTCCGAAGGCCTACTGGCCTGGATATTGTTTAGTAGGGCCAGGGGAGCCTGGGGGTACTCCGTGTTCTTGCAGGGCAGAGGGTTTCCAGGCGAGGCACCTAGGTGTCCCGAAAAGCGTACTGGCGTTCAAAGGCTGCAGAGGAGCGCCTGCGGCCTCATGGAAACTGCTGCACGCCTCCGCTTCTGCAGAGCAACTCAGGGCCTTACCTCGAGGCAAGTCCTCACGTTGAGTGTCCCGTGAGCGACACCGCATGGTAGGATGCTGACTTTCTCCTTGAGCAGAGAGACTTCAGGTACGAGGTCCTCTAAGGATTCTAAGCAGAGTGTTTTCTCATGGCAGCTCAAACGAGGGCAATGTCGAAGCCTTCCAGGGCATGTTGGACTGCCTAGAAATGTGGTTCTGATGCCGTTCGAGTGCTCTAGAAACGTAGCCCTCCTGAAGTAACGTGCAGCGTGTTGCCCATCCCTCGGCAGACACAGAGGGCCTCCGAGGGACCTATGGGCCTCGATGTTGCTCAGCAGGCCCACAGGGGTGTGGAGGTACTCAGTGATCTTGGAACGAAAATGATGCTCACCCGAGGGGCCTAGGAGTTCTCCAAGGGTACCTGCTTTCAAATAAAGCAGAACAGCGACTAGGAGCTCATGGAGAGAGCTGCATGCCTCCCGTTCTGCATGGCTACTCAGGGCCTTACCTCGAGGCAAGGACTCACGCTGAGATTCCCTTTAGCTCTAGAGCATGGCAAGATGAGCCCCACCCCGGCCATGGAAGCACCCTGTGTAGCCAGAGAAAACTCATTTTCTTCCCAGACCCATGCCTACAGCGGCCAGAGGCCAGTCAACAGCAGAGAATTTCAGGGAGCTTCAAGGCAGCACGCGTGGAGCTTTGCAAATGGAAAAGCAAGGCTAGTACCATCGCGCCCCCATTTCCATGGGCACACGCAGCATACCTCCCTGTGGTTTCTGACAAGTCAAAAGAGACACAGAGCACACACTGGTTCCTTCCCTGAATCAACTTCTCGAGGCAGGGTGTTCTGCATCTAGTGAACGGCCTCAGCCAAGGCACGCCCTAGCTAGGCCTCTGGGCCCGTGCCTCTGCAGAAGCCTGCAGTGCTACAGGGAAAACTGTGCTTCAGTTGCAATAGGCAAGCACTCCGCCTTTCTCCGGGAGGCAGGGTGACTTCAGGTACGAGGTCCAGGATGGAAGGCGAAGCCGAGGGTTTCTCTCAGTGCAGCTCAGACTAGGGAAAGAGTGCGACTTCCACGGCATGTTGGACCTTGCTAGAACGGGGCTCGTGATCCTGTGCGAGTGCTGGGTAAATCAAGAAGTCCCAAGAAAGAGTGCAGTGTGTTGCCCATCACTCGGCAGACACGGAGGGCCTCCGAGGGACCTATGGGCCTCGATGTTGCTCAGTAGGCCCACAGCGGTGTGGAGGTACTCAGTGATCTTGGAACGAAAATGATGCTCACCCGAGGGGCCTAGGAGTTCTCAATGGCTACCTTCTTTCAAATAAAGCAGAACAGCGACTAAGAGCTCATGGAGAGAGCTGCATGCCTCCCTTCCTGCATGGCTACTCAGGGCCTTACCTCGAGGCAAGGACTCACGCTGAGATTCCCTTTAGCTCCAGAGCATGGCAAGATGAGCCCCACCCCGGCCATGGAAGCACCCTGTGTAGCCAGAGAAAACTCATTTTCTTCCCAGTCCCATGCCTACAGCGGCCAGAGGCCTGACAACAGCAGAGAATTTCAGGGCGCTTCAAGGGAGCGTGAACGGGGCTTTGCAAATGGAAAAGCAAGGCTAGTACCGTCGCGCCCCCATTTCCATGGGCACACGCAGCATACCTCCCTGTGGTTTCTGAGCAGTCAAAAGAGACACAGAGCGCACACTTCGTCCTTCCCCGAATCAGCTTCTCGAGGCAGGGTGTTCTGCATGTAGTGAACGGCCTCAACCAAGGCGCGCCCTAGCTAGGCCTCTGGGCCCGTGCCTCTTCAGAAGCCTGCAGTGCTACAGGAAAAACTGTGCTTTAGTGGCAATAGGAACGCAAGCCGACTTTCTCCCGGAGGCAGCGTGACTTCAGGTAGGAGGTCCTGGTTGGAAGGCGAAGCCTAGTGTTTTTTGCAGTGCAGCTCAGAGTAGGGAATGAGTGCGACTTCCACGGCATGTTGGAACCTGCTAGAACCGTGCTCGTGAACCTGTGGTAGTGCTGGGGGAATCAAGCTGTCCCAAGAAAGAGTGTACTGTTTTGCCCCTCACTCGGCATACACAGTGTGAGTCCGAAGGCCTACTGGCCTGGATGTTGTTTAGTAGGGCCAGGGGAGCCTGGGGGTACTCCGTGTTCTTGCAGGGCAGAGGGTTTCCAGGCGAGGCACCTAGGTGTCCCGAAAAGCGTACTGGCGTTCAAAGGCTGCAGAGGAGCGCCTGCGGCCTCATGGAAACTGCTGCACGCCTCCGCTTCTGCAGAGCAACTCAGGGCCTTACCTCGAGGCAAGTCCTCACGTTGAGTGTCCCGTGAGCGACACCGCATGGTAGGATGCTGACTTTCTCCTTGAGCAGAGAGACTTCAGGTACGAGGTCCTCTAAGGATTCTAAGCAGAGTGTTTTCTCATGGCAGCTCAAACGAGGGCAATGTCGAAGCCTTCCAGGGCATGTTGGACTGCCTAGAAATGTGGTTCTGATGCCGTTCGAGTGCTCTAGAAACGTAGCCCTCCTGAAGTAACGTGCAGCGTGTTGCCCATCCCTCGGCAGACACAGAGGGCCTCCGAGGGACCTATGGGCCTCGGTGTTGCTCAGCAGGCCCACAGGGGTGTGGAGGTACTCAGTGATCTTGGAACGAAAATGATGCTCACCCGAGGGGCCTAGGAGTTCTCCAAGGGTACCTGCTTTCAAATAAAGCAGAACAGCGACTAGGAGCTCATGGAGAGAGCTGCATGCCTCCCGTTCTGCATGGCTACTCAGGGCCTTACCTCGAGGCAAGGACTCACGCTGAGATTCCCTTTAGCTCTAGAGCATGGCAAGATGAGCCCCACCCCGGCCATGGAAGCACCCTGTGTAGCCAGAGAAAACTCATTTTCTTCCCAGACCCATGCCTACAGCGGCCAGAGGCCAGTCAACAGCAGAGAATTTCAGGGAGCTTCAAGGCAGCACGCGTGGAGCTTTGCAAATGGAAAAGCAAGGCTAGTACCATCGCGCCCCCATTTCCATGGGCACACGCAGCATACCTCCCTGTGGTTTCTGACAAGTCAAAAGAGACACAGAGCACACACTGGTTCCTTCCCTGAATCAACTTCTCGAGGCAGGGTGTTCTGCATCTAGTGAACGGCCTCAGCCAAGGCACGCCCTAGCTAGGCCTCTGGGCCCGTGCCTCTGCAGAAGCCTGCAGTGCTACAGGGAAAACTGTGCTTCAGTTGCAATAGGCAAGCACTCCGCCTTTCTCCGGGAGGCAGGGTGACTTCAGGTACGAGGTCCAGGATGGAAGGCGAAGCCGAGGGTTTCTCTCAGTGCAGCTCAGACTAGGGAAAGAGTGCGACTTCCACGGCATGTTGGACCTTGCTAGAACGGGGCTCGTGATCCTGTGCGAGTGCTGGGTAAATCAAGAAGTCCCAAGAAAGAGTGCAGTGTGTTGCCCATCACTCGGCAGACACGGAGGGCCTCCGAGGGACCTATGGGCCTCGATGTTGCTCAGTAGGCCCACAGCGGTGTGGAGGTACTCAGTGATCTTGGAACGAAAATGATGCTCACCCGAGGGGCCTAGGAGTTCTCAATGGCTACCTTCTTTCAAATAAAGCAGAACAGCGACTAAGAGCTCATGGAGAGAGCTGCATGCCTCCCTTCCTGCATGGCTACTCAGGGCCTTACCTCGAGGCAAGGACTCACGTTGAGATTCTCTTTAGCTCTAGAGCATGGCAAGATGAGCCCCACCCCGGCCATGGAAGCACCCTGTGTAGCCAGAGAAAACTCATTTTCTTCCCAGTCCCATGCCTACAGCGGCCAGAGGCCTGACAACAGCAGAGAATTTCAGGGCGCTTCAAGGGAGCGTGAACGGGGCTTTGCAAATGGAAAAGCAAGGCTAGTACCGTCGCGCCCCCATTTCCATGGGCACACGCAGCATACCTCCCTGTGGTTTCTGAGCAGTCAAAAGAGACACAGAGCGCACACTTCGTCCTTCCCCGAATCAGCTTCTCGAGGCAGGGTGTTCTGCATGTAGTGAACGGCCTCAACCAAGGCGCGCCCTAGCTAGGCCTCTGGGCCCGTGCCTCTTCAGAAGCCTGCAGTGCTACAGGAAAAACTGTGCTTTAGTGGCAATAGGAACGCAAGCCGACTTTCTCCCGGAGGCAGCGTGACTTCAGGTAGGAGGTCCTGGTTGGAAGGCGAAGCCTAGTGTTTTTTGCAGTGCAGCTCAGAGTAGGGAATGAGTGCGACTTCCACGGCATGTTGGAACCTGCTAGAACCGTGCTCGTGAACCTGTGGTAGTGCTGGGGGAATCAAGCTGTCCCAAGAAAGAGTGTACTGTTTTGCCCCTCACTCGGCATACACAGTGTGAGTCCGAAGGCCTACTGGCCTGGATGTTGTTTAGTAGGGCCAGGGGAGCCTGGGGGTACTCCGTGTTCTTGCAGGGCAGAGGGTTTCCAGGCGAGGCACCTAGGTGTCCCGAAAAGCGTACTGGCGTTCAAAGGCTGCAGAGGAGCGCCTGCGGCCTCATGGAAACTGCTGCACGCCTCCGCTTCTGCAGAGCAACTCAGGGCCTTACCTCGAGGCAAGTCCTCACGTTGAGTGTCCCGTGAGCGACACCGCATGGTAGGATGCTGACTTTCTCCTTGAGCAGAGAGACTTCAGGTACGAGGTCCTCTAAGGATTCTAAGCAGAGTGTTTTCTCATGGCAGCTCAAACGAGGGCAATGTCGAAGCCTTCCAGGGCATGTTGGACTGCCTAGAAATGTGGTTCTGATGCCGTTCGAGTGCTCTAGAAACGTAGCCCTCCTGAAGTAACGTGCAGCGTGTTGCCCATCCCTCGGCAGACACAGAGGGCCTCCGAGGGACCTATGGGCCTCGATGTTGCTCAGCAGGCCCACAGGGGTGTGGAGGTACTCAGTGATCTTGGAACGAAAATGATGCTCACCCGAGGGGCCTAGGAGTTCTCCAAGGGTACCTGCTTTCAAATAAAGCAGAACAGCGACTAGGAGCTCATGGAGAGAGCTGCATGCCTCCCGTTCTGCATGGCTACTCAGGGCCTTACCTCGAGGCAAGGACTCACGCTGAGATTCCCTTTAGCTCTAGAGCATGGCAAGATGAGCCCCACCCCGGCCATGGAAGCACCCTGCGTAGCCAGAGAAAACTCATTTTCTTCCCAGACCCATGCCTACAGCGGCCAGAGGCCAGTCAACAGCAGAGAATTTCAGGGAGCTTCAAGGCAGCACGCGTGGAGCTTTGCAAATGGAAAAGCAAGGCTAGTACCATCGCGCCCCCATTTCCATGGGCACACGCAGCATACCTCCCTGTGGTTTCTGACAAGTCAAAAGAGACACAGAGCACACACTGGTTCCTTCCCTGAATCAACTTCTCGAGGCAGGGTGTTCTGCATCTAGTGAACGGCCTCAGCCAAGGCACGCCCTAGCTAGGCCTCTGGGCCCGTGCCTCTGCAGAAGCCTGCAGTGCTACAGGGAAAACTGTGCTTCAGTTGCAATAGGCAAGCACTCCGCCTTTCTCCGGGAGGCAGGGTGACTTCAGGTACGAGGTCCAGGATGGAAGGCGAAGCCGAGGGTTTCTCTCAGTGCAGCTCAGACTAGGGAAAGAGTGCGACTTCCACGGCATGTTGGACCTTGCTAGAACGGGGCTCGTGATCCTGTGCGAGTGCTGGGTAAATCAAGAAGTCCCAAGAAAGAGTGCAGTGTGTTGCCCATCACTCGGCAGACACGGAGGGCCTCCGAGGGACCTATGGGCCTCGATGTTGCTCAGTAGGCCCACAGCGGTGTGGAGGTACTCAGTGATCTTGGAACGAAAATGATGCTCACCCGAGGGGCCTAGGAGTTCTCAATGGCTACCTTCTTTCAAATAAAGCAGAACAGCGACTAAGAGCTCATGGAGAGAGCTGCATGCCTCCCTTCCTGCATGGCTACTCAGGGCCTTACCTCGAGGCAAGGACTCACGTTGAGATTCTCTTTAGCTCTAGAGCATGGCAAGATGAGCCCCACCCCGGCCATGGAAGCACCCTGTGTAGCCAGAGAAAACTCATTTTCTTCCCAGTCCCATGCCTACAGCGGCCAGAGGCCTGACAACAGCAGAGAATTTCAGGGCGCTTCAAGGGAGCGTGAACGGGGCTTTGCAAATGGAAAAGCAAGGCTAGTACCGTCGCGCCCCCATTTCCATGGGCACACGCAGCATACCTCCCTGTGGTTTCTGAGCAGTCAAAAGAGACACAGAGCGCACACTTCGTCCTTCCCCGAATCAGCTTCTCGAGGCAGGGTGTTCTGCATGTAGTGAACGGCCTCAACCAAGGCGCGCCCTAGCTAGGCCTCTGGGCCCGTGCCTCTTCAGAAGCCTGCAGTGCTACAGGAAAAACTGTGCTTTAGTGGCAATAGGAACGCAAGCCGACTTTCTCCTGGAGGCAGCGTGACTTCAGGTAGGAGGTCCTGGTTGGAAGGCGAAGCCTAGTGTTTTTTGCAGTGCAGCTCAGAGTAGGGAATGAGTGCGACTTCCACGGCATGTTGGAACCTGCTAGAACCGTGCTCGTGAACCTGTGGTAGTGCTGGGGGAATCAAGCTGTCCCAAGAAAGAGTGTACTGTTTTGCCCCTCACTCGGCATACACAGTGTGAGTCCGAAGGCCTACTGGCCTGGATGTTGTTTAGTAGGGCCAGGGGAGCCTGGGGGTACTCCGTGTTCTTGCAGGGCAGAGGGTTTCCAGGCGAGGCACCTAGGTGTCCCGAAAAGCGTACTGGCGTTCAAAGGCTGCAGAGGAGCGCCTGCGGCCTCATGGAAACTGCTGCACGCCTCCGCTTCTGCAGAGCAACTCAGGGCCTTACCTCGAGGCAAGTCCTCACGTTGAGTGTCCCGTGAGCGACACCGCATGGTAGGATGCTGACTTTCTCCTTGAGCAGAGAGACTTCAGGTACGAGGTCCTCTAAGGATTCTAAGCAGAGTGTTTTCTCATGGCAGCTCAAACGAGGGCAATGTCGAAGCCTTCCAGGGCATGTTGGACTGCCTAGAAATGTGGTTCTGATGCCGTTCGAGTGCTCTAGAAACGTAGCCCTCCTGAAGTAACGTGCAGCGTGTTGCCCATCCCTCGGCAGACACAGAGGGCCTCCGAGGGACCTATGGGCCTCGATGTTGCTCAGCAGGCCCACAGGGGTGTGGAGGTACTCAGTGATCTTGGAACGAAAATGATGCTCACCCGAGGGGCCTAGGAGTTCTCCAAGGGTACCTGCTTTCAAATAAAGCAGAACAGCGACTAGGAGCTCATGGAGAGAGCTGCATGCCTCCCGTTCTGCATGGCTACTCAGGGCCTTACCTCGAGGCAAGGACTCACGCTGAGATTCCCTTTAGCTCTAGAGCATGGCAAGATGAGCCCCACCCCGGCCATGGAAGCACCCTGTGTAGCCAGAGAAAACTCATTTTCTTCCCAGACCCATGCCTACAGCGGCCAGAGGCCAGTCAACAGCAGAGAATTTCAGGGAGCTTCAAGGCAGCACGCGTGGAGCTTTGCAAATGGAAAAGCAAGGCTAGTACCATCGCGCCCCCATTTCCATGGGCACACGCAGCATACCTCCCTGTGGTTTCTGACAAGTCAAAAGAGACACAGAGCACACACTGGTTCCTTCCCTGAATCAACTTCTCGAGGCAGGGTGTTCTGCATCTAGTGAACGGCCTCAGCCAAGGCACGCCCTAGCTAGGCCTCTGGGCCCGTGCCTCTGCAGAAGCCTGCAGTGCTACAGGGAAAACTGGGCTTCAGTTGCAATAGGCAAGCACTCCGCCTTTCTCCGGGAGGCAGGGTGACTTCAGGTACGAGGTCCAGGATGGAAGGCGAAGCCGAGGGTTTCTCTCAGTGCAGCTCAGACTAGGGAAAGAGTGCGACTTCCACGGCATGTTGGACCTTGCTAGAACGGGGCTCGTGATCCTGTGCGAGTGCTGGGTAAATCAAGAAGTCCCAAGAAAGAGTGCAGTGTGTTGCCCATCACTCGGCAGACACGGAGGGCCTCCGAGGGACCTATGGGCCTCGATGTTGCTCAGTAGGCCCACAGCGGTGTGGAGGTACTCAGTGATCTTGGAACGAAAATGATGCTCACCCGAGGGGCCTAGGAGTTCTCAATGGCTACCTTCTTTCAAATAAAGCAGAACAGCGACTAAGAGCTCATGGAGAGAGCTGCATGCCTCCCTTCCTGCATGGCTACTCAGGGCCTTACCTCGAGGCAAGGACTCACGCTGAGATTCCCTTTAGCTCCAGAGCATGGCAAGATGAGCCCCACCCCGGCCATGGAAGCACCCTGTGTAGCCAGAGAAAACTCATTTTCTTCCCAGTCCCATGCCTACAGCGGCCAGAGGCCTGACAACAGCAGAGAATTTCAGGGCGCTTCAAGGGAGCGTGAACGGGGCTTTGCAAATGGAAAAGCAAGGCTAGTACCGTCGCGCCCCCATTTCCATGGGCACACGCAGCATACCTCCCTGTGGTTTCTGAGCAGTCAAAAGAGACACAGAGCGCACACTTCGTCCTTCCCCGAATCAGCTTCTCGAGGCAGGGTGTTCTGCATGTAGTGAACGGCCTCAACCAAGGCGCGCCCTAGCTAGGCCTCTGGGCCCGTGCCTCTTCAGAAGCCTGCAGTGCTACAGGAAAAACTGTGCTTTAGTGGCAATAGGAACGCAAGCCGACTTTCTCCTGGAGGCAGCGTGACTTCAGGTAGGAGGTCCTGGTTGGAAGGCGAAGCCTAGTGTTTTTTGCAGTGCAGCTCAGAGTAGGGAATGAGTGCGACTTCCACGGCATGTTGGAACCTGCTAGAACCGTGCTCGTGAACCTGTGGTAGTGCTGGGGGAATCAAGCTGTCCCAAGAAAGAGTGTACTGTTTTGCCCCTCACTCGGCATACACAGTGTGAGTCCGAAGGCCTACTGGCCTGGATGTTGTTTAGTAGGGCCAGGGGAGCCTGGGGGTACTCCGTGTTCTTGCAGGGCAGAGGGTTTCCAGGCGAGGCACCTAGGTGTCCCGAAAAGCGTACTGGCGTTCAAAGGCTGCAGAGGAGCGCCTGCGGCCTCATGGAAACTGCTGCACGCCTCCGCTTCTGCAGAGCAACTCAGGGCCTTACCTCGAGGCAAGTCCTCACGTTGAGTGTCCCGTGAGCGACACCGCATGGTAGGATGCTGACTTTCTCCTTGAGCAGAGAGACTTCAGGTACGAGGTCCTCTAAGGATTCTAAGCAGAGTGTTTTCTCATGGCAGCTCAAACGAGGGCAATGTCGAAGCCTTCCAGGGCATGTTGGACTGCCTAGAAATGTGGTTCTGATGCCGTTCGAGTGCTCTAGAAACGTAGCCCTCCTGAAGTAACGTGCAGCGTGTTGCCCATCCCTCGGCAGACACAGAGGGCCTCCGAGGGACCTATGGGCCTCGATGTTGCTCAGCAGGCCCACAGGGGTGTGGAGGTACTCAGTGATCTTGGAACGAAAATGATGCTCACCCGAGGGGCCTAGGAGTTCTCCAAGGGTACCTGCTTTCAAATAAAGCAGAACAGCGACTAGGAGCTCATGGAGAGAGCTGCATGCCTCCCGTTCTGCATGGCTACTCAGGGCCTTACCTCGAGGCAAGGACTCACGCTGAGATTCCCTTTAGCTCTAGAGCATGGCAAGATGAGCCCCACCCCGGCCATGGAAGCACCCTGTGTAGCCAGAGAAAACTCATTTTCTTCCCAGACCCATGCCTACAGCGGCCAGAGGCCAGTCAACAGCAGAGAATTTCAGGGAGCTTCAAGGCAGCACGCGTGGAGCTTTGCAAATGGAAAAGCAAGGCTAGTACCATCGCGCCCCCATTTCCATGGGCACACGCAGCATACCTCCCTGTGGTTTCTGACAAGTCAAAAGAGACACAGAGCACACACTGGTTCCTTCCCTGAATCAACTTCTCGAGGCAGGGTGTTCTGCATCTAGTGAACGGCCTCAGCCAAGGCACGCCCTAGCTAGGCCTCTGGGCCCGTGCCTCTGCAGAAGCCTGCAGTGCTACAGGGAAAACTGGGCTTCAGTTGCAATAGGCAAGCACTCCGCCTTTCTCCGGGAGGCAGGGTGACTTCAGGTACGAGGTCCAGGATGGAAGGCGAAGCCGAGGGTTTCTCTCAGTGCAGCTCAGACTAGGGAAAGAGTGCGACTTCCACGGCATGTTGGACCTTGCTAGAACGGGGCTCGTGATCCTGTGCGAGTGCTGGGTAAATCAAGAAGTCCCAAGAAAGAGTGCAGTGTGTTGCCCATCACTCGGCAGACACGGAGGGCCTCCGAGGGACCTATGGGCCTCGATGTTGCTCAGTAGGCCCACAGCGGTGTGGAGGTACTCAGTGATCTTGGAACGAAAATGATGCTCACCCGAGGGGCCTAGGAGTTCTCAATGGCTACCTTCTTTCAAATAAAGCAGAACAGCGACTAAGAGCTCATGGAGAGAGCTGCATGCCTCCCTTCCTGCATGGCTACTCAGGGCCTTACCTCGAGGCAAGGACTCACGCTGAGATTCCCTTTAGCTCCAGAGCATGGCAAGATGAGCCCCACCCCGGCCATGGAAGCACCCTGTGTAGCCAGAGAAAACTCATTTTCTTCCCAGTCCCATGCCTACAGCGGCCAGAGGCCTGACAACAGCAGAGAATTTCAGGGCGCTTCAAGGGAGCGTGAACGGGGCTTTGCAAATGGAAAAGCAAGGCTAGTACCGTCGCGCCCCCATTTCCATGGGCACACGCAGCATACCTCCCTGTGGTTTCTGAGCAGTCAAAAGAGACACAGAGCACACACTTCGTCCTTCCCCGAATCAGCTTCTCGAGGCAGGGTGTTCTGCATGTAGTGAACGGCCTCAACCAAGGCGCGCCCTAGCTAGGCCTCTGGGCCCGTGCCTCTTCAGAAGCCTGCAGTGCTACAGGAAAAACTGTGCTTTAGTGGCAATAGGAACGCAAGCCGACTTTCTCCCGGAGGCAGCGTGACTTCAGGTAGGAGGTCCTGGTTGGAAGGCGAAGCCTAGTGTTTTTTGCAGTGCAGCTCAGAGTAGGGAATGAGTGCGACTTCCACGGCATGTTGGAACCTGCTAGAACCGTGCTCGTGAACCTGTGGTAGTGCTGGGGGAATCAAGCTGTCCCAAGAAAGAGTGTACTGTTTTGCCCCTCACTCGGCATACACAGTGTGAGTCCGAAGGCCTACTGGCCTGGATGTTGTTTAGTAGGGCCAGGGGAGCCTGGGGGTACTCCGTGTTCTTGCAGGGCAGAGGGTTTCCAGGCGAGGCACCTAGGTGTCCCGAAAAGCGTACTGGCGTTCAAAGGCTGCAGAGGAGCGCCTGCGGCCTCATGGAAACTGCTGCACGCCTCCGCTTCTGCAGAGCAACTCAGGGCCTTACCTCGAGGCAAGTCCTCACGTTGAGTGTCCCGTGAGCGACACCGCATGGTAGGATGCTGACTTTCTCCTTGAGCAGAGAGACTTCAGGTACGAGGTCCTCTAAGGATTCTAAGCAGAGTGTTTTCTCATGGCAGCTCAAACGAGGGCAATGTCGAAGCCTTCCAGGGCATGTTGGACTGCCTAGAAATGTGGTTCTGATGCCGTTCGAGTGCTCTAGAAACGTAGCCCTCCTGAAGTAACGTGCAGCGTGTTGCCCATCCCTCGGCAGACACAGAGGGCCTCCGAGGGACCTATGGGCCTCGATGTTGCTCAGCAGGCCCACAGGGGTGTGGAGGTACTCAGTGATCTTGGAACGAAAATGATGCTCACCCGAGGGGCCTAGGAGTTCTCCAAGGGTACCTGCTTTCAAATAAAGCAGAACAGCGACTAGGAGCTCATGGAGAGAGCTGCATGCCTCCCGTTCTGCATGGCTACTCAGGGCCTTACCTCGAGGCAAGGACTCACGCTGAGATTCCCTTTAGCTCTAGAGCATGGCAAGATGAGCCCCACCCCGGCCATGGAAGCACCCTGTGTAGCCAGAGAAAACTCATTTTCTTCCCAGACCCATGCCTACAGCGGCCAGAGGCCAGTCAACAGCAGAGAATTTCAGGGAGCTTCAAGGCAGCACGCGTGGAGCTTTGCAAATGGAAAAGCAAGGCTAGTACCATCGCGCCCCCATTTCCATGGGCACACGCAGCATACCTCCCTGTGGTTTCTGACAAGTCAAAAGAGACACAGAGCACACACTGGTTCCTTCCCTGAATCAACTTCTCGAGGCAGGGTGTTCTGCATCTAGTGAACGGCCTCAGCCAAGGCACGCCCTAGCTAGGCCTCTGGGCCCGTGCCTCTGCAGAAGCCTGCAGTGCTACAGGGAAAACTGGGCTTCAGTTGCAATAGGCAAGCACTCCGCCTTTCTCCGGGAGGCAGGGTGACTTCAGGTACGAGGTCCAGGATGGAAGGCGAAGCCGAGGGTTTCTCTCAGTGCAGCTCAGACTAGGGAAAGAGTGCGACTTCCACGGCATGTTGGACCTTGCTAGAACGGGGCTCGTGATCCTGTGCGAGTGCTGGGTAAATCAAGAAGTCCCAAGAAAGAGTGCAGTGTGTTGCCCATCACTCGGCAGACACGGAGGGCCTCC
The DNA here is from genome assembly GCF_028564815.1 of Eubalaena glacialis. Lineage (NCBI taxonomy): Eukaryota > Metazoa > Chordata > Mammalia > Artiodactyla > Balaenidae > Eubalaena > Eubalaena glacialis. Next base: position 85,848,417 of record NC_083727.1, read on the forward strand.
GAGGGACCTATGGGCCTCGATGTTGCTCAGTAGGCCCACAGCGGTGTGGAGGTACTCAGTGATCTTGGAACGAAAATGATGCTCACCCGAGGGGCCTAGGAGTTCTCAATGGCTACCTTCTTTCAAATAAAGCAGAACAGCGACTAAGAGCTCATGGAGAGAGCTGCATGCCTCCCTTCCTGCATGGCTACTCAGGGCCTTACCTCGAGGCAAGGACTCACGCTGAGATTCCCTTTAGCTCCAGAGCATGGCAAGATGAGCCCCACCCCGGCCATGGAAGCACCCTGTGTAGCCAGAGAAAACTCATTTTCTTCCCAGTCCCATGCCTACAGCGGCCAGAGGCCTGACAACAGCAGAGAATTTCAGGGCGCTTCAAGGGAGCGTGAACGGGGCTTTGCAAATGGAAAAGCAAGGCTAGTACCGTCGCGCCCCCATTTCCATGGGCACACGCAGCATACCTCCCTGTGGTTTCTGAGCAGTCAAAAGAGACACAGAGCACACACTTCGTCCTTCCCCGAATCAGCTTCTCGAGGCAGGGTGTTCTGCATGTAGTGAACGGCCTCAACCAAGGCGCGCCCTAGCTAGGCCTCTGGGCCCGTGCCTCTTCAGAAGCCTGCAGTGCTACAGGAAAAACTGTGCTTTAGTGGCAATAGGAACGCAAGCCGACTTTCTCCCGGAGGCAGCGTGACTTCAGGTAGGAGGTCCTGGTTGGAAGGCGAAGCCTAGTGTTTTTTGCAGTGCAGCTCAGAGTAGGGAATGAGTGCGACTTCCACGGCATGTTGGAACCTGCTAGAACCGTGCTCGTGAACCTGTGGTAGTGCTGGGGGAATCAAGCTGTCCCAAGAAAGAGTGTACTGTTTTGCCCCTCACTCGGCATACACAGTGTGAGTCCGAAGGCCTACTGGCCTGGATATTGTTTAGTAGGGCCAGGGGAGCCTGGGGGTACTCCGTGTTCTTGCAGGGCAGAGGGTTTCCAGGCGAGGCACCTAGGTGTCCCGAAAAGCGTACTGGCGTTCAAAGGCTGCAGAGGAGCGCCTGCGGCCTCATGGAAACTGCTGCACGCCTCCGCTTCTGCAGAGCAACTCAGGGCCTTACCTCGAGGCAAGTCCTCACGTTGAGTGTCCCGTGAGCGACACCGCATGGTAGGATGCTGACTTTCTCTTGAGCAGAGAGACTTCAGGTACGAGGTCCTCTAAGGATTCTAAGCAGAGTGTTTTCTCATGGCAGCTCAAACGAGGGCAATGTCGAAGCCTTCCAGGGCATGTTGGACTGCCTAGAAATGTGGTTCTGATGCCGTTCGAGTGCTCTAGAAACGTAGCCCTCCTGAAGTAACGTGCAGCGTGTTGCCCATCCCTCGGCAGACACAGAGGGCCTCCGAGGGACCTATGGGCCTCGGTGTTGCTCAGCAGGCCCACAGGGGTGTGGAGGTACTCAGTGATCTTGGAACGAAAATGATGCTCACCCGAGGGGCCTAGGAGTTCTCCAAGGGTACCTGCTTTCAAATAAAGCAGAACAGCGACTAGGAGCTCATGGAGAGAGCTGCATGCCTCCCGTTCTGCATGGCTACTCAGGGCCTTACCTCGAGGCAAGGACTCACGCTGAGATTCCCTTTAGCTCTAGAGCATGGCAAGATGAGCCCCACCCCGGCCATGGAAGCACCCTGTGTAGCCAGAGAAAACTCATTTTCTTCCCAGACCCATGCCTACAGCGGCCAGAGGCCAGTCAACAGCAGAGAATTTCAGGGAGCTTCAAGGCAGCACGCGTGGAGCTTTGCAAATGGAAAAGCAAGGCTAGTACCATCGCGCCCCCATTTCCATGGGCACACGCAGCATACCTCCCTGTGGTTTCTGACAAGTCAAAAGAGACACAGAGCACACACTGGTTCCTTCCCTGAATCAACTTCTCGAGGCAGGGTGTTCTGCATCTAGTGAACGGCCTCAGCCAAGGCACGCCCTAGCTAGGCCTCTGGGCCCGTGCCTCTGCAGAAGCCTGCAGTGCTACAGGGAAAACTGTGCTTCAGTTGCAATAGGCAAGCACTCCGCCTTTCTCCGGGAGGCAGGGTGACTTCAGGTACGAGGTCCAGGATGGAAGGCGAAGCCGAGGGTTTCTCTCAGTGCAGCTCAGACTAGGGAAAGAGTGCGACTTCCACGGCATGTTGGACCTTGCTAGAACGGGGCTCGTGATCCTGTGCGAGTGCTGGGTAAATCAAGAAGTCCCAAGAAAGAGTGCAGTGTGTTGCCCATCACTCGGCAGACACGGAGGGCCTCCGAGGGACCTATGGGCCTCGATGTTGCTCAGTAGGCCCACAGCGGTGTGGAGGTACTCAGTGATCTTGGAACGAAAATGATGCTCACCCGAGGGGCCTAGGAGTTCTCAATGGCTACCTTCTTTCAAATAAAGCAGAACAGCGACTAAGAGCTCATGGAGAGAGCTGCATGCCTCCCTTCCTGCATGGCTACTCAGGGCCTTACCTCGAGGCAAGGACTCACGCTGAGATTCCCTTTAGCTCTAGAGCATGGCAAGATGAGCCCCACCCCGGCCATGGAAGCACCCTGTGTAGCCAGAGAAAACTCATTTTCTTCCCAGTCCCATGCCTACAGCGGCCAGAGGCCTGACAACAGCAGAGAATTTCAGGGCGCTTCAAGGGAGCGTGAACGGGGCTTTGCAAATGGAAAAGCAAGGCTAGTACCGTCGCGCCCCCATTTCCATGGGCACACGCAGCATACCTCCCTGTGGTTTCTGAGCAGTCAAAAGAGACACAGAGCACACACTTCGTCCTTCCCCGAATCAGCTTCTCGAGGCAGGGTGTTCTGCATGTAGTGAACGGCCTCAACCAAGGCGCGCCCTAGCTAGGCCTCTGGGCCCGTGCCTCTTCAGAAGCCTGCAGTGCTACAGGAAAAACTGTGCTTTAGTGGCAATAGGAACGCAAGCCGACTTTCTCCCGGAGGCAGCGTGACTTCAGGTAGGAGGTCCTGGTTGGAAGGCGAAGCCTAGTGTTTTTTGCAGTGCAGCTCAGAGTAGGGAATGAGTGCGACTTCCACGGCATGTTGGAACCTGCTAGAACCGTGCTCGTGAACCTGTGGTAGTGCTGGGGGAATCAAGCTGTCCCAAGAAAGAGTGTACTGTTTTGCCCCTCACTCGGCATACACAGTGTGAGTCCGAAGGCCTACTGGCCTGGATATTGTTTAGTAGGGCCAGGGGAGCCTGGGGGTACTCCGTGTTCTTGCAGGGCAGAGGGTTTCCAGGCGAGGCACCTAGGTGTCCCGAAAAGCGTACTGGCGTTCAAAGGCTGCAGAGGAGCGCCTGCGGCCTCATGGAAACTGCTGCACGCCTCCGCTTCTGCAGAGCAACTCAGGGCCTTACCTCGAGGCAAGTCCTCACGTTGAGTGTCCCGTGAGCGACACCGCATGGTAGGATGCTGACTTTCTCCTTGAGCAGAGAGACTTCAGGTACGAGGTCCTCTAAGGATTCTAAGCAGAGTGTTTTCTCATGGCAGCTCAAACGAGGGCAATGTCGAAGCCTTCCAGGGCATGTTGGACTGCCTAGAAATGTGGTTCTGATGCCGTTCGAGTGCTCTAGAAACGTAGCCCTCCTGAAGTAACGTGCAGCGTGTTGCCCATCCCTCGGCAGACACAGAGGGCCTCCGAGGGACCTATGGGCCTCGATGTTGCTCAGCAGGCCCACAGGGGTGTGGAGGTACTCAGTGATCTTGGAACGAAAATGATGCTCACCCGAGGGGCCTAGGAGTTCTCCAAGGGTACCTGCTTTCAAATAAAGCAGAACAGCGACTAGGAGCTCATGGAGAGAGCTGCATGCCTCCCGTTCTGCATGGCTACTCAGGGCCTTACCTCGAGGCAAGGACTCACGCTGAGATTCCCTTTAGCTCTAGAGCATGGCAAGATGAGCCCCACCCCGGCCATGGAAGCACCCTGTGTAGCCAGAGAAAACTCATTTTCTTCCCAGACCCATGCCTACAGCGGCCAGAGGCCAGTCAACAGCAGAGAATTTCAGGGAGCTTCAAGGCAGCACGCGTGGAGCTTTGCAAATGGAAAAGCAAGGCTAGTACCATCGCGCCCCCATTTCCATGGGCACACGCAGCATACCTCCCTGTGGTTTCTGACAAGTCAAAAGAGACACAGAGCACACACTGGTTCCTTCCCTGAATCAACTTCTCGAGGCAGGGTGTTCTGCATCTAGTGAACGGCCTCAGCCAAGGCACGCCCTAGCTAGGCCTCTGGGCCCGTGCCTCTGCAGAAGCCTGCAGTGCTACAGGGAAAACTGTGCTTCAGTTGCAATAGGCAAGCACTCCGCCTTTCTCCGGGAGGCAGGGTGACTTCAGGTACGAGGTCCAGGATGGAAGGCGAAGCCGAGGGTTTCTCTCAGTGCAGCTCAGACTAGGGAAAGAGTGCGACTTCCACGGCATGTTGGACCTTGCTAGAACGGGGCTCGTGATCCTGTGCGAGTGCTGGGTAAATCAAGAAGTCCCAAGAAAGAGTGCAGTGTGTTGCCCATCACTCGGCAGACACGGAGGGCCTCCGAGGGACCTATGGGCCTCGATGTTGCTCAGTAGGCCCACAGCGGTGTGGAGGTACTCAGTGATCTTGGAACGAAAATGATGCTCACCCGAGGGGCCTAGGAGTTCTCAATGGCTACCTTCTTTCAAATAAAGCAGAACAGCGACTAAGAGCTCATGGAGAGAGCTGCATGCCTCCCTTCCTGCATGGCTACTCAGGGCCTTACCTCGAGGCAAGGACTCACGCTGAGATTCCCTTTAGCTCCAGAGCATGGCAAGATGAGCCCCACCCCGGCCATGGAAGCACCCTGTGTAGCCAGAGAAAACTCATTTTCTTCCCAGTCCCATGCCTACAGCGGCCAGAGGCCTGACAACAGCAGAGAATTTCAGGGCGCTTCAAGGGAGCGTGAACGGGGCTTTGCAAATGGAAAAGCAAGGCTAGTACCGTCGCGCCCCCATTTCCATGGGCACACGCAGCATACCTCCCTGTGGTTTCTGAGCAGTCAAAAGAGACACAGAGCGCACACTTCGTCCTTCCCCGAATCAGCTTCTCGAGGCAGGGTGTTCTGCATGTAGTGAACGGCCTCAACCAAGGCGCGCCCTAGCTAGGCCTCTGGGCCCGTGCCTCTTCAGAAGCCTGCAGTGCTACAGGAAAAACTGTGCTTTAGTGGCAATAGGAACGCAAGCCGACTTTCTCCCGGAGGCAGCGTGACTTCAGGTAGGAGGTCCTGGTTGGAAGGCGAAGCCTAGTGTTTTTTGCAGTGCAGCTCAGAGTAGGGAATGAGTGCGACTTCCACGGCATGTTGGAACCTGCTAGAACCGTGCTCGTGAACCTGTGGTAGTGCTGGGGGAATCAAGCTGTCCCAAGAAAGAGTGTACTGTTTTGCCCCTCACTCGGCATACACAGTGTGAGTCCGAAGGCCTACTGGCCTGGATGTTGTTTAGTAGGGCCAGGGGAGCCTGGGGGTACTCCGTGTTCTTGCAGGGCAGAGGGTTTCCAGGCGAGGCACCTAGGTGTCCCGAAAAGCGTACTGGCGTTCAAAGGCTGCAGAGGAGCGCCTGCGGCCTCATGGAAACTGCTGCACGCCTCCGCTTCTGCAGAGCAACTCAGGGCCTTACCTCGAGGCAAGTCCTCACGTTGAGTGTCCCGTGAGCGACACCGCATGGTAGGATGCTGACTTTCTCCTTGAGCAGAGAGACTTCAGGTACGAGGTCCTCTAAGGATTCTAAGCAGAGTGTTTTCTCATGGCAGCTCAAACGAGGGCAATGTCGAAGCCTTCCAGGGCATGTTGGACTGCCTAGAAATGTGGTTCTGATGCCGTTCGAGTGCTCTAGAAACGTAGCCCTCCTGAAGTAACGTGCAGCGTGTTGCCCATCCCTCGGCAGACACAGAGGGCCTCCGAGGGACCTATGGGCCTCGGTGTTGCTCAGCAGGCCCACAGGGGTGTGGAGGTACTCAGTGATCTTGGAACGAAAATGATGCTCACCCGAGGGGCCTAGGAGTTCTCCAAGGGTACCTGCTTTCAAATAAAGCAGAACAGCGACTAGGAGCTCATGGAGAGAGCTGCATGCCTCCCGTTCTGCATGGCTACTCAGGGCCTTACCTCGAGGCAAGGACTCACGCTGAGATTCCCTTTAGCTCTAGAGCATGGCAAGATGAGCCCCACCCCGGCCATGGAAGCACCCTGTGTAGCCAGAGAAAACTCATTTTCTTCCCAGACCCATGCCTACAGCGGCCAGAGGCCAGTCAACAGCAGAGAATTTCAGGGAGCTTCAAGGCAGCACGCGTGGAGCTTTGCAAATGGAAAAGCAAGGCTAGTACCATCGCGCCCCCATTTCCATGGGCACACGCAGCATACCTCCCTGTGGTTTCTGACAAGTCAAAAGAGACACAGAGCACACACTGGTTCCTTCCCTGAATCAACTTCTCGAGGCAGGGTGTTCTGCATCTAGTGAACGGCCTCAGCCAAGGCACGCCCTAGCTAGGCCTCTGGGCCCGTGCCTCTGCAGAAGCCTGCAGTGCTACAGGGAAAACTGTGCTTCAGTTGCAATAGGCAAGCACTCCGCCTTTCTCCGGGAGGCAGGGTGACTTCAGGTACGAGGTCCAGGATGGAAGGCGAAGCCGAGGGTTTCTCTCAGTGCAGCTCAGACTAGGGAAAGAGTGCGACTTCCACGGCATGTTGGACCTTGCTAGAACGGGGCTCGTGATCCTGTGCGAGTGCTGGGTAAATCAAGAAGTCCCAAGAAAGAGTGCAGTGTGTTGCCCATCACTCGGCAGACACGGAGGGCCTCCGAGGGACCTATGGGCCTCGATGTTGCTCAGTAGGCCCACAGCGGTGTGGAGGTACTCAGTGATCTTGGAACGAAAATGATGCTCACCCGAGGGGCCTAGGAGTTCTCAATGGCTACCTTCTTTCAAATAAAGCAGAACAGCGACTAAGAGCTCATGGAGAGAGCTGCATGCCTCCCTTCCTGCATGGCTACTCAGGGCCTTACCTCGAGGCAAGGACTCACGTTGAGATTCTCTTTAGCTCTAGAGCATGGCAAGATGAGCCCCACCCCGGCCATGGAAGCACCCTGTGTAGCCAGAGAAAACTCATTTTCTTCCCAGTCCCATGCCTACAGCGGCCAGAGGCCTGACAACAGCAGAGAATTTCAGGGCGCTTCAAGGGAGCGTGAACGGGGCTTTGCAAATGGAAAAGCAAGGCTAGTACCGTCGCGCCCCCATTTCCATGGGCACACGCAGCATACCTCCCTGTGGTTTCTGAGCAGTCAAAAGAGACACAGAGCGCACACTTCGTCCTTCCCCGAATCAGCTTCTCGAGGCAGGGTGTTCTGCATGTAGTGAACGGCCTCAACCAAGGCGCGCCCTAGCTAGGCCTCTGGGCCCGTGCCTCTTCAGAAGCCTGCAGTGCTACAGGAAAAACTGTGCTTTAGTGGCAATAGGAACGCAAGCCGACTTTCTCCCGGAGGCAGCGTGACTTCAGGTAGGAGGTCCTGGTTGGAAGGCGAAGCCTAGTGTTTTTTGCAGTGCAGCTCAGAGTAGGGAATGAGTGCGACTTCCACGGCATGTTGGAACCTGCTAGAACCGTGCTCGTGAACCTGTGGTAGTGCTGGGGGAATCAAGCTGTCCCAAGAAAGAGTGTACTGTTTTGCCCCTCACTCGGCATACACAGTGTGAGTCCGAAGGCCTACTGGCCTGGATGTTGTTTAGTAGGGCCAGGGGAGCCTGGGGGTACTCCGTGTTCTTGCAGGGCAGAGGGTTTCCAGGCGAGGCACCTAGGTGTCCCGAAAAGCGTACTGGCGTTCAAAGGCTGCAGAGGAGCGCCTGCGGCCTCATGGAAACTGCTGCACGCCTCCGCTTCTGCAGAGCAACTCAGGGCCTTACCTCGAGGCAAGTCCTCACGTTGAGTGTCCCGTGAGCGACACCGCATGGTAGGATGCTGACTTTCTCCTTGAGCAGAGAGACTTCAGGTACGAGGTCCTCTAAGGATTCTAAGCAGAGTGTTTTCTCATGGCAGCTCAAACGAGGGCAATGTCGAAGCCTTCCAGGGCATGTTGGACTGCCTAGAAATGTGGTTCTGATGCCGTTCGAGTGCTCTAGAAACGTAGCCCTCCTGAAGTAACGTGCAGCGTGTTGCCCATCCCTCGGCAGACACAGAGGGCCTCCGAGGGACCTATGGGCCTCGATGTTGCTCAGCAGGCCCACAGGGGTGTGGAGGTACTCAGTGATCTTGGAACGAAAATGATGCTCACCCGAGGGGCCTAGGAGTTCTCCAAGGGTACCTGCTTTCAAATAAAGCAGAACAGCGACTAGGAGCTCATGGAGAGAGCTGCATGCCTCCCGTTCTGCATGGCTACTCAGGGCCTTACCTCGAGGCAAGGACTCACGCTGAGATTCCCTTTAGCTCTAGAGCATGGCAAGATGAGCCCCACCCCGGCCATGGAAGCACCCTGCGTAGCCAGAGAAAACTCATTTTCTTCCCAGACCCATGCCTACAGCGGCCAGAGGCCAGTCAACAGCAGAGAATTTCAGGGAGCTTCAAGGCAGCACGCGTGGAGCTTTGCAAATGGAAAAGCAAGGCTAGTACCATCGCGCCCCCATTTCCATGGGCACACGCAGCATACCTCCCTGTGGTTTCTGACAAGTCAAAAGAGACACAGAGCACACACTGGTTCCTTCCCTGAATCAACTTCTCGAGGCAGGGTGTTCTGCATCTAGTGAACGGCCTCAGCCAAGGCACGCCCTAGCTAGGCCTCTGGGCCCGTGCCTCTGCAGAAGCCTGCAGTGCTACAGGGAAAACTGTGCTTCAGTTGCAATAGGCAAGCACTCCGCCTTTCTCCGGGAGGCAGGGTGACTTCAGGTACGAGGTCCAGGATGGAAGGCGAAGCCGAGGGTTTCTCTCAGTGCAGCTCAGACTAGGGAAAGAGTGCGACTTCCACGGCATGTTGGACCTTGCTAGAACGGGGCTCGTGATCCTGTGCGAGTGCTGGGTAAATCAAGAAGTCCCAAGAAAGAGTGCAGTGTGTTGCCCATCACTCGGCAGACACGGAGGGCCTCCGAGGGACCTATGGGCCTCGATGTTGCTCAGTAGGCCCACAGCGGTGTGGAGGTACTCAGTGATCTTGGAACGAAAATGATGCTCACCCGAGGGGCCTAGGAGTTCTCAATGGCTACCTTCTTTCAAATAAAGCAGAACAGCGACTAAGAGCTCATGGAGAGAGCTGCATGCCTCCCTTCCTGCATGGCTACTCAGGGCCTTACCTCGAGGCAAGGACTCACGTTGAGATTCTCTTTAGCTCTAGAGCATGGCAAGATGAGCCCCACCCCGGCCATGGAAGCACCCTGTGTAGCCAGAGAAAACTCATTTTCTTCCCAGTCCCATGCCTACAGCGGCCAGAGGCCTGACAACAGCAGAGAATTTCAGGGCGCTTCAAGGGAGCGTGAACGGGGCTTTGCAAATGGAAAAGCAAGGCTAGTACCGTCGCGCCCCCATTTCCATGGGCACACGCAGCATACCTCCCTGTGGTTTCTGAGCAGTCAAAAGAGACACAGAGCGCACACTTCGTCCTTCCCCGAATCAGCTTCTCGAGGCAGGGTGTTCTGCATGTAGTGAACGGCCTCAACCAAGGCGCGCCCTAGCTAGGCCTCTGGGCCCGTGCCTCTTCAGAAGCCTGCAGTGCTACAGGAAAAACTGTGCTTTAGTGGCAATAGGAACGCAAGCCGACTTTCTCCTGGAGGCAGCGTGACTTCAGGTAGGAGGTCCTGGTTGGAAGGCGAAGCCTAGTGTTTTTTGCAGTGCAGCTCAGAGTAGGGAATGAGTGCGACTTCCACGGCATGTTGGAACCTGCTAGAACCGTGCTCGTGAACCTGTGGTAGTGCTGGGGGAATCAAGCTGTCCCAAGAAAGAGTGTACTGTTTTGCCCCTCACTCGGCATACACAGTGTGAGTCCGAAGGCCTACTGGCCTGGATGTTGTTTAGTAGGGCCAGGGGAGCCTGGGGGTACTCCGTGTTCTTGCAGGGCAGAGGGTTTCCAGGCGAGGCACCTAGGTGTCCCGAAAAGCGTACTGGCGTTCAAAGGCTGCAGAGGAGCGCCTGCGGCCTCATGGAAACTGCTGCACGCCTCCGCTTCTGCAGAGCAACTCAGGGCCTTACCTCGAGGCAAGTCCTCACGTTGAGTGTCCCGTGAGCGACACCGCATGGTAGGATGCTGACTTTCTCCTTGAGCAGAGAGACTTCAGGTACGAGGTCCTCTAAGGATTCTAAGCAGAGTGTTTTCTCATGGCAGCTCAAACGAGGGCAATGTCGAAGCCTTCCAGGGCATGTTGGACTGCCTAGAAATGTGGTTCTGATGCCGTTCGAGTGCTCTAGAAACGTAGCCCTCCTGAAGTAACGTGCAGCGTGTTGCCCATCCCTCGGCAGACACAGAGGGCCTCCGAGGGACCTATGGGCCTCGATGTTGCTCAGCAGGCCCACAGGGGTGTGGAGGTACTCAGTGATCTTGGAACGAAAATGATGCTCACCCGAGGGGCCTAGGAGTTCTCCAAGGGTACCTGCTTTCAAATAAAGCAGAACAGCGACTAGGAGCTCATGGAGAGAGCTGCATGCCTCCCGTTCTGCATGGCTACTCAGGGCCTTACCTCGAGGCAAGGACTCACGCTGAGATTCCCTTTAGCTCTAGAGCATGGCAAGATGAGCCCCACCCCGGCCATGGAAGCACCCTGTGTAGCCAGAGAAAACTCATTTTCTTCCCAGACCCATGCCTACAGCGGCCAGAGGCCAGTCAACAGCAGAGAATTTCAGGGAGCTTCAAGGCAGCACGCGTGGAGCTTTGCAAATGGAAAAGCAAGGCTAGTACCATCGCGCCCCCATTTCCATGGGCACACGCAGCATACCTCCCTGTGGTTTCTGACAAGTCAAAAGAGACACAGAGCACACACTGGTTCCTTCCCTGAATCAACTTCTCGAGGCAGGGTGTTCTGCATCTAGTGAACGGCCTCAGCCAAGGCACGCCCTAGCTAGGCCTCTGGGCCCGTGCCTCTGCAGAAGCCTGCAGTGCTACAGGGAAAACTGGGCTTCAGTTGCAATAGGCAAGCACTCCGCCTTTCTCCGGGAGGCAGGGTGACTTCAGGTACGAGGTCCAGGATGGAAGGCGAAGCCGAGGGTTTCTCTCAGTGCAGCTCAGACTAGGGAAAGAGTGCGACTTCCACGGCATGTTGGACCTTGCTAGAACGGGGCTCGTGATCCTGTGCGAGTGCTGGGTAAATCAAGAAGTCCCAAGAAAGAGTGCAGTGTGTTGCCCATCACTCGGCAGACACGGAGGGCCTCCGAGGGACCTATGGGCCTCGATGTTGCTCAGTAGGCCCACAGCGGTGTGGAGGTACTCAGTGATCTTGGAACGAAAATGATGCTCACCCGAGGGGCCTAGGAGTTCTCAATGGCTACCTTCTTTCAAATAAAGCAGAACAGCGACTAAGAGCTCATGGAGAGAGCTGCATGCCTCCCTTCCTGCATGGCTACTCAGGGCCTTACCTCGAGGCAAGGACTCACGCTGAGATTCCCTTTAGCTCCAGAGCATGGCAAGATGAGCCCCACCCCGGCCATGGAAGCACCCTGTGTAGCCAGAGAAAACTCATTTTCTTCCCAGTCCCATGCCTACAGCGGCCAGAGGCCTGACAACAGCAGAGAATTTCAGGGCGCTTCAAGGGAGCGTGAACGGGGCTTTGCAAATGGAAAAGCAAGGCTAGTACCGTCGCGCCCCCATTTCCATGGGCACACGCAGCATACCTCCCTGTGGTTTCTGAGCAGTCAAAAGAGACACAGAGCACACACTTCGTCCTTCCCCGAATCAGCTTCTCGAGGCAGGGTGTTCTGCATGTAGTGAACGGCCTCAACCAAGGCGCGCCCTAGCTAGGCCTCTGGGCCCGTGCCTCTTCAGAAGCCTGCAGTGCTACAGGAAAAACTGTGCTTTAGTGGCAATAGGAACGCAAGCCGACTTTCTCCCGGAGGCAGCGTGACTTCAGGTAGGAGGTCCTGGTTGGAAGGCGAAGCCTAGTGTTTTTTGCAGTGCAGCTCAGAGTAGGGAATGAGTGCGACTTCCACGGCATGTTGGAACCTGCTAGAACCGTGCTCGTGAACCTGTGGTAGTGCTGGGGGAATCAAGCTGTCCCAAGAAAGAGTGTACTGTTTTGCCCCTCACTCGGCATACACAGTGTGAGTCCGAAGGCCTACTGGCCTGGATATTGTTTAGTAGGGCCAGGGGAGCCTGGGGGTACTCCGTGTTCTTGCAGGGCAGAGGGTTTCCAGGCGAGGCACCTAGGTGTCCCGAAAAGCGTACTGGCGTTCAAAGGCTGCAGAGGAGCGCCTGCGGCCTCATGGAAACTGCTGCACGCCTCCGCTTCTGCAGAGCAACTCAGGGCCTTACCTCGAGGCAAGTCCTCACGTTGAGTGTCCCGTGAGCGACACCGCATGGTAGGATGCTGACTTTCTCCTTGAGCAGAGAGACTTCAGGTACGAGGTCCTCTAAGGATTCTAAGCAGAGTGTTTTCTCATGGCAGCTCAAACGAGGGCAATGTCGAAGCCTTCCAGGGCATGTTGGACTGCCTAGAAATGTGGTTCTGATGCCGTTCGAGTGCTCTAGAAACGTAGCCCTCCTGAAGTAACGTGCAGCGTGTTGCCCATCCCTCGGCAGACACAGAGGGCCTCCGAGGGACCTATGGGCCTCGATGTTGCTCAGCAGGCCCACAGGGGTGTGGAGGTACTCAGTGATCTTGGAACGAAAATGATGCTCACCCGAGGGGCCTAGGAGTTCTCCAAGGGTACCTGCTTTCAAATAAAGCAGAACAGCGACTAGGAGCTCATGGAGAGAGCTGCATGCCTCCCGTTCTGCATGGCTACTCAGGGCCTTACCTCGAGGCAAGGACTCACGCTGAGATTCCCTTTAGCTCTAGAGCATGGCAAGATGAGCCCCACCCCGGCCATGGAAGCACCCTGCGTAGCCAGAGAAAACTCATTTTCTTCCCAGACCCATGCCTACAGCGGCCAGAGGCCAGTCAACAGCAGAGAATTTCAGGGAGCTTCAAGGCAGCACGCGTGGAGCTTTGCAAATGGAAAAGCAAGGCTAGTACCATCGCGCCCCCATTTCCATGGGCACACGCAGCATACCTCCCTGTGGTTTCTGACAAGTCAAAAGAGACACAGAGCACACACTGGTTCCTTCCCTGAATCAACTTCTCGAGGCAGGGTGTTCTGCATCTAGTGAACGGCCTCAGCCAAGGCACGCCCTAGCTAGGCCTCTGGGCCCGTGCCTCTGCAGAAGCCTGCAGTGCTACAGGGAAAACTGTGCTTCAGTTGCAATAGGCAAGCACTCCGCCTTTCTCCGGGAGGCAGGGTGACTTCAGGTACGAGGTCCAGGATGGAAGGCGAAGCCGAGGGTTTCTCTCAGTGCAGCTCAGACTAGGGAAAGAGTGCGACTTCCACGGCATGTTGGACCTTGCTAGAACGGGGCTCGTGATCCTGTGCGAGTGCTGGGTAAATCAAGAAGTCCCAAGAAAGAGTGCAGTGTGTTGCCCATCACTCGGCAGACACGGAGGGCCTCCGAGGGACCTATGGGCCTCGATGTTGCTCAGTAGGCCCACAGCGGTGTGGAGGTACTCAGTGATCTTGGAACGAAAATGATGCTCACCCGAGGGGCCTAGGAGTTCTCAATGGCTACCTTCTTTCAAATAAAGCAGAACAGCGACTAAGAGCTCATGGAGAGAGCTGCATGCCTCCCTTCCTGCATGGCTACTCAGGGCCTTACCTCGAGGCAAGGACTCACGTTGAGATTCTCTTTAGCTCTAGAGCATGGCAAGATGAGCCCCACCCCGGCCATGGAAGCACCCTGTGTAGCCAGAGAAAACTCATTTTCTTCCCAGTCCCATGCCTACAGCGGCCAGAGGCCTGACAACAGCAGAGAATTTCAGGGCGCTTCAAGGGAGCGTGAACGGGGCTTTGCAAATGGAAAAGCAAGGCTAGTACCGTCGCGCCCCCATTTCCATGGGCACACGCAGCATACCTCCCTGTGGTTTCTGAGCAGTCAAAAGAGACACAGAGCGCACACTTCGTCCTTCCCCGAATCAGCTTCTCGAGGCAGGGTGTTCTGCATGTAGTGAACGGCCTCAACCAAGGCGCGCCCTAGCTAGGCCTCTGGGCCCGTGCCTCTTCAGAAGCCTGCAGTGCTACAGGAAAAACTGTGCTTTAGTGGCAATAGGAACGCAAGCCGACTTTCTCCTGGAGGCAGCGTGACTTCAGGTAGGAGGTCCTGGTTGGAAGGCGAAGCCTAGTGTTTTTTGCAGTGCAGCTCAGAGTAGGGAATGAGTGCGACTTCCACGGCATGTTGGAACCTGCTAGAACCGTGCTCGTGAACCTGTGGTAGTGCTGGGGGAATCAAGCTGTCCCAAGAAAGAGTGTACTGTTTTGCCCCTCACTCGGCATACACAGTGTGAGTCCGAAGGCCTACTGGCCTGGATGTTGTTTAGTAGGGCCAGGGGAGCCTGGGGGTACTCCGTGTTCTTGCAGGGCAGAGGGTTTCCAGGCGAGGCACCTAGGTGTCCCGAAAAGCGTACTGGCGTTCAAAGGCTGCAGAGGAGCGCCTGCGGCCTCATGGAAACTGCTGCACGCCTCCGCTTCTGCAGAGCAACTCAGGGCCTTACCTCGAGGCAAGTCCTCACGTTGAGTGTCCCGTGAGCGACACCGCATGGTAGGATGCTGACTTTCTCCTTGAGCAGAGAGACTTCAGGTACGAGGTCCTCTAAGGATTCTAAGCAGAGTGTTTTCTCATGGCAGCTCAAACGAGGGCAATGTCGAAGCCTTCCAGGGCATGTTGGACTGCCTAGAAATGTGGTTCTGATGCCGTTCGAGTGCTCTAGAAACGTAGCCCTCCTGAAGTAACGTGCAGCGTGTTGCCCATCCCTCGGCAGACACAGAGGGCCTCCGAGGGACCTATGGGCCTCGATGTTGCTCAGCAGGCCCACAGGGGTGTGGAGGTACTCAGTGATCTTGGAACGAAAATGATGCTCACCCGAGGGGCCTAGGAGTTCTCCAAGGGTACCTGCTTTCAAATAAAGCAGAACAGCGACTAGGAGCTCATGGAGAGAGCTGCATGCCTCCCGTTCTGCATGGCTACTCAGGGCCTTACCTCGAGGCAAGGACTCACGCTGAGATTCCCTTTAGCTCTAGAGCATGGCAAGATGAGCCCCACCCCGGCCATGGAAGCACCCTGTGTAGCCAGAGAAAACTCATTTTCTTCCCAGACCCATGCCTACAGCGGCCAGAGGCCAGTCAACAGCAGAGAATTTCAGGGAGCTTCAAGGCAGCACGCGTGGAGCTTTGCAAATGGAAAAGCAAGGCTAGTACCATCGCGCCCCCATTTCCATGGGCACACGCAGCATACCTCCCTGTGGTTTCTGACAAGTCAAAAGAGACACAGAGCACACACTGGTTCCTTCCCTGAATCAACTTCTCGAGGCAGGGTGTTCTGCATCTAGTGAACGGCCTCAGCCAAGGCACGCCCTAGCTAGGCCTCTGGGCCCGTGCCTCTGCAGAAGCCTGCAGTGCTACAGGGAAAACTGGGCTTCAGTTGCAATAGGCAAGCACTCCGCCTTTCTCCGGGAGGCAGGGTGACTTCAGGTACGAGGTCCAGGATGGAAGGCGAAGCCGAGGGTTTCTCTCAGTGCAGCTCAGACTAGGGAAAGAGTGCGACTTCCACGGCATGTTGGACCTTGCTAGAACGGGGCTCGTGATCCTGTGCGAGTGCTGGGTAAATCAAGAAGTCCCAAGAAAGAGTGCAGTGTGTTGCCCATCACTCGGCAGACACGGAGGGCCTCCGAGGGACCTATGGGCCTCGATGTTGCTCAGTAGGCCCACAGCGGTGTGGAGGTACTCAGTGATCTTGGAACGAAAATGATGCTCACCCGAGGGGCCTAGGAGTTCTCAATGGCTACCTTCTTTCAAATAAAGCAGAACAGCGACTAAGAGCTCATGGAGAGAGCTGCATGCCTCCCTTCCTGCATGGCTACTCAGGGCCTTACCTCGAGGCAAGGACTCACGCTGAGATTCCCTTTAGCTCCAGAGCATGGCAAGATGAGCCCCACCCCGGCCATGGAAGCACCCTGTGTAGCCAGAGAAAACTCATTTTCTTCCCAGTCCCATGCCTACAGCGGCCAGAGGCCTGACAACAGCAGAGAATTTCAGGGCGCTTCAAGGGAGCGTGAACGGGGCTTTGCAAATGGAAAAGCAAGGCTAGTACCGTCGCGCCCCCATTTCCATGGGCACACGCAGCATACCTCCCTGTGGTTTCTGAGCAGTCAAAAGAGACACAGAGCACACACTTCGTCCTTCCCCGAATCAGCTTCTCGAGGCAGGGTGTTCTGCATGTAGTGAACGGCCTCAACCAAGGCGCGCCCTAGCTAGGCCTCTGGGCCCGTGCCTCTTCAGAAGCCTGCAGTGCTACAGGAAAAACTGTGCTTTAGTGGCAATAGGAACGCAAGCCGACTTTCTCCCGGAGGCAGCGTGACTTCAGGTAGGAGGTCCTGGTTGGAAGGCGAAGCCTAGTGTTTTTTGCAGTGCAGCTCAGAGTAGGGAATGAGTGCGACTTCCACGGCATGTTGGAACCTGCTAGAACCGTGCTCGTGAACCTGTGGTAGTGCTGGGGGAATCAAGCTGTCCCAAGAAAGAGTGTACTGTTTTGCCCCTCACTCGGCATACACAGTGTGAGTCCGAAGGCCTACTGGCCTGGATGTTGTTTAGTAGGGCCAGGGGAGCCTGGGGGTACTCCGTGTTCTTGCAGGGCAGAGGGTTTCCAGGCGAGGCACCTAGGTGTCCCGAAAAGCGTACTGGCGTTCAAAGGCTGCAGAGGAGCGCCTGCGGCCTCATGGAAACTGCTGCACGCCTCCGCTTCTGCAGAGCAACTCAGGGCCTTACCTCGAGGCAAGTCCTCACGTTGAGTGTCCCGTGAGCGACACCGCATGGTAGGATGCTGACTTTCTCCTTGAGCAGAGAGACTTCAGGTACGAGGTCCTCTAAGGATTCTAAGCAGAGTGTTTTCTCATGGCAGCTCAAACGAGGGCAATGTCGAAGCCTTCCAGGGCATGTTGGACTGCCTAGAAATGTGGTTCTGATGCCGTTCGAGTGCTCTAGAAACGTAGCCCTCCTGAAGTAACGTGCAGCGTGTTGCCCATCCCTCGGCAGACACAGAGGGCCTCCGAGGGACCTATGGGCCTCGATGTTGCTCAGCAGGCCCACAGGGGTGTGGAGGTACTCAGTGATCTTGGAACGAAAATGATGCTCACCCGAGGGGCCTAGGAGTTCTCCAAGGGTACCTGCTTTCAAATAAAGCAGAACAGCGACTAGGAGCTCATGGAGAGAGCTGCATGCCTCCCGTTCTGCATGGCTACTCAGGGCCTTACCTCGAGGCAAGGACTCACGCTGAGATTCCCTTTAGCTCTAGAGCATGGCAAGATGAGCCCCACCCCGGCCATGGAAGCACCCTGTGTAGCCAGAGAAAACTCATTTTCTTCCCAGACCCATGCCTACAGCGGCCAGAGGCCAGTCAACAGCAGAGAATTTCAGGGAGCTTCAAGGCAGCACGCGTGGAGCTTTGCAAATGGAAAAGCAAGGCTAGTACCATCGCGCCCCCATTTCCATGGGCACACGCAGCATACCTCCCTGTGGTTTCTGACAAGTCAAAAGAGACACAGAGCACACACTGGTTCCTTCCCTGAATCAACTTCTCGAGGCAGGGTGTTCTGCATCTAGTGAACGGCCTCAGCCAAGGCACGCCCTAGCTAGGCCTCTGGGCCCGTGCCTCTGCAGAAGCCTGCAGTGCTACAGGGAAAACTGTGCTTCAGTTGCAATAGGCAAGCACTCCGCCTTTCTCCGGGAGGCAGGGTGACTTCAGGTACGAGGTCCAGGATGGAAGGCGAAGCCGAGGGTTTCTCTCAGTGCAGCTCAGACTAGGGAAAGAGTGCGACTTCCACGGCATGTTGGACCTTGCTAGAACGGGGCTCGTGATCCTGTGCGAGTGCTGGGTAAATCAAGAAGTCCCAAGAAAGAGTGCAGTGTGTTGCCCATCACTCGGCAGACACGGAGGGCCTCCGAGGGACCTATGGGCCTCGATGTTGCTCAGTAGGCCCACAGCGGTGTGGAGGTACTCAGTGATCTTGGAACGAAAATGATGCTCACCCGAGGGGCCTAGGAGTTCTCAATGGCTACCTTCTTTCAAATAAAGCAGAACAGCGACTAAGAGCTCATGGAGAGAGCTGCATGCCTCCCTTCCTGCATGGCTACTCAGGGCCTTACCTCGAGGCAAGGACTCACGCTGAGATTCCCTTTAGCTCCAGAGCATGGCAAGATGAGCCCCACCCCGGCCATGGAAGCACCCTGTGTAGCCAGAGAAAACTCATTTTCTTCCCAGTCCCATGCCTACAGCGGCCAGAGGCCTGACAACAGCAGAGAATTTCAGGGCGCTTCAAGGGAGCGTGAACGGGGCTTTGCAAATGGAAAAGCAAGGCTAGTACCGTCGCGCCCCCATTTCCATGGGCACACGCAGCATACCTCCCTGTGGTTTCTGAGCAGTCAAAAGAGACACAGAGCACACACTTCGTCCTTCCCCGAATCAGCTTCTCGAGGCAGGGTGTTCTGCATGTAGTGAACGGCCTCAACCAAGGCGCGCCCTAGCTAGGCCTCTGGGCCCGTGCCTCTTCAGAAGCCTGCAGTGCTACAGGAAAAACTGTGCTTTAGTGGCAATAGGAACGCAAGCCGACTTTCTCCCGGAGGCAGCGTGACTTCAGGTAGGAGGTCCTGGTTGGAAGGCGAAGCCTAGTGTTTTTTGCAGTGCAGCTCAGAGTAGGGAATGAGTGCGACTTCCACGGCATGTTGGAACCTGCTAGAACCGTGCTCGTGAACCTGTGGTAGTGCTGGGGGAATCAAGCTGTCCCAAGAAAGAGTGTACTGTTTTGCCCCTCACTCGGCATACACAGTGTGAGTCCGAAGGCCTACTGGCCTGGATATTGTTTAGTAGGGCCAGGGGAGCCTGGGGGTACTCCGTGTTCTTGCAGGGCAGAGGGTTTCCAGGCGAGGCACCTAGGTGTCCCGAAAAGCGTACTGGCGTTCAAAGGCTGCAGAGGAGCGCCTGCGGCCTCATGGAAACTGCTGCACGCCTCCGCTTCTGCAGAGCAACTCAGGGCCTTACCTCGAGGCAAGTCCTCACGTTGAGTGTCCCGTGAGCGACACCGCATGGTAGGATGCTGACTTTCTCTTGAGCAGAGAGACTTCAGGTACGAGGTCCTCTAAGGATTCTAAGCAGAGTGTTTTCTCATGGCAGCTCAAACGAGGGCAATGTCGAAGCCTTCCAGGGCATGTTGGACTGCCTAGAAATGTGGTTCTGATGCCGTTCGAGTGCTCTAGAAACGTAGCCCTCCTGAAGTAACGTGCAGCGTGTTGCCCATCCCTCGGCAGACACAGAGGGCCTCCGAGGGACCTATGGGCCTCGGTGTTGCTCAGCAGGCCCACAGGGGTGTGGAGGTACTCAGTGATCTTGGAACGAAAATGATGCTCACCCGAGGGGCCTAGGAGTTCTCCAAGGGTACCTGCTTTCAAATAAAGCAGAACAGCGACTAGGAGCTCATGGAGAGAGCTGCATGCCTCCCGTTCTGCATGGCTACTCAGGGCCTTACCTCGAGGCAAGGACTCACGCTGAGATTCCCTTTAGCTCTAGAGCATGGCAAGATGAGCCCCACCCCGGCCATGGAAGCACCCTGTGTAGCCAGAGAAAACTCATTTTCTTCCCAGACCCATGCCTACAGCGGCCAGAGGCCAGTCAACAGCAGAGAATTTCAGGGAGCTTCAAGGCAGCACGCGTGGAGCTTTGCAAATGGAAAAGCAAGGCTAGTACCATCGCGCCCCCATTTCCATGGGCACACGCAGCATACCTCCCTGTGGTTTCTGACAAGTCAAAAGAGACACAGAGCACACACTGGTTCCTTCCCTGAATCAACTTCTCGAGGCAGGGTGTTCTGCATCTAGTGAACGGCCTCAGCCAAGGCACGCCCTAGCTAGGCCTCTGGGCCCGTGCCTCTGCAGAAGCCTGCAGTGCTACAGGGAAAACTGTGCTTCAGTTGCAATAGGCAAGCACTCCGCCTTTCTCCGGGAGGCAGGGTGACTTCAGGTACGAGGTCCAGGATGGAAGGCGAAGCCGAGGGTTTCTCTCAGTGCAGCTCAGACTAGGGAAAGAGTGCGACTTCCACGGCATGTTGGACCTTGCTAGAACGGGGCTCGTGATCCTGTGCGAGTGCTGGGTAAATCAAGAAGTCCCAAGAAAGAGTGCAGTGTGTTGCCCATCACTCGGCAGACACGGAGGGCCTCCGAGGGACCTATGGGCCTCGATGTTGCTCAGTAGGCCCACAGCGGTGTGGAGGTACTCAGTGATCTTGGAACGAAAATGATGCTCACCCGAGGGGCCTAGGAGTTCTCAATGGCTACCTTCTTTCAAATAAAGCAGAACAGCGACTAAGAGCTCATGGAGAGAGCTGCATGCCTCCCTTCCTGCATGGCTACTCAGGGCCTTACCTCGAGGCAAGGACTCACGCTGAGATTCCCTTTAGCTCTAGAGCATGGCAAGATGAGCCCCACCCCGGCCATGGAAGCACCCTGTGTAGCCAGAGAAAACTCATTTTCTTCCCAGTCCCATGCCTACAGCGGCCAGAGGCCTGACAACAGCAGAGAATTTCAGGGCGCTTCAAGGGAGCGTGAACGGGGCTTTGCAAATGGAAAAGCAAGGCTAGTACCGTCGCGCCCCCATTTCCATGGGCACACGCAGCATACCTCCCTGTGGTTTCTGAGCAGTCAAAAGAGACACAGAGCACACACTTCGTCCTTCCCCGAATCAGCTTCTCGAGGCAGGGTGTTCTGCATGTAGTGAACGGCCTCAACCAAGGCGCGCCCTAGCTAGGCCTCTGGGCCCGTGCCTCTTCAGAAGCCTGCAGTGCTACAGGAAAAACTGTGCTTTAGTGGCAATAGGAACGCAAGCCGACTTTCTCCCGGAGGCAGCGTGACTTCAGGTAGGAGGTCCTGGTTGGAAGGCGAAGCCTAGTGTTTTTTGCAGTGCAGCTCAGAGTAGGGAATGAGTGCGACTTCCACGGCATGTTGGAACCTGCTAGAACCGTGCTCGTGAACCTGTGGTAGTGCTGGGGGAATCAAGCTGTCCCAAGAAAGAGTGTACTGTTTTGCCCCTCACTCGGCATACACAGTGTGAGTCCGAAGGCCTACTGGCCTGGATGTTGTTTAGTAGGGCCAGGGGAGCCTGGGGGTACTCCGTGTTCTTGCAGGGCAGAGGGTTTCCAGGCGAGGCACCTAGGTGTCCCGAAAAGCGTACTGGCGTTCAAAGGCTGCAGAGGAGCGCCTGCGGCCTCATGGAAACTGCTGCACGCCTCCGCTTCTGCAGAGCAACTCAGGGCCTTACCTCGAGGCAAGTCCTCACGTTGAGTGTCCCGTGAGCGACACCGCATGGTAGGATGCTGACTTTCTCCTTGAGCAGAGAGACTTCAGGTACGAGGTCCTCTAAGGATTCTAAGCAGAGTGTTTTCTCATGGCAGCTCAAACGAGGGCAATGTCGAAGCCTTCCAGGGCATGTTGGACTGCCTAGAAATGTGGTTCTGATGCCGTTCGAGTGCTCTAGAAACGTAGCCCTCCTGAAGTAACGTGCAGCGTGTTGCCCATCCCTCGGCAGACACAGAGGGCCTCCGAGGGACCTATGGGCCTCGGTGTTGCTCAGCAGGCCCACAGGGGTGTGGAGGTACTCAGTGATCTTGGAACGAAAATGATGCTCACCCGAGGGGCCTAGGAGTTCTCCAAGGGTACCTGCTTTCAAATAAAGCAGAACAGCGACTAGGAGCTCATGGAGAGAGCTGCATGCCTCCCGTTCTGCATGGCTACTCAGGGCCTTACCTCGAGGCAAGGACTCACGCTGAGATTCCCTTTAGCTCTAGAGCATGGCAAGATGAGCCCCACCCCGGCCATGGAAGCACCCTGTGTAGCCAGAGAAAACTCATTTTCTTCCCAGACCCATGCCTACAGCGGCCAGAGGCCAGTCAACAGCAGAGAATTTCAGGGAGCTTCAAGGCAGCACGCGTGGAGCTTTGCAAATGGAAAAGCAAGGCTAGTACCATCGCGCCCCCATTTCCATGGGCACACGCAGCATACCTCCCTGTGGTTTCTGACAAGTCAAAAGAGACACAGAGCACACACTGGTTCCTTCCCTGAATCAACTTCTCGAGGCAGGGTGTTCTGCATCTAGTGAACGGCCTCAGCCAAGGCACGCCCTAGCTAGGCCTCTGGGCCCGTGCCTCTGCAGAAGCCTGCAGTGCTACAGGGAAAACTGTGCTTCAGTTGCAATAGGCAAGCACTCCGCCTTTCTCCGGGAGGCAGGGTGACTTCAGGTACGAGGTCCAGGATGGAAGGCGAAGCCGAGGGTTTCTCTCAGTGCAGCTCAGACTAGGGAAAGAGTGCGACTTCCACGGCATGTTGGACCTTGCTAGAACGGGGCTCGTGATCCTGTGCGAGTGCTGGGTAAATCAAGAAGTCCCAAGAAAGAGTGCAGTGTGTTGCCCATCACTCGGCAGACACGGAGGGCCTCCGAGGGACCTATGGGCCTCGATGTTGCTCAGTAGGCCCACAGCGGTGTGGAGGTACTCAGTGATCTTGGAACGAAAATGATGCTCACCCGAGGGGCCTAGGAGTTCTCAATGGCTACCTTCTTTCAAATAAAGCAGAACAGCGACTAAGAGCTCATGGAGAGAGCTGCATGCCTCCCTTCCTGCATGGCTACTCAGGGCCTTACCTCGAGGCAAGGACTCACGCTGAGATTCCCTTTAGCTCCAGAGCATGGCAAGATGAGCCCCACCCCGGCCATGGAAGCACCCTGTGTAGCCAGAGAAAACTCATTTTCTTCCCAGTCCCATGCCTACAGCGGCCAGAGGCCTGACAACAGCAGAGAATTTCAGGGCGCTTCAAGGGAGCGTGAACGGGGCTTTGCAAATGGAAAAGCAAGGCTAGTACCGTCGCGCCCCCATTTCCATGGGCACACGCAGCATACCTCCCTGTGGTTTCTGAGCAGTCAAAAGAGACACAGAGCACACACTTCGTCCTTCCCCGAATCAGCTTCTCGAGGCAGGGTGTTCTGCATGTAGTGAACGGCCTCAACCAAGGCGCGCCCTAGCTAGGCCTCTGGGCCCGTGCCTCTTCAGAAGCCTGCAGTGCTACAGGAAAAACTGTGCTTTAGTGGCAATAGGAACGCAAGCCGACTTTCTCCCGGAGGCAGCGTGACTTCAGGTAGGAGGTCCTGGTTGGAAGGCGAAGCCTAGTGTTTTTTGCAGTGCAGCTCAGAGTAGGGAATGAGTGCGACTTCCACGGCATGTTGGAACCTGCTAGAACCGTGCTCGTGAACCTGTGGTAGTGCTGGGGGAATCAAGCTGTCCCAA
This sequence comes from Eubalaena glacialis, assembly GCF_028564815.1. Taxonomy (NCBI): domain Eukaryota; kingdom Metazoa; phylum Chordata; class Mammalia; order Artiodactyla; family Balaenidae; genus Eubalaena; species Eubalaena glacialis. The sequence goes on from NC_083727.1 coordinate 85,871,948, forward strand.
GAAAGAGTGTACTGTTTTGCCCCTCACTCGGCATACACAGTGTGAGTCCGAAGGCCTACTGGCCTGGATATTGTTTAGTAGGGCCAGGGGAGCCTGGGGGTACTCCGTGTTCTTGCAGGGCAGAGGGTTTCCAGGCGAGGCACCTAGGTGTCCCGAAAAGCGTACTGGCGTTCAAAGGCTGCAGAGGAGCGCCTGCGGCCTCATGGAAACTGCTGCACGCCTCCGCTTCTGCAGAGCAACTCAGGGCCTTACCTCGAGGCAAGTCCTCACGTTGAGTGTCCCGTGAGCGACACCGCATGGTAGGATGCTGACTTTCTCTTGAGCAGAGAGACTTCAGGTACGAGGTCCTCTAAGGATTCTAAGCAGAGTGTTTTCTCATGGCAGCTCAAACGAGGGCAATGTCGAAGCCTTCCAGGGCATGTTGGACTGCCTAGAAATGTGGTTCTGATGCCGTTCGAGTGCTCTAGAAACGTAGCCCTCCTGAAGTAACGTGCAGCGTGTTGCCCATCCCTCGGCAGACACAGAGGGCCTCCGAGGGACCTATGGGCCTCGGTGTTGCTCAGCAGGCCCACAGGGGTGTGGAGGTACTCAGTGATCTTGGAACGAAAATGATGCTCACCCGAGGGGCCTAGGAGTTCTCCAAGGGTACCTGCTTTCAAATAAAGCAGAACAGCGACTAGGAGCTCATGGAGAGAGCTGCATGCCTCCCGTTCTGCATGGCTACTCAGGGCCTTACCTCGAGGCAAGGACTCACGCTGAGATTCCCTTTAGCTCTAGAGCATGGCAAGATGAGCCCCACCCCGGCCATGGAAGCACCCTGTGTAGCCAGAGAAAACTCATTTTCTTCCCAGACCCATGCCTACAGCGGCCAGAGGCCAGTCAACAGCAGAGAATTTCAGGGAGCTTCAAGGCAGCACGCGTGGAGCTTTGCAAATGGAAAAGCAAGGCTAGTACCATCGCGCCCCCATTTCCATGGGCACACGCAGCATACCTCCCTGTGGTTTCTGACAAGTCAAAAGAGACACAGAGCACACACTGGTTCCTTCCCTGAATCAACTTCTCGAGGCAGGGTGTTCTGCATCTAGTGAACGGCCTCAGCCAAGGCACGCCCTAGCTAGGCCTCTGGGCCCGTGCCTCTGCAGAAGCCTGCAGTGCTACAGGGAAAACTGGGCTTCAGTTGCAATAGGCAAGCACTCCGCCTTTCTCCGGGAGGCAGGGTGACTTCAGGTACGAGGTCCAGGATGGAAGGCGAAGCCGAGGGTTTCTCTCAGTGCAGCTCAGACTAGGGAAAGAGTGCGACTTCCACGGCATGTTGGACCTTGCTAGAACGGGGCTCGTGATCCTGTGCGAGTGCTGGGTAAATCAAGAAGTCCCAAGAAAGAGTGCAGTGTGTTGCCCATCACTCGGCAGACACGGAGGGCCTCCGAGGGACCTATGGGCCTCGATGTTGCTCAGTAGGCCCACAGCGGTGTGGAGGTACTCAGTGATCTTGGAACGAAAATGATGCTCACCCGAGGGGCCTAGGAGTTCTCAATGGCTACCTTCTTTCAAATAAAGCAGAACAGCGACTAAGAGCTCATGGAGAGAGCTGCATGCCTCCCTTCCTGCATGGCTACTCAGGGCCTTACCTCGAGGCAAGGACTCACGCTGAGATTCCCTTTAGCTCTAGAGCATGGCAAGATGAGCCCCACCCCGGCCATGGAAGCACCCTGTGTAGCCAGAGAAAACTCATTTTCTTCCCAGTCCCATGCCTACAGCGGCCAGAGGCCTGACAACAGCAGAGAATTTCAGGGCGCTTCAAGGGAGCGTGAACGGGGCTTTGCAAATGGAAAAGCAAGGCTAGTACCGTCGCGCCCCCATTTCCATGGGCACACGCAGCATACCTCCCTGTGGTTTCTGAGCAGTCAAAAGAGACACAGAGCACACACTTCGTCCTTCCCCGAATCAGCTTCTCGAGGCAGGGTGTTCTGCATGTAGTGAACGGCCTCAACCAAGGCGCGCCCTAGCTAGGCCTCTGGGCCCGTGCCTCTTCAGAAGCCTGCAGTGCTACAGGAAAAACTGTGCTTTAGTGGCAATAGGAACGCAAGCCGACTTTCTCCCGGAGGCAGCGTGACTTCAGGTAGGAGGTCCTGGTTGGAAGGCGAAGCCTAGTGTTTTTTGCAGTGCAGCTCAGAGTAGGGAATGAGTGCGACTTCCACGGCATGTTGGAACCTGCTAGAACCGTGCTCGTGAACCTGTGGTAGTGCTGGGGGAATCAAGCTGTCCCAAGAAAGAGTGTACTGTTTTGCCCCTCACTCGGCATACACAGTGTGAGTCCGAAGGCCTACTGGCCTGGATATTGTTTAGTAGGGCCAGGGGAGCCTGGGGGTACTCCGTGTTCTTGCAGGGCAGAGGGTTTCCAGGCGAGGCACCTAGGTGTCCCGAAAAGCGTACTGGCGTTCAAAGGCTGCAGAGGAGCGCCTGCGGCCTCATGGAAACTGCTGCACGCCTCCGCTTCTGCAGAGCAACTCAGGGCCTTACCTCGAGGCAAGTCCTCACGTTGAGTGTCCCGTGAGCGACACCGCATGGTAGGATGCTGACTTTCTCTTGAGCAGAGAGACTTCAGGTACGAGGTCCTCTAAGGATTCTAAGCAGAGTGTTTTCTCATGGCAGCTCAAACGAGGGCAATGTCGAAGCCTTCCAGGGCATGTTGGACTGCCTAGAAATGTGGTTCTGATGCCGTTCGAGTGCTCTAGAAACGTAGCCCTCCTGAAGTAACGTGCAGCGTGTTGCCCATCCCTCGGCAGACACAGAGGGCCTCCGAGGGACCTATGGGCCTCGGTGTTGCTCAGCAGGCCCACAGGGGTGTGGAGGTACTCAGTGATCTTGGAACGAAAATGATGCTCACCCGAGGGGCCTAGGAGTTCTCCAAGGGTACCTGCTTTCAAATAAAGCAGAACAGCGACTAGGAGCTCATGGAGAGAGCTGCATGCCTCCCGTTCTGCATGGCTACTCAGGGCCTTACCTCGAGGCAAGGACTCACGCTGAGATTCCCTTTAGCTCTAGAGCATGGCAAGATGAGCCCCACCCCGGCCATGGAAGCACCCTGTGTAGCCAGAGAAAACTCATTTTCTTCCCAGACCCATGCCTACAGCGGCCAGAGGCCAGTCAACAGCAGAGAATTTCAGGGAGCTTCAAGGCAGCACGCGTGGAGCTTTGCAAATGGAAAAGCAAGGCTAGTACCATCGCGCCCCCATTTCCATGGGCACACGCAGCATACCTCCCTGTGGTTTCTGACAAGTCAAAAGAGACACAGAGCACACACTGGTTCCTTCCCTGAATCAACTTCTCGAGGCAGGGTGTTCTGCATCTAGTGAACGGCCTCAGCCAAGGCACGCCCTAGCTAGGCCTCTGGGCCCGTGCCTCTGCAGAAGCCTGCAGTGCTACAGGGAAAACTGGGCTTCAGTTGCAATAGGCAAGCACTCCGCCTTTCTCCGGGAGGCAGGGTGACTTCAGGTACGAGGTCCAGGATGGAAGGCGAAGCCGAGGGTTTCTCTCAGTGCAGCTCAGACTAGGGAAAGAGTGCGACTTCCACGGCATGTTGGACCTTGCTAGAACGGGGCTCGTGATCCTGTGCGAGTGCTGGGTAAATCAAGAAGTCCCAAGAAAGAGTGCAGTGTGTTGCCCATCACTCGGCAGACACGGAGGGCCTCCGAGGGACCTATGGGCCTCGATGTTGCTCAGTAGGCCCACAGCGGTGTGGAGGTACTCAGTGATCTTGGAACGAAAATGATGCTCACCCGAGGGGCCTAGGAGTTCTCAATGGCTACCTTCTTTCAAATAAAGCAGAACAGCGACTAAGAGCTCATGGAGAGAGCTGCATGCCTCCCTTCCTGCATGGCTACTCAGGGCCTTACCTCGAGGCAAGGACTCACGTTGAGATTCTCTTTAGCTCTAGAGCATGGCAAGATGAGCCCCACCCCGGCCATGGAAGCACCCTGTGTAGCCAGAGAAAACTCATTTTCTTCCCAGTCCCATGCCTACAGCGGCCAGAGGCCTGACAACAGCAGAGAATTTCAGGGCGCTTCAAGGGAGCGTGAACGGGGCTTTGCAAATGGAAAAGCAAGGCTAGTACCGTCGCGCCCCCATTTCCATGGGCACACGCAGCATACCTCCCTGTGGTTTCTGAGCAGTCAAAAGAGACACAGAGCACACACTTCGTCCTTCCCCGAATCAGCTTCTCGAGGCAGGGTGTTCTGCATGTAGTGAACGGCCTCAACCAAGGCGCGCCCTAGCTAGGCCTCTGGGCCCGTGCCTCTTCAGAAGCCTGCAGTGCTACAGGAAAAACTGTGCTTTAGTGGCAATAGGAACGCAAGCCGACTTTCTCCCGGAGGCAGCGTGACTTCAGGTAGGAGGTCCTGGTTGGAAGGCGAAGCCTAGTGTTTTTTGCAGTGCAGCTCAGAGTAGGGAATGAGTGCGACTTCCACGGCATGATGGAACCTGCTAGAACCGTGCTCGTGAACCTGTGGTAGTGCTGGGGGAATCAAGCTGTCCCTAGAAAGAGTGTACTGTTTTGCCCCTCACTCGGCATACACAGTGTGAGTCCGAAGGCCTACTGGCCTGGATGTTGTTTAGTAGGGCCAGGGGAGCCTGGGGGTACTCCGTGTTCTTGCAGGGCAGAGGGTTTCCAGGCGAGGCACCTAGGTGTCCCGAAAAGCGTACTGGCGTTCAAAGGCTGCAGAGGAGCGCCTGCGGCCTCATGGAAACTGCTGCACGCCTCCGCTTCTGCAGAGCAACTCAGGGCCTTACCTCGAGGCAAGTCCTCACGTTGAGTGTCCCGTGAGCGACACCGCATGGTAGGATGCTGACTTTCTCCTTGAGCAGAGAGACTTCAGGTACGAGGTCCTCTAAGGATTCTAAGCAGAGTGTTTTCTCATGGCAGCTCAAACGCGGGCATGTCGAAGCCTTCCAGGGCATGTTGGACTGCCTAGAAATGTGGTTCTGATGCCGTTCGAGTGCTCTAGAAATGTAGCCCTCCTGAAGTAACGTGCAGTGTGTTGCCCATCCCTCGGCAGACACAGAGGGCCTCCGAGGGACCTATGGGCCTCGATGTTGCTCAGTAGGCCCACAGCGGTGTGGAGGTACTCAGTGATCTTGGAACGAAAATGATGCTCACCCGAGGGGCCTAGGAGTTCTCAATGGCTACCTTCTTTCAAATAAAGCAGAACAGCGACTAAGAGCTCATGGAGAGAGCTGCATGCCTCCCTTCCTGCATGGCTACTCAGGGCCTTACCTCGAGGCAAGGACTCACGTTGAGATTCTCTTTAGCTCTAGAGCATGGCAAGATGAGCCCCACCCCGGCCATGGAAGCACCCTGTGTAGCCAGAGAAAACTCATTTTCTTCCCAGTCCCATGCCTACAGCGGCCAGAGGCCTGACAACAGCAGAGAATTTCAGGGCGCTTCAAGGGAGCGTGAACGGGGCTTTGCAAATGGAAAAGCAAGGCTAGTACCGTCGCGCCCCCATTTCCATGGGCACACGCAGCATACCTCCCTGTGGTTTCTGAGCAGTCAAAAGAGACACAGAGCGCACACTTCGTCCTTCCCCGAATCAGCTTCTCGAGGCAGGGTGTTCTGCATGTAGTGAACGGCCTCAACCAAGGCGCGCCCTAGCTAGGCCTCTGGGCCCGTGCCTCTTCAGAAGCCTGCAGTGCTACAGGAAAAACTGTGCTTTAGTGGCAATAGGAACGCAAGCCGACTTTCTCCTGGAGTCAGCGTGACTTCAGGTAGGAGGTCCTGGTTGGAAGGCGAAGCCTAGTGTTTTTTTCAGTGCAGCTCAGAGTAGGGAATGAGTGCGACTTCCACGGCATGTTGGAACCTGCTAGAACCGTGCTCGTGAACCTGTGGTAGTGCTGGGGGAATCAAGCTGTCCCAAGAAAGAGTGTACTGTTTTGCCCCTCACTCGGCATACACAGTGTGAGTCCGAAGGCCTACTGGCCTGGATGTTGTTTAGTAGGGCCAGGGGAGCCTGGGGGTACTCCGTGTTCTTGCAGGGCAGAGGGTTTCCAGGCGAGGCACCTAGGTGTCCCGAAAAGCGTACTGGCGTTCAAAGGCTGCAGAGGAGCGCCTGCGGCCTCATGGAAACTGCTGCACGCCTCCGCTTCTGCAGAGCAATTCAGGGCCTTACCTCGAGGCAAGTCCTCACGTTGAGTGTCCCGTGAGCGACACCGCATGGTAGGATGCTGACTTTCTCCTTGAGCAGAGAGACTTCAGGTACGAGGTCCTCTAAGGATTCTAAGCAGAGTGTTTTCTCATGGCAGCTCAAACGCGGGCATGTCGAATCCTTCCAGGGCATGTTGGACTGCCTAGAAATGTGGTTCTGTTGCCGTTCGAGTGCTCTAGAAATGTAGCCCTCCTGAAGTAACGTGCAGTGTGTTGCCCATCCCTCGGCAGACACAGAGGGCCTCCGAGGGACCTATGGGCCTCGATGTTGCTCAGTAGGCCCACAGCGGTGTGGAGGTACTCAGTGATCTTGGAACGAAAATGATGCTCACCCGAGGGGCCTAGGAGTTCTCCAAGGGTACCTGCTTTCAAATAAAGCAGAACAGCGACTAGGAGCTCATGGAGAGAGCTGCATGCCTCCCTTCCTGCATGGCTACTCAGGGCCTTACCTCGAGGCAAGGACTCACGCTGAGATTCCCTTTAGCTCTAGAGCATGGCAAGATGAGCCCCACCCCGGCCATGGAAGCACCCTGTGTAGCCAGAGAAAACTCATTTTCTTCCCAGACCCATGCCTACAGCGGCCAGAGGCCAGTCAACAGCAGAGAATTTCAGGGAGCTTCAAGGCAGCACGCGTGGAGCTTTGCAAATGGAAAAGCAAGGCTAGTACCATCGCGCCCCCATTTCCATGGGCACACGCAGCATACCTCCCTGTGGTTTCTGACAAGTCAAAAGAGACACAGAGCACACACTGGTTCCTTCCCTGAATCAACTTCTCGAGGCAGGGTGTTCTGCATCTAGTGAACGGCCTCAGCCAAGGCACGCCCTAGCTAGGCCTCTGGGCCCGTGCCTCTGCAGAAGCCTGCAGTGCTACAGGGAAAACTGGGCTTCAGTTGCAATAGGCAAGCACTCCGCCTTTCTCCGGGAGGCAGGGTGACTTCAGGTACGAGGTCCAGGATGGAAGGCGAAGCCGAGGGTTTCTCTCAGTGCAGCTCAGACTAGGGAAAGAGTGCGACTTCCACGGCATGTTGGACCTTGCTAGAACGGGGCTCGTGATCCTGTGCGAGTGCTGGGTAAATCAAGAAGTCCCAAGAAAGAGTGCAGTGTGTTGCCCATCACTCGGCAGACACGGAGGGCCTCCGAGGGACCTATGGGCCTCGATGTTGCTCAGTAGGCCCACAGCGGTGTGGAGGTACTCAGTGATCTTGGAACGAAAATGATGCTCACCCGAGGGGCCTAGGAGTTCTCAATGGCTACCTTCTTTCAAATAAAGCAGAACAGCGACTAAGAGCTCATGGAGAGAGCTGCATGCCTCCCTTCCTGCATGGCTACTCAGGGCCTTACCTCGAGGCAAGGACTCACGTTGAGATTCTCTTTAGCTCTAGAGCATGGCAAGATGAGCCCCACCCCGGCCATGGAAGCACCCTGTGTAGCCAGAGAAAACTCATTTTCTTCCCAGTCCCATGCCTACAGCGGCCAGAGGCCTGACAACAGCAGAGAATTTCAGGGCGCTTCAAGGGAGCGTGAACGGGGCTTTGCAAATGGAAAAGCAAGGCTAGTACCGTCGCGCCCCCATTTCCATGGGCACACGCAGCATACCTCCCTGTGGTTTCTGAGCAGTCAAAAGAGACACAGAGCGCACACTTCGTCCTTCCCCGAATCAGCTTCTCGAGGCAGGGTGTTCTGCATGTAGTGAACGGCCTCAACCAAGGCGCGCCCTAGCTAGGCCTCTGGGCCCGTGCCTCTTCAGAAGCCTGCAGTGCTACAGGAAAAACTGTGCTTTAGTGGCAATAGGAACGCAAGCCGACTTTCTCCTGGAGGCAGCGTGACTTCAGGTAGGAGGTCCTGGTTGGAAGGCGAAGCCTAGTGTTTTTTGCAGTGCAGCTCAGAGTAGGGAATGAGTGCGACTTCCACGGCATGTTGGAACCTGCTAGAACCGTGCTCGTGAACCTGTGGTAGTGCTGGGGGAATCAAGCTGTCCCAAGAAAGAGTGTACTGTTTTGCCCCTCACTCGGCATACACAGTGTGAGTCCGAAGGCCTACTGGCCTGGATGTTGTTTAGTAGGGCCAGGGGAGCCTGGGGGTACTCCGTGTTCTTGCAGGGCAGAGGGTTTCCAGGCGAGGCACCTAGGTGTCCCGAAAAGCGTACTGGCGTTCAAAGGCTGCAGAGGAGCGCCTGCGGCCTCATGGAAACTGCTGCACGCCTCCGCTTCTGCAGAGCAACTCAGGGCCTTACCTCGAGGCAAGTCCTCACGTTGAGTGTCCCGTGAGCGACACCGCATGGTAGGATGCTGACTTTCTCCTTGAGCAGAGAGACTTCAGGTACGAGGTCCTCTAAGGATTCTAAGCAGAGTGTTTTCTCATGGCAGCTCAAACGAGGGCAATGTCGAAGCCTTCCAGGGCATGTTGGACTGCCTAGAAATGTGGTTCTGATGCCGTTCGAGTGCTCTAGAAACGTAGCCCTCCTGAAGTAACGTGCAGCGTGTTGCCCATCCCTCGGCAGACACAGAGGGCCTCCGAGGGACCTATGGGCCTCGATGTTGCTCAGCAGGCCCACAGGGGTGTGGAGGTACTCAGTGATCTTGGAACGAAAATGATGCTCACCCGAGGGGCCTAGGAGTTCTCCAAGGGTACCTGCTTTCAAATAAAGCAGAACAGCGACTAGGAGCTCATGGAGAGAGCTGCATGCCTCCCGTTCTGCATGGCTACTCAGGGCCTTACCTCGAGGCAAGGACTCACGCTGAGATTCCCTTTAGCTCTAGAGCATGGCAAGATGAGCCCCACCCCGGCCATGGAAGCACCCTGTGTAGCCAGAGAAAACTCATTTTCTTCCCAGACCCATGCCTACAGCGGCCAGAGGCCAGTCAACAGCAGAGAATTTCAGGGAGCTTCAAGGCAGCACGCGTGGAGCTTTGCAAATGGAAAAGCAAGGCTAGTACCATCGCGCCCCCATTTCCATGGGCACACGCAGCATACCTCCCTGTGGTTTCTGACAAGTCAAAAGAGACACAGAGCACACACTGGTTCCTTCCCTGAATCAACTTCTCGAGGCAGGGTGTTCTGCATCTAGTGAACGGCCTCAGCCAAGGCACGCCCTAGCTAGGCCTCTGGGCCCGTGCCTCTGCAGAAGCCTGCAGTGCTACAGGGAAAACTGTGCTTCAGTTGCAATAGGCAAGCACTCCGCCTTTCTCCGGGAAGCAGGGTGACTTCAGGTACGAGGTCCAGGATGGAAGGCGAAGCCGAGGGTTTCTCTCAGTGCAGCTCAGACTAGGGAAAGAGTGCGACTTCCACGGCATGTTGGACCTTGCTAGAACGGGGCTCGTGATCCTGTGCGAGTGCTGGGTAAATCAAGAAGTCCCAAGAAAGAGTGCAGTGTGTTGCCCATCACTCGGCAGACACGGAGGGCCTCCGAGGGACCTATGGGCCTCGATGTTGCTCAGTAGGCCCACAGCGGTGTGGAGGTACTCAGTGATCTTGGAACGAAAATGATGCTCACCCGAGGGGCCTAGGAGTTCTCAATGGCTACCTTCTTTCAAATAAAGCAGAACAGCGACTAAGAGCTCATGGAGAGAGCTGCATGCCTCCCGTTCTGCATGGCTACTCAGGGCCTTACCTCGAGGCAAGGACTCACGTTGAGATTCTCTTTAGCTCTAGAGCATGGCAAGATGAGCCCCACCCCGGCCATGGAAGCACCCTGTGTAGCCAGAGAAAACTCATTTTCTTCCCAGTCCCATGCCTACAGCGGCCAGAGGCCTGACAACAGCAGAGAATTTCAGGGCGCTTCAAGGGAGCGTGAACGGGGCTTTGCAAATGGAAAAGCAAGGCTAGTACCGTCGCGCCCCCATTTCCATGGGCACACGCAGCATACCTCCCTGTGGTTTCTGAGCAGTCAAAAGAGACACAGAGCGCACACTTCGTCCTTCCCCGAATCAGCTTCTCGAGGCAGGGTGTTCTGCATGTAGTGAACGGCCTCAACCAAGGCGCGCCCTAGCTAGGCCTCTGGGCCCGTGCCTCTTCAGAAGCCTGCAGTGCTACAGGAAAAACTGTGCTTTAGTGGCAATAGGAACGCAAGCCGACTTTCTCCTGGAGGCAGCGTGACTTCAGGTAGGAGGTCCTGGTTGGAAGGCGAAGCCTAGTGTTTTTTGCAGTGCAGCTCAGAGTAGGGAATGAGTGCGACTTCCACGGCATGTTGGAACCTGCTAGAACCGTGCTCGTGAACCTGTGGTAGTGCTGGGGGAATCAAGCTGTCCCAAGAAAGAGTGTACTGTTTTGCCCCTCACTCGGCATACACAGTGTGAGTCCGAAGGCCTACTGGCCTGGATGTTGTTTAGTAGGGCCAGGGGAGCCTGGGGGTACTCCGTGTTCTTGCAGGGCAGAGGGTTTCCAGGCGAGGCACCTAGGTGTCCCGAAAAGCGTACTGGCGTTCAAAGGCTGCAGAGGAGCGCCTGCGGCCTCATGGAAACTGCTGCACGCCTCCGCTTCTGCAGAGCAATTCAGGGCCTTACCTCGAGGCAAGTCCTCACGTTGAGTGTCCCGTGAGCGACACCGCATGGTAGGATGCTGACTTTCTCCTTGAGCAGAGAGACTTCAGGTACGAGGTCCTCTAAGGATTCTAAGCAGAGTGTTTTCTCATGGCAGCTCAAACGCGGGCATGTCGAAGCCTTCCAGGGCATGTTGGACTGCCTAGAAATGTGGTTCTGATGCCGTTCGAGTGCTCTAGAAATGTAGCCCTCCTGAAGTAACGTGCAGTGTGTTGCCCATCCCTCGGCAGACACAGAGGGCCTCCGAGGGACCTATGGGCCTCGATGTTGCTCAGCAGGCCCACAGGGGTGTGGAGGTACTCAGTGATCTTGGAACGAAAATGATGCTCACCCGAGGGGCCTAGGAGTTCTCCAAGGGTACCTGCTTTCAAATAAAGCAGAACAGCGACTAGGAGCTCATGGAGAGAGCTGCATGCCTCCCGTTCTGCATGGCTACTCAGGGCCTTACCTCGAGGCAAGGACTCACGCTGAGATTCCCTTTAGCTCTAGAGCATGGCAAGATGAGCCCCACCCCGGCCATGGAAGCACCCTGTGTAGCCAGAGAAAACTCATTTTCTTCCCAGACCCATGCCTACAGCGGCCAGAGGCCAGTCAACAGCAGAGAATTTCAGGGAGCTTCAAGGCAGCACGCGTGGAGCTTTGCAAATGGAAAAGCAAGGCTAGTACCATCGCGCCCCCATTTCCATGGGCACACGCAGCATACCTCCCTGTGGTTTCTGACAAGTCAAAAGAGACACAGAGCACACACTGGTTCCTTCCCTGAATCAACTTCTCGAGGCAGGGTGTTCTGCATCTAGTGAACGGCCTCAGCCAAGGCACGCCCTAGCTAGGCCTCTGGGCCCGTGCCTCTGCAGAAGCCTGCAGTGCTACAGGGAAAACTGTGCTTCAGTTGCAATAGGCAAGCACTCCGCCTTTCTCCGGGAAGCAGGGTGACTTCAGGTACGAGGTCCAGGATGGAAGGCGAAGCCGAGGGTTTCTCTCAGTGCAGCTCAGACTAGGGAAAGAGTGCGACTTCCACGGCATGTTGGACCTTGCTAGAACGGGGCTCGTGATCCTGTGCGAGTGCTGGGTAAATCAAGAAGTCCCAAGAAAGAGTGCAGTGTGTTGCCCATCACTCGGCAGACACGGAGGGCCTCCGAGGGACCTATGGGCCTCGATGTTGCTCAGTAGGCCCACAGCGGTGTGGAGGTACTCAGTGATCTTGGAACGAAAATGATGCTCACCCGAGGGGCCTAGGAGTTCTCAATGGCTACCTTCTTTCAAATAAAGCAGAACAGCGACTAAGAGCTCATGGAGAGAGCTGCATGCCTCCCGTTCTGCATGGCTACTCAGGGCCTTACCTCGAGGCAAGGACTCACGTTGAGATTCTCTTTAGCTCTAGAGCATGGCAAGATGAGCCCCACCCCGGCCATGGAAGCACCCTGTGTAGCCAGAGAAAACTCATTTTCTTCCCAGTCCCATGCCTACAGCGGCCAGAGGCCTGACAACAGCAGAGAATTTCAGGGCGCTTCAAGGGAGCGTGAACGGGGCTTTGCAAATGGAAAAGCAAGGCTAGTACCGTCGCGCCCCCATTTCCATGGGCACACGCAGCATACCTCCCTGTGGTTTCTGAGCAGTCAAAAGAGACACAGAGCGCACACTTCGTCCTTCCCCGAATCAGCTTCTCGAGGCAGGGTGTTCTGCATGTAGTGAACGGCCTCAACCAAGGCGCGCCCTAGCTAGGCCTCTGGGCCCGTGCCTCTTCAGAAGCCTGCAGTGCTACAGGAAAAACTGTGCTTTAGTGGCAATAGGAACGCAAGCCGACTTTCTCCTGGAGGCAGCGTGACTTCAGGTAGGAGGTCCTGGTTGGAAGGCGAAGCCTAGTGTTTTTTGCAGTGCAGCTCAGAGTAGGGAATGAGTGCGACTTCCACGGCATGTTGGAACCTGCTAGAACCGTGCTCGTGAACCTGTGGTAGTGCTGGGGGAATCAAGCTGTCCCAAGAAAGAGTGTACTGTTTTGCCCCTCACTCGGCATACACAGTGTGAGTCCGAAGGCCTACTGGCCTGGATGTTGTTTAGTAGGGCCAGGGGAGCCTGGGGGTACTCCGTGTTCTTGCAGGGCAGAGGGTTTCCAGGCGAGGCACCTAGGTGTCCCGAAAAGCGTACTGGCGTTCAAAGGCTGCAGAGGAGCGCCTGCGGCCTCATGGAAACTGCTGCACGCCTCCGCTTCTGCAGAGCAACTCAGGGCCTTACCTCGAGGCAAGTCCTCACGTTGAGTGTCCCGTGAGCGACACCGCATGGTAGGATGCTGACTTTCTCCTTGAGCAGAGAGACTTCAGGTACGAGGTCCTCTAAGGATTCTAAGCAGAGTGTTTTCTCATGGCAGCTCAAACGAGGGCAATGTCGAAGCCTTCCAGGGCATGTTGGACTGCCTAGAAATGTGGTTCTGATGCCGTTCGAGTGCTCTAGAAACGTAGCCCTCCTGAAGTAACGTGCAGCGTGTTGCCCATCCCTCGGCAGACACAGAGGGCCTCCGAGGGACCTATGGGCCTCGATGTTGCTCAGCAGGCCCACAGGGGTGTGGAGGTACTCAGTGATCTTGGAACGAAAATGATGCTCACCCGAGGGGCCTAGGAGTTCTCCAAGGGTACCTGCTTTCAAATAAAGCAGAACAGCGACTAGGAGCTCATGGAGAGAGCTGCATGCCTCCCGTTCTGCATGGCTACTCAGGGCCTTACCTCGAGGCAAGGACTCACGCTGAGATTCCCTTTAGCTCTAGAGCATGGCAAGATGAGCCCCACCCCGGCCATGGAAGCACCCTGTGTAGCCAGAGAAAACTCATTTTCTTCCCAGACCCATGCCTACAGCGGCCAGAGGCCAGTCAACAGCAGAGAATTTCAGGGAGCTTCAAGGCAGCACGCGTGGAGCTTTGCAAATGGAAAAGCAAGGCTAGTACCATCGCGCCCCCATTTCCATGGGCACACGCAGCATACCTCCCTGTGGTTTCTGACAAGTCAAAAGAGACACAGAGCACACACTGGTTCCTTCCCTGAATCAACTTCTCGAGGCAGGGTGTTCTGCATCTAGTGAACGGCCTCAGCCAAGGCACGCCCTAGCTAGGCCTCTGGGCCCGTGCCTCTGCAGAAGCCTGCAGTGCTACAGGGAAAACTGTGCTTCAGTTGCAATAGGCAAGCACTCCGCCTTTCTCCGGGAGGCAGGGTGACTTCAGGTACGAGGTCCAGGATGGAAGGCGAAGCCGAGGGTTTCTCTCAGTGCAGCTCAGACTAGGGAAAGAGTGCGACTTCCACGGCATGTTGGACCTTGCTAGAACGGGGCTCGTGATCCTGTGCGAGTGCTGGGTAAATCAAGAAGTCCCAAGAAAGAGTGCAGTGTGTTGCCCATCCCTCGGCAGACACGGAGGGCCTCCGAGGGACCTATGGGCCTCGATGTTGCTCAGTAGGCCCACAGCGGTGTGGAGGTACTCAGTGATCTTGGAACGAAAATGATGCTCACCCGAGGGGCCTAGGAGTTCTCAATGGCTACCTTCTTTCAAATAAAGCAGAACAGCGACTAAGAGCTCATGGAGAGAGCTGCATGCCTCCCGTTCTGCATGGCTACTCAGGGCCTTACCTCGAGGCAAGGACTCACGTTGAGATTCTCTTTAGCTCTAGAGCATGGCAAGATGAGCCCCACCCCGGCCATGGAAGCACCCTGTGTAGCCAGAGAAAACTCATTTTCTTCCCAGTCCCATGCCTACAGCGGCCAGAGGCCTGACAACAGCAGAGAATTTCAGGGCGCTTCAAGGGAGCGTGAACGGGGCTTTGCAAATGGAAAAGCAAGGCTAGTACCGTCGCGCCCCCATTTCCATGGGCACACGCAGCATACCTCCCTGTGGTTTCTGAGCAGTCAAAAGAGACACAGAGCGCACACTTCGTCCTTCCCCGAATCAGCTTCTCGAGGCAGGGTGTTCTGCATGTAGTGAACGGCCTCAACCAAGGCGCGCCCTAGCTAGGCCTCTGGGCCCGTGCCTCTTCAGAAGCCTGCAGTGCTACAGGAAAAACTGTGCTTTAGTGGCAATAGGAACGCAAGCCGACTTTCTCCTGGAGGCAGCGTGACTTCAGGTAGGAGGTCCTGGTTGGAAGGCGAAGCCTAGTGTTTTTTGCAGTGCAGCTCAGAGTAGGGAATGAGTGCGACTTCCACGGCATGTTGGAACCTGCTAGAACCGTGCTCGTGAACCTGTGGTAGTGCTGGGGGAATCAAGCTGTCCCAAGAAAGAGTGTACTGTTTTGCCCCTCACTCGGCATACACAGTGTGAGTCCGAAGGCCTACTGGCCTGGATGTTGTTTAGTAGGGCCAGGGGAGCCTGGGGGTACTCCGTGTTCTTGCAGGGCAGAGGGTTTCCAGGCGAGGCACCTAGGTGTCCCGAAAAGCGTACTGGCGTTCAAAGGCTGCAGAGGAGCGCCTGCGGCCTCATGGAAACTGCTGCACGCCTCCGCTTCTGCAGAGCAACTCAGGGCCTTACCTCGAGGCAAGTCCTCACGTTGAGTGTCCCGTGAGCGACACCGCATGGTAGGATGCTGACTTTCTCCTTGAGCAGAGAGACTTCAGGTACGAGGTCCTCTAAGGATTCTAAGCAGAGTGTTTTCTCATGGCAGCTCAAACGAGGGCAATGTCGAAGCCTTCCAGGGCATGTTGGACTGCCTAGAAATGTGGTTCTGATGCCGTTCGAGTGCTCTAGAAACGTAGCCCTCCTGAAGTAACGTGCAGCGTGTTGCCCATCCCTCGGCAGACACAGAGGGCCTCCGAGGGACCTATGGGCCTCGATGTTGCTCAGCAGGCCCACAGGGGTGTGGAGGTACTCAGTGATCTTGGAACGAAAATGATGCTCACCCGAGGGGCCTAGGAGTTCTCCAAGGGTACCTGCTTTCAAATAAAGCAGAACAGCGACTAGGAGCTCATGGAGAGAGCTGCATGCCTCCCGTTCTGCATGGCTACTCAGGGCCTTACCTCGAGGCAAGGACTCACGCTGAGATTCCCTTTAGCTCTAGAGCATGGCAAGATGAGCCCCACCCCGGCCATGGAAGCACCCTGTGTAGCCAGAGAAAACTCATTTTCTTCCCAGACCCATGCCTACAGCGGCCAGAGGCCAGTCAACAGCAGAGAATTTCAGGGAGCTTCAAGGCAGCACGCGTGGAGCTTTGCAAATGGAAAAGCAAGGCTAGTACCATCGCGCCCCCATTTCCATGGGCACACGCAGCATACCTCCCTGTGGTTTCTGACAAGTCAAAAGAGACACAGAGCACACACTGGTTCCTTCCCTGAATCAACTTCTCGAGGCAGGGTGTTCTGCATCTAGTGAACGGCCTCAGCCAAGGCACGCCCTAGCTAGGCCTCTGGGCCCGTGCCTCTGCAGAAGCCTGCAGTGCTACAGGGAAAACTGTGCTTCAGTTGCAATAGGCAAGCACTCCGCCTTTCTCCGGGAAGCAGGGTGACTTCAGGTACGAGGTCCAGGATGGAAGGCGAAGCCGAGGGTTTCTCTCAGTGCAGCTCAGACTAGGGAAAGAGTGCGACTTCCACGGCATGTTGGACCTTGCTAGAACGGGGCTCGTGATCCTGTGCGAGTGCTGGGTAAATCAAGAAGTCCCAAGAAAGAGTGCAGTGTGTTGCCCATCACTCGGCAGACACGGAGGGCCTCCGAGGGACCTATGGGCCTCGATGTTGCTCAGTAGGCCCACAGCGGTGTGGAGGTACTCAGTGATCTTGGAACGAAAATGATGCTCACCCGAGGGGCCTAGGAGTTCTCAATGGCTACCTTCTTTCAAATAAAGCAGAACAGCGACTAAGAGCTCATGGAGAGAGCTGCATGCCTCCCGTTCTGCATGGCTACTCAGGGCCTTACCTCGAGGCAAGGACTCACGTTGAGATTCTCTTTAGCTCTAGAGCATGGCAAGATGAGCCCCACCCCGGCCATGGAAGCACCCTGTGTAGCCAGAGAAAACTCATTTTCTTCCCAGTCCCATGCCTACAGCGGCCAGAGGCCTGACAACAGCAGAGAATTTCAGGGCGCTTCAAGGGAGCGTGAACGGGGCTTTGCAAATGGAAAAGCAAGGCTAGTACCGTCGCGCCCCCATTTCCATGGGCACACGCAGCATACCTCCCTGTGGTTTCTGAGCAGTCAAAAGAGACACAGAGCGCACACTTCGTCCTTCCCCGAATCAGCTTCTCGAGGCAGGGTGTTCTGCATGTAGTGAACGGCCTCAACCAAGGCGCGCCCTAGCTAGGCCTCTGGGCCCGTGCCTCTTCAGAAGCCTGCAGTGCTACAGGAAAAACTGTGCTTTAGTGGCAATAGGAACGCAAGCCGACTTTCTCCTGGAGGCAGCGTGACTTCAGGTAGGAGGTCCTGGTTGGAAGGCGAAGCCTAGTGTTTTTTGCAGTGCAGCTCAGAGTAGGGAATGAGTGCGACTTCCACGGCATGTTGGAACCTGCTAGAACCGTGCTCGTGAACCTGTGGTAGTGCTGGGGGAATCAAGCTGTCCCAAGAAAGAGTGTACTGTTTTGCCCCTCACTCGGCATACACAGTGTGAGTCCGAAGGCCTACTGGCCTGGATGTTGTTTAGTAGGGCCAGGGGAGCCTGGGGGTACTCCGTGTTCTTGCAGGGCAGAGGGTTTCCAGGCGAGGCACCTAGGTGTCCCGAAAAGCGTACTGGCGTTCAAAGGCTGCAGAGGAGCGCCTGCGGCCTCATGGAAACTGCTGCACGCCTCCGCTTCTGCAGAGCAACTCAGGGCCTTACCTCGAGGCAAGTCCTCACGTTGAGTGTCCCGTGAGCGACACCGCATGGTAGGATGCTGACTTTCTCCTTGAGCAGAGAGACTTCAGGTACGAGGTCCTCTAAGGATTCTAAGCAGAGTGTTTTCTCATGGCAGCTCAAACGAGGGCAATGTCGAAGCCTTCCAGGGCATGTTGGACTGCCTAGAAATGTGGTTCTGATGCCGTTCGAGTGCTCTAGAAACGTAGCCCTCCTGAAGTAACGTGCAGCGTGTTGCCCATCCCTCGGCAGACACAGAGGGCCTCCGAGGGACCTATGGGCCTCGATGTTGCTCAGCAGGCCCACAGGGGTGTGGAGGTACTCAGTGATCTTGGAACGAAAATGATGCTCACCCGAGGGGCCTAGGAGTTCTCCAAGGGTACCTGCTTTCAAATAAAGCAGAACAGCGACTAGGAGCTCATGGAGAGAGCTGCATGCCTCCCGTTCTGCATGGCTACTCAGGGCCTTACCTCGAGGCAAGGACTCACGCTGAGATTCCCTTTAGCTCTAGAGCATGGCAAGATGAGCCCCACCCCGGCCATGGAAGCACCCTGTGTAGCCAGAGAAAACTCATTTTCTTCCCAGACCCATGCCTACAGCGGCCAGAGGCCAGTCAACAGCAGAGAATTTCAGGGAGCTTCAAGGCAGCACGCGTGGAGCTTTGCAAATGGAAAAGCAAGGCTAGTACCATCGCGCCCCCATTTCCATGGGCACACGCAGCATACCTCCCTGTGGTTTCTGACAAGTCAAAAGAGACACAGAGCACACACTGGTTCCTTCCCTGAATCAACTTCTCGAGGCAGGGTGTTCTGCATCTAGTGAACGGCCTCAGCCAAGGCACGCCCTAGCTAGGCCTCTGGGCCCGTGCCTCTGCAGAAGCCTGCAGTGCTACAGGGAAAACTGTGCTTCAGTTGCAATAGGCAAGCACTCCGCCTTTCTCCGGGAGGCAGGGTGACTTCAGGTACGAGGTCCAGGATGGAAGGCGAAGCCGAGGGTTTCTCTCAGTGCAGCTCAGACTAGGGAAAGAGTGCGACTTCCACGGCATGTTGGACCTTGCTAGAACGGGGCTCGTGATCCTGTGCGAGTGCTGGGTAAATCAAGAAGTCCCAAGAAAGAGTGCAGTGTGTTGCCCATCACTCGGCAGACACGGAGGGCCTCCGAGGGACCTATGGGCCTCGATGTTGCTCAGTAGGCCCACAGCGGTGTGGAGGTACTCAGTGATCTTGGAACGAAAATGATGCTCACCCGAGGGGCCTAGGAGTTCTCAATGGCTACCTTCTTTCAAATAAAGCAGAACAGCGACTAAGAGCTCATGGAGAGAGCTGCATGCCTCCCGTTCTGCATGGCTACTCAGGGCCTTACCTCGAGGCAAGGACTCACGTTGAGATTCTCTTTAGCTCTAGAGCATGGCAAGATGAGCCCCACCCCGGCCATGGAAGCACCCTGTGTAGCCAGAGAAAACTCATTTTCTTCCCAGTCCCATGCCTACAGCGGCCAGAGGCCTGACAACAGCAGAGAATTTCAGGGCGCTTCAAGGGAGCGTGAACGGGGCTTTGCAAATGGAAAAGCAAGGCTAGTACCGTCGCGCCCCCATTTCCATGGGCACACGCAGCATACCTCCCTGTGGTTTCTGAGCAGTCAAAAGAGACACAGAGCGCACACTTCGTCCTTCCCCGAATCAGCTTCTCGAGGCAGGGTGTTCTGCATGTAGTGAACGGCCTCAACCAAGGCGCGCCCTAGCTAGGCCTCTGGGCCCGTGCCTCTTCAGAAGCCTGCAGTGCTACAGGAAAAACTGTGCTTTAGTGGCAATAGGAACGCAAGCCGACTTTCTCCTGGAGGCAGCGTGACTTCAGGTAGGAGGTCCTGGTTGGAAGGCGAAGCCTAGTGTTTTTTGCAGTGCAGCTCAGAGTAGGGAATGAGTGCGACTTCCACGGCATGTTGGAACCTGCTAGAACCGTGCTCGTGAACCTGTGGTAGTGCTGGGGGAATCAAGCTGTCCCAAGAAAGAGTGTACTGTTTTGCCCCTCACTCGGCATACACAGTGTGAGTCCGAAGGCCTACTGGCCTGGATGTTGTTTAGTAGGGCCAGGGGAGCCTGGGGGTACTCCGTGTTCTTGCAGGGCAGAGGGTTTCCAGGCGAGGCACCTAGGTGTCCCGAAAAGCGTACTGGCGTTCAAAGGCTGCAGAGGAGCGCCTGCGGCCTCATGGAAACTGCTGCACGCCTCCGCTTCTGCAGAGCAACTCAGGGCCTTACCTCGAGGCAAGTCCTCACGTTGAGTGTCCCGTGAGCGACACCGCATGGTAGGATGCTGACTTTCTCCTTGAGCAGAGAGACTTCAGGTACGAGGTCCTCTAAGGATTCTAAGCAGAGTGTTTTCTCATGGCAGCTCAAACGAGGGCAATGTCGAAGCCTTCCAGGGCATGTTGGACTGCCTAGAAATGTGGTTCTGATGCCGTTCGAGTGCTCTAGAAACGTAGCCCTCCTGAAGTAACGTGCAGCGTGTTGCCCATCCCTCGGCAGACACAGAGGGCCTCCGAGGGACCTATGGGCCTCGATGTTGCTCAGCAGGCCCACAGGGGTGTGGAGGTACTCAGTGATCTTGGAACGAAAATGATGCTCACCCGAGGGGCCTAGGAGTTCTCCAAGGGTACCTGCTTTCAAATAAAGCAGAACAGCGACTAGGAGCTCATGGAGAGAGCTGCATGCCTCCCGTTCTGCATGGCTACTCAGGGCCTTACCTCGAGGCAAGGACTCACGCTGAGATTCCCTTTAGCTCTAGAGCATGGCAAGATGAGCCCCACCCCGGCCATGGAAGCACCCTGTGTAGCCAGAGAAAACTCATTTTCTTCCCAGACCCATGCCTACAGCGGCCAGAGGCCAGTCAACAGCAGAGAATTTCAGGGAGCTTCAAGGCAGCACGCGTGGAGCTTTGCAAATGGAAAAGCAAGGCTAGTACCATCGCGCCCCCATTTCCATGGGCACACGCAGCATACCTCCCTGTGGTTTCTGACAAGTCAAAAGAGACACAGAGCACACACTGGTTCCTTCCCTGAATCAACTTCTCGAGGCAGGGTGTTCTGCATCTAGTGAACGGCCTCAGCCAAGGCACGCCCTAGCTAGGCCTCTGGGCCCGTGCCTCTGCAGAAGCCTGCAGTGCTACAGGGAAAACTGGGCTTCAGTTGCAATAGGCAAGCACTCCGCCTTTCTCCGGGAGGCAGGGTGACTTCAGGTACGAGGTCCAGGATGGAAGGCGAAGCCGAGGGTTTCTCTCAGTGCAGCTCAGACTAGGGAAAGAGTGCGACTTCCACGGCATGTTGGACCTTGCTAGAACGGGGCTCGTGATCCTGTGCGAGTGCTGGGTAAATCAAGAAGTCCCAAGAAAGAGTGCAGTGTGTTGCCCATCACTCGGCAGACACGGAGGGCCTCCGAGGGACCTATGGGCCTCGATGTTGCTCAGTAGGCCCACAGCGGTGTGGAGGTACTCAGTGATCTTGGAACGAAAATGATGCTCACCCGAGGGGCCTAGGAGTTCTCAATGGCTACCTTCTTTCAAATAAAGCAGAACAGCGACTAAGAGCTCATGGAGAGAGCTGCATGCCTCCCTTCCTGCATGGCTACTCAGGGCCTTACCTCGAGGCAAGGACTCACGTTGAGATTCTCTTTAGCTCCAGAGCATGGCAAGATGAGCCCCACCCCGGCCATGGAAGCACCCTGTGTAGCCAGAGAAAACTCATTTTCTTCCCAGTCCCATGCCTACAGCGGCCAGAGGCCTGACAACAGCAGAGAATTTCAGGGCGCTTCAAGGGAGCGTGAACGGGGCTTTGCAAATGGAAAAGCAAGGCTAGTACCGTCGCGCCCCCATTTCCATGGGCACACGCAGCATACCTCCCTGTGGTTTCTGAGCAGTCAAAAGAGACACAGAGCGCACACTTCGTCCTTCCCCGAATCAGCTTCTCGAGGCAGGGTGTTCTGCATGTAGTGAACGGCCTCAACCAAGGCGCGCCCTAGCTAGGCCTCTGGGCCCGTGCCTCTTCAGAAGCCTGCAGTGCTACAGGAAAAACTGTGCTTTAGTGGCAATAGGAACGCAAGCCGACTTTCTCCTGGAGGCAGCGTGACTTCAGGTAGGAGGTCCTGGTTGGAAGGCGAAGCCTAGTGTTTTTTGCAGTGCAGCTCAGAGTAGGGAATGAGTGCGACTTCCACGGCATGTTGGAACCTGCTAGAACCGTGCTCGTGAACCTGTGGTAGTGCTGGGGGAATCAAGCTGTCCCAAGAAAGAGTGTACTGTTTTGCCCCTCACTCGGCATACACAGTGTGAGTCCGAAGGCCTACTGGCCTGGATGTTGTTTAGTAGGGCCAGGGGAGCCTGGGGGTACTCCGTGTTCTTGCAGGGCAGAGGGTTTCCAGGCGAGGCACCTAGGTGTCCCGAAAAGCGTACTGGCGTTCAAAGGCTGCAGAGGAGCGCCTGCGGCCTCATGGAAACTGCTGCACGCCTCCGCTTCTGCAGAGCAACTCAGGGCCTTACCTCGAGGCAAGTCCTCACGTTGAGTGTCCCGTGAGCGACACCGCATGGTAGGATGCTGACTTTCTCCTTGAGCAGAGAGACTTCAGGTACGAGGTCCTCTAAGGATTCTAAGCAGAGTGTTTTCTCATGGCAGCTCAAACGAGGGCAATGTCGAAGCCTTCCAGGGCATGTTGGACTGCCTAGAAATGTGGTTCTGATGCCGTTCGAGTGCTCTAGAAACGTAGCCCTCCTGAAGTAACGTGCAGCGTGTTGCCCATCCCTCGGCAGACACAGAGGGCCTCCGAGGGACCTATGGGCCTCGATGTTGCTCAGCAGGCCCACAGGGGTGTGGAGGTACTCAGTGATCTTGGAACGAAAATGATGCTCACCCGAGGGGCCTAGGAGTTCTCCAAGGGTACCTGCTTTCAAATAAAGCAGAACAGCGACTAGGAGCTCATGGAGAGAGCTGCATGCCTCCCGTTCTGCATGGCTACTCAGGGCCTTACCTCGAGGCAAGGACTCACGCTGAGATTCCCTTTAGCTCTAGAGCATGGCAAGATGAGCCCCACCCCGGCCATGGAAGCACCCTGTGTAGCCAGAGAAAACTCATTTTCTTCCCAGACCCATGCCTACAGCGGCCAGAGGCCAGTCAACAGCAGAGAATTTCAGGGAGCTTCAAGGCAGCACGCGTGGAGCTTTGCAAATGGAAAAGCAAGGCTAGTACCGTCGCGCCCCCATTTCCATGGGCACACGCAGCATACCTCCCTGTGGTTTCTGACAAGTCAAAAGAGACACAGAGCACACACTGGTTCCTTCCCTGAATCAACTTCTCGAGGCAGGGTGTTCTGCATCTAGTGAACGGCCTCAGCCAAGGCACGCCCTAGCTAGGCCTCTGGGCCCGTGCCTCTGCAGAAGCCTGCAGTGCTACAGGGAAAACTGTGCTTCAGTTGCAATAGGCAAGCACTCCGCCTTTCTCCGGGAGGCAGGGTGACTTCAGGTACGAGGTCCAGGATGGAAAGCGAAGCCGAGGGTTTCTCTCAGTGCAGCTCAGACTAGGGAAAGAGTGCGACTTCCACGGCATGTTGGACCTTGCTAGAACGGGGCTCGTGATCCTGTGCGAGTGCTGGGTAAATCAAGAAGTCCCAAGAAAGAGTGCAGTGTGTTGCCCATCACTCGGCAGACACGGAGGGCCTCCGAGGGACCTATGGGCCTCGATGTTGCTCAGTAGGCCCACAGCGGTGTGGAGGTACTCAGTGATCTTGGAACGAAAATGATGCTCACCCGAGGGGCCTAGGAGTTCTCAATGGCTACCTTCTTTCAAATAAAGCAGAACAGCGACTAAGAGCTCATGGAGAGAGCTGCATGCCTCCCTTCCTGCATGGCTACTCAGGGCCTTACCTCGAGGCAAGGACTCACGTTGAGATTCTCTTTAGCTCCAGAGCATGGCAAGATGAGCCCCACCCCGGCCATGGAAGCACCCTGTGTAGCCAGAGAAAACTCATTTTCTTCCCAGTCCCATGCCTACAGCGGCCAGAGGCCTGACAACAGCAGAGAATTTCAGGGCGCTTCAAGGGAGCGTGAACGGGGCTTTGCAAATGGAAAAGCAAGGCTAGTACCGTCGCGCCCCCATTTCCATGGGCACACGCAGCATACCTCCCTGTGGTTTCTGAGCAGTCAAAAGAGACACAGAGCGCACACTTCGTCCTTCCCCGAATCAGCTTCTCGAGGCAGGGTGTTCTGCATGTAGTGAACGGCCTCAACCAAGGCGCGCCCTAGCTAGGCCTCTGGGCCCGTGCCTCTTCAGAAGCCTGCAGTGCTACAGGAAAAACTGTGCTTTAGTGGCAATAGGAACGCAAGCCGACTTTCTCCTGGAGGCAGCGTGACTTCAGGTAGGAGGTCCTGGTTGGAAGGCGAAGCCTAGTGTTTTTTGCAGTGCAGCTCAGAGTAGGGAATGAGTGCGACTTCCACGGCATGTTGGAACCTGCTAGAACCGTGCTCGTGAACCTGTGGTAGTGCTGGGGGAATCAAGCTGTCCCAAGAAAGAGTGTACTGTTTTGCCCCTCACTCGGCATACACAGTGTGAGTCCGAAGGCCTACTGGCCTGGATGTTGTTTAGTAGGGCCAGGGGAGCCTGGGGGTACTCCGTGTTCTTGCAGGGCAGAGGGTTTCCAGGCGAGGCACCTAGGTGTCCCGAAAAGCGTACTGGCGTTCAAAGGCTGCAGAGGAGCGCCTGCGGCCTCATGGAAACTGCTGCACGCCTCCGCTTCTGCAGAGCAACTCAGGGCCTTACCTCGAGGCAAGTCCTCACGTTGAGTGTCCCGTGAGCGACACCGCATGGTAGGATGCTGACTTTCTCCTTGAGCAGAGAGACTTCAGGTACGAGGTCCTCTAAGGATTCTAAGCAGAGTGTTTTCTCATGGCAGCTCAAACGAGGGCAATGTCGAAGCCTTCCAGGGCATGTTGGACTGCCTAGAAATGTGGTTCTGATGCCGTTCGAGTGCTCTAGAAACGTAGCCCTCCTGAAGTAACGTGCAGCGTGTTGCCCATCCCTCGGCAGACACAGAGGGCCTCCGAGGGACCTATGGGCCTCGATGTTGCTCAGCAGGCCCACAGGGGTGTGGAGGTACTCAGTGATCTTGGAACGAAAATGATGCTCACCCGAGGGGCCTAGGAGTTCTCCAAGGGTACCTGCTTTCAAATAAAGCAGAACAGCGACTAGGAGCTCATGGAGAGAGCTGCATGCCTCCCGTTCTGCATGGCTACTCAGGGCCTTACCTCGAGGCAAGGACTCACACTGAGATTCCCTTTAGCTCTAGAGCATGGCAAGATGAGCCCCACCCCGGCCATGGAAGCACCCTGTGTAGCCAGAGAAAACTCATTTTCTTCCCAGACCCATGCCTACAGCGGCCAGAGGCCAGTCAACAGCAGAGAATTTCAGGGAGCTTCAAGGCAGCACGCGTGGAGCTTTGCAAATGGAAAAGCAAGGCTAGTACCATCGCGCCCCCATTTCCATGGGCACACGCAGCATACCTCCCTGTGGTTTCTGACAAGTCAAAAGAGACACAGAGCACACACTGGTTCCTTCCCTGAATCAACTTCTCGAGGCAGGGTGTTCTGCATCTAGTGAACGGCCTCAGCCAAGGCACGCCCTAGCTAGGCCTCTGGGCCCGTGCCTCTGCAGAAGCCTGCAGTGCTACAGGGAAAACTGTGCTTCAGTTGCAATAGGCAAGCACTCTGCCTTTCTCCGGGAGGCAGGGTGACTTCAGGTACGAGGTCCAGGATGGAAGGCGAAGCCGAGGGTTTCTCTCAGTGCAGCTCAGACTAGGGAAAGAGTGCGACTTCCACGGCATGTTGGACCTTGCTAGAACGGGGCTCGTGATCCTGTGCGAGTGCTGGGTAAATCAAGAAGTCCCAAGAAAGAGTGCAGTGTGTTGCCCATCACTCGGCAGACACGGAGGGCCTCCGAGGGACCTATGGGCCTCGATGTTGCTCAGTAGGCCCACAGCGGTGTGGAGGTACTCAGTGATCTTGGAACGAAAATGATGCTCACCCGAGGGGCCTAGGAGTTCTCAATGGCTACCTTCTTTCAAATAAAGCAGAACAGCGACTAAGAGCTCATGGAGAGAGCTGCATGCCTCCCTTCCTGCATGGCTACTCAGGGCCTTACCTCGAGGCAAGGACTCACGTTGAGATTCTCTTTAGCTCCAGAGCATGGCAAGATGAGCCCCACCCCGGCCATGGAAGCACCCTGTGTAGCCAGAGAAAACTCATTTTCTTCCCAGTCCCATGCCTACAGCGGCCAGAGGCCTGACAACAGCAGAGAATTTCAGGGCGCTTCAAGGGAGCGTGAACGGGGCTTTGCAAATGGAAAAGCAAGGCTAGTACCGTCGCGCCCCCATTTCCATGGGCACACGCAGCATACCTCCCTGTGGTTTCTGAGCAGTCAAAAGAGACACAGAGCGCACACTTCGTCCTTCCCCGAATCAGCTTCTCGAGGCAGGGTGTTCTGCATGTAGTGAACGGCCTCAACCAAGGCGCGCCCTAGCTAGGCCTCTGGGCCCGTGCCTCTTCAGAAGCCTGCAGTGCTACAGGAAAAACTGTGCTTTAGTGGCAATAGGAACGCAAGCCGACTTTCTCCTGGAGGCAGCGTGACTTCAGGTAGGAGGTCCTGGTTGGAAGGCGAAGCCTAGTGTTTTTTGCAGTGCAGCTCAGAGTAGGGAATGAGTGCGACTTCCACGGCATGTTGGAACCTGCTAGAACCGTGCTCGTGAACCTGTGGTAGTGCTGGGGGAATCAAGCTGTCCCAAGAAAGAGTGTACTGTTTTGCCCCTCACTCGGCATACACAGTGTGAGTCCGAAGGCCTACTGGCCTGGATGTTGTTTAGTAGGGCCAGGGGAGCCTGGGGGTACTCCGTGTTCTTGCAGGGCAGAGGGTTTCCAGGCGAGGCACCTAGGTGTCCCGAAAAGCGTACTGGCGTTCAAAGGCTGCAGAGGAGCGCCTGCGGCCTCATGGAAACTGCTGCACGCCTCCGCTTCTGCAGAGCAACTCAGGGCCTTACCTCGAGGCAAGTCCTCACGTTGAGTGTCCCGTGAGCGACACCGCATGGTAGGATGCTGACTTTCTCCTTGAGCAGAGAGACTTCAGGTACGAGGTCCTCTAAGGATTCTAAGCAGAGTGTTGTCTCATGGCAGCTCAAACGAGGGCAATGTCGAAGCCTTCCAGGGCATGTTGGACTGCCTAGAAATGTGGTTCTGATGCCGTTCGAGTGCTCTAGAAACGTAGCCCTCCTGAAGTAACGTGCAGCGTGTTGCCCATCCCTCGGCAGACACAGAGGGCCTCCGAGGGACCTATGGGCCTCGATGTTGCTCAGCAGGCCCACAGGGGTGTGGAGGTACTCAGTGATCTTGGAACGAAAATGATGCTCACCCGAGGGGCCTAGGAGTTCTCCAAGGGTACCTGCTTTCAAATAAAGCAGAACAGCGACTAGGAGCTCATGGAGAGAGCTGCATGCCTCCCGTTCTGCATGGCTACTCAGGGCCTTACCTCGAGGCAAGGACTCACGCTGAGATTCCCTTTAGCTCTAGAGCATGGCAAGATGAGCCCCACCCCGGCCATGGAAGCACCCTGTGTAGCCAGAGAAAACTCATTTTCTTCCCAGACCCATGCCTACAGCGGCCAGAGGCCAGTCAACAGCAGAGAATTTCAGGGAGCTTCAAGGCAGCACGCGTGGAGCTTTGCAAATGGAAAAGCAAGGCTAGTACCATCGCGCCCCCATTTCCATGGGCACACGCAGCATACCTCCCTGTGGTTTCTGACAAGTCAAAAGAGACACAGAGCACACACTGGTTCCTTCCCTGAATCAACTTCTCGAGGCAGGGTGTTCTGCATCTAGTGAACGGCCTCAGCCAAGGCACGCCCTAGCTAGGCCTCTGGGCCCGTGCCTCTGCAGAAGCCTGCAGTGCTACAGGGAAAACTGTGCTTCAGTTGCAATAGGCAAGCACTCCGCCTTTCTCCGGGAGGCAGGGTGACTTCAGGTACGAGGTCCAGGATGGAAGGCGAAGCCGAGGGTTTCTCTCAGTGCAGCTCAGACTAGGGAAAGAGTGCGACTTCCACGGCATGTTGGACCTTGCTAGAACGGGGCTCGTGATCCTGTGCGAGTGCTGGGTAAATCAAGAAGTCCCAAGAAAGAGTGCAGTGTGTTGCCCATCACTCGGCAGACACGGAGGGCCTCCGAGGGACCTATGGGCCTCGATGTTGCTCAGTAGGCCCACAGCGGTGTGGAGGTACTCAGTGATCTTGGAACGAAAATGATGCTCACCCGAGGGGCCTAGGAGTTCTCAATGGCTACCTTCTTTCAAATAAAGCAGAACAGCGACTAAGAGCTCATGGAGAGAGCTGCATGCCTCCCTTCCTGCATGGCTACTCAGGGCCTTACCTCGAGGCAAGGACTCACGTTGAGATTCTCTTTAGCTCCAGAGCATGGCAAGATGAGCCCCACCCCGGCCATGGAAGCACCCTGTGTAGCCAGAGAAAACTCATTTTCTTCCCAGTCCCATGCCTACAGCGGCCAGAGGCCTGACAACAGCAGAGAATTTCAGGGCGCTTCAAGGGAGCGTGAACGGGGCTTTGCAAATGGAAAAGCAAGGCTAGTACCGTCGCGCCCCCATTTCCATGGGCACACGCAGCATACCTCCCTGTGGTTTCTGAGCAGTCAAAAGAGACACAGAGCGCACACTTCGTCCTTCCCCGAATCAGCTTCTCGAGGCAGGGTGTTCTGCATGTAGTGAACGGCCTCAACCAAGGCGCGCCCTAGCTAGGCCTCTGGGCCCGTGCCTCTTCAGAAGCCTGCAGTGCTACAGGAAAAACTGTGCTTTAGTGGCAATAGGAACGCAAGCCGACTTTCTCCTGGAGGCAGCGTGACTTCAGGTAGGAGGTCCTGGTTGGAAGGCGAAGCCTAGTGTTTTTTGCAGTGCAGCTCAGAGTAGGGAATGAGTGCGACTTCCACGGCATGTTGGAACCTGCTAGAACCGTGCTCGTGAACCTGTGGTAGTGCTGGGGGAATCAAGCTGTCCCAAGAAAGAGTGTACTGTTTTGCCCCTCACTCGGCATACACAGTGTGAGTCCGAAGGCCTACTGGCCTGGATGTTGTTTAGTAGGGCCAGGGGAGCCTGGGGGTACTCCGTGTTCTTGCAGGGCAGAGGGTTTCCAGGCGAGGCACCTAGGTGTCCCGAAAAGCGTACTGGCGTTCAAAGGCTGCAGAGGAGCGCCTGCGGCCTCATGGAAACTGCTGCACGCCTCCGCTTCTGCAGAGCAACTCAGGGCCTTACCTCGAGGCAAGTCCTCACGTTGAGTGTCCCGTGAGCGACACCGCATGGTAGGATGCTGACTTTCTCCTTGAGCAGAGAGACTTCAGGTACGAGGTCCTCTAAGGATTCTAAGCAGAGTGTTGTCTCATGGCAGCTCAAACGAGGGCAATGTCGAAGCCTTCCAGGGCATGTTGGACTGCCTAGAAATGTGGTTCTGATGCCGTTCGAGTGCTCTAGAAACGTAGCCCTCCTGAAGTAACGTGCAGCGTGTTGCCCATCCCTCGGCAGACACAGAGGGCCTCCGAGGGACCTATGGGCCTCGATGTTGCTCAGCAGGCCCACAGGGGTGTGGAGGTACTCAGTGATCTTGGAACGAAAATGATGCTCACCCGAGGGGCCTAGGAGTTCTCCAAGGGTACCTGCTTTCAAATAAAGCAGAACAGCGACTAGGAGCTCATGGAGAGAGCTGCATGCCTCCCGTTCTGCATGGCTACTCAGGGCCTTACCTCGAGGCAAGGACTCACGCTGAGATTCCCTTTAGCTCTAGAGCATGGCAAGATGAGCCCCACCCCGGCCATGGAAGCACCCTGTGTAGCCAGAGAAAACTCATTTTCTTCCCAGACCCATGCCTACAGCGGCCAGAGGCCAGTCAACAGCAGAGAATTTCAGGGAGCTTCAAGGCAGCACGCGTGGAGCTTTGCAAATGGAAAAGCAAGGCTAGTACCATCGCGCCCCCATTTCCATGGGCACACGCAGCATACCTCCCTGTGGTTTCTGACAAGTCAAAAGAGACACAGAGCACACACTGGTTCCTTCCCTGAATCAACTTCTCGAGGCAGGGTGTTCTGCATCTAGTGAACGGCCTCAGCCAAGGCACGCCCTAGCTAGGCCTCTGGGCCCGTGCCTCTGCAGAAGCCTGCAGTGCTACAGGGAAAACTGTGCTTCAGTTGCAATAGGCAAGCACTCCGCCTTTCTCCGGGAGGCAGGGTGACTTCAGGTACGAGGTCCAGGATGGAAGGCGAAGCCGAGGGTTTCTCTCAGTGCAGCTCAGACTAGGGAAAGAGTGCGACTTCCACGGCATGTTGGACCTTGCTAGAACGGGGCTCGTGATCCTGTGCGAGTGCTGGGTAAATCAAGAAGTCCCAAGAAAGAGTGCAGTGTGTTGCCCATCCCTCGGCAGACACGGAGGGCCTCCGAGGGACCTATGGGCCTCGATGTTGCTCAGTAGGCCCACAGCGGTGTGGAGGTACTCAGTGATCTTGGAACGAAAATGATGCTCACCCGAGGGGCCTAGGAGTTCTCAATGGCTACCTTCTTTCAAATAAAGCAGAACAGCGACTAAGAGCTCATGGAGAGAGCTGCATGCCTCCCTTCCTGCATGGCTACTCAGGGCCTTACCTCGAGGCAAGGACTCACGTTGAGATTCTCTTTAGCTCCAGAGCATGGCAAGATGAGCCCCACCCCGGCCATGGAAGCACCCTGTGTAGCCAGAGAAAACTCATTTTCTTCCCAGTCCCATGCCTACAGCGGCCAGAGGCCTGACAACAGCAGAGAATTTCAGGGCGCTTCAAGGGAGCGTGAACGGGGCTTTGCAAATGGAAAAGCAAGGCTAGTACCGTCGCGCCCCCATTTCCATGGGCACACGCAGCATACCTCCCTGTGGTTTCTGAGCAGTCAAAAGAGACACAGAGCGCACACTTCGTCCTTCCCCGAATCAGCTTCTCGAGGCAGGGTGTTCTGCATGTAGTGAACGGCCTCAACCAAGGCGCGCCCTAGCTAGGCCTCTGGGCCCGTGCCTCTTCAGAAGCCTGCAGTGCTACAGGAAAAACTGTGCTTTAGTGGCAATAGGAACGCAAGCCGACTTTCTCCTGGAGGCAGCGTGACTTCAGGTAGGAGGTCCTGGTTGGAAGGCGAAGCCTAGTGTTTTTTGCAGTGCAGCTCAGAGTAGGGAATGAGTGCGACTTCCACGGCATGTTGGAACCTGCTAGAACCGTGCTCGTGAACCTGTGGTAGTGCTGGGGGAATCAAGCTGTCCCAAGAAAGAGTGTACTGTTTTGCCCCTCACTCGGCATACACAGTGTGAGTCCGAAGGCCTACTGGCCTGGATGTTGTTTAGTAGGGCCAGGGGAGCCTGGGGGTACTCCGTGTTCTTGCAGGGCAGAGGGTTTCCAGGCGAGGCACCTAGGTGTCCCGAAAAGCGTACTGGCGTTCAAAGGCTGCAGAGGAGCGCCTGCGGCCTCATGGAAACTGCTGCACGCCTCCGCTTCTGCAGAGCAACTCAGGGCCTTACCTCGAGGCAAGTCCTCACGTTGAGTGTCCCGTGAGCGACACCGCATGGTAGGATGCTGACTTTCTCCTTGAGCAGAGAGACTTCAGGTACGAGGTCCTCTAAGGATTCTAAGCAGAGTGTTGTCTCATGGCAGCTCAAACGAGGGCAATGTCGAAGCCTTCCAGGGCATGTTGGACTGCCTAGAAATGTGGTTCTGATGCCGTTCGAGTGCTCTAGAAACGTAGCCCTCCTGAAGTAACGTGCAGCGTGTTGCCCATCCCTCGGCAGACACAGAGGGCCTCCGAGGGACCTATGGGCCTCGATGTTGCTCAGCAGGCCCACAGGGGTGTGGAGGTACTCAGTGATCTTGGAACGAAAATGATGCTCACCCGAGGGGCCTAGGAGTTCTCCAAGGGTACCTGCTTTCAAATAAAGCAGAACAGCGACTAGGAGCTCATGGAGAGAGCTGCATGCCTCCCGTTCTGCATGGCTACTCAGGGCCTTACCTCGAGGCAAGGACTCACGCTGAGATTCCCTTTAGCTCTAGAGCATGGCAAGATGAGCCCCACCCCGGCCATGGAAGCACCCTGTGTAGCCAGAGAAAACTCATTTTCTTCCCAGACCCATGCCTACAGCGGCCAGAGGCCAGTCAACAGCAGAGAATTTCAGGGAGCTTCAAGGCAGCACGCGTGGAGCTTTGCAAATGGAAAAGCAAGGCTAGTACCATCGCGCCCCCATTTCCATGGGCACACGCAGCATACCTCCCTGTGGTTTCTGACAAGTCAAAAGAGACACAGAGCACACACTGGTTCCTTCCCTGAATCAACTTCTCGAGGCAGGGTGTTCTGCATCTAGTGAACGGCCTCAGCCAAGGCACGCCCTAGCTAGGCCTCTGGGCCCGTGCCTCTGCAGAAGCCTGCAGTGCTACAGGGAAAACTGGGCTTCAGTTGCAATAGGCAAGCACTCCGCCTTTCTCCGGGAGGCAGGGTGACTTCAGGTACGAGGTCCAGGATGGAAGGCGAAGCCGAGGGTTTCTCTCAGTGCAGCTCAGACTAGGGAAAGAGTGCGACTTCCACGGCATGTTGGACCTTGCTAGAACGGGGCTCGTGATCCTGTGCGAGTGCTGGGTAAATCAAGAAGTCCCAAGAAAGAGTGCAGTGTGTTGCCCATCACTCGGCAGACACGGAGGGCCTCCGAGGGACCTATGGGCCTCGATGTTGCTCAGTAGGCCCACAGCGGTGTGGAGGTACTCAGTGATCTTGGAACGAAAATGATGCTCACCCGAGGGGCCTAGGAGTTCTCAATGGCTACCTTCTTTCAAATAAAGCAGAACAGCGACTAAGAGCTCATGGAGAGAGCTGCATGCCTCCCGTTCTGCATGGCTACTCAGGGCCTTACCTCGAGGCAAGGACTCACGTTGAGATTCTCTTTAGCTCTAGAGCATGGCAAGATGAGCCCCACCCCGGCCATGGAAGCACCCTGTGTAGCCAGAGAAAACTCATTTTCTTCCCAGTCCCATGCCTACAGCGGCCAGAGGCCTGACAACAGCAGAGAATTTCAGGGCGCTTCAAGGGAGCGTGAACGGGGCTTTGCAAATGGAAAAGCAAGGCTAGTACCGTCGCGCCCCCATTTCCATGGGCACACGCAGCATACCTCCCTGTGGTTTCTGAGCAGTCAAAAGAGACACAGAGCGCACACTTCGTCCTTCCCCGAATCAGCTTCTCGAGGCAGGGTGTTCTGCATGTAGTGAACGGCCTCAACCAAGGCGCGCCCTAGCTAGGCCTCTGGGCCCGTGCCTCTTCAGAAGCCTGCAGTGCTACAGGAAAAACTGTGCTTTAGTGGCAATAGGAACGCAAGCCGACTTTCTCCTGGAGGCAGCGTGACTTCAGGTAGGAGGTCCTGGTTGGAAGGCGAAGCCTAGTGTTTTTTGCAGTGCAGCTCAGAGTAGGGAATGAGTGCGACTTCCAC
The DNA here is from genome assembly GCF_028564815.1 of Eubalaena glacialis. Classification (NCBI taxonomy): domain Eukaryota; kingdom Metazoa; phylum Chordata; class Mammalia; order Artiodactyla; family Balaenidae; genus Eubalaena; species Eubalaena glacialis. The sequence continues at coordinate 85,905,016 of NC_083727.1, forward strand.
GGCATGTTGGAACCTGCTAGAACCGTGCTCGTGAACCTGTGGTAGTGCTGGGGGAATCAAGCTGTCCCAAGAAAGAGTGTACTGTTTTGCCCCTCACTCGGCATACACAGTGTGAGTCCGAAGGCCTACTGGCCTGGATGTTGTTTAGTAGGGCCAGGGGAGCCTGGGGGTACTCCGTGTTCTTGCAGGGCAGAGGGTTTCCAGGCGAGGCACCTAGGTGTCCCGAAAAGCGTACTGGCGTTCAAAGGCTGCAGAGGAGCGCCTGCGGCCTCATGGAAACTGCTGCACGCCTCCGCTTCTGCAGAGCAACTCAGGGCCTTACCTCGAGGCAAGTCCTCACGTTGAGTGTCCCGTGAGCGACACCGCATGGTAGGATGCTGACTTTCTCCTTGAGCAGAGAGACTTCAGGTACGAGGTCCTCTAAGGATTCTAAGCAGAGTGTTTTCTCATGGCAGCTCAAACGAGGGCAATGTCGAAGCCTTCCAGGGCATGTTGGACTGCCTAGAAATGTGGTTCTGATGCCGTTCGAGTGCTCTAGAAACGTAGCCCTCCTGAAGTAACGTGCAGCGTGTTGCCCATCCCTCGGCAGACACAGAGGGCCTCCGAGGGACCTATGGGCCTCGATGTTGCTCAGCAGGCCCACAGGGGTGTGGAGGTACTCAGTGATCTTGGAACGAAAATGATGCTCACCCGAGGGGCCTAGGAGTTCTCCAAGGGTACCTGCTTTCAAATAAAGCAGAACAGCGACTAGGAGCTCATGGAGAGAGCTGCATGCCTCCCGTTCTGCATGGCTACTCAGGGCCTTACCTCGAGGCAAGGACTCACGCTGAGATTCCCTTTAGCTCTAGAGCATGGCAAGATGAGCCCCACCCCGGCCATGGAAGCACCCTGTGTAGCCAGAGAAAACTCATTTTCTTCCCAGACCCATGCCTACAGCGGCCAGAGGCCAGTCAACAGCAGAGAATTTCAGGGAGCTTCAAGGCAGCACGCGTGGAGCTTTGCAAATGGAAAAGCAAGGCTAGTACCATCGCGCCCCCATTTCCATGGGCACACGCAGCATACCTCCCTGTGGTTTCTGACAAGTCAAAAGAGACACAGAGCACACACTGGTTCCTTCCCTGAATCAACTTCTCGAGGCAGGGTGTTCTGCATCTAGTGAACGGCCTCAGCCAAGGCACGCCCTAGCTAGGCCTCTGGGCCCGTGCCTCTGCAGAAGCCTGCAGTGCTACAGGGAAAACTGTGCTTCAGTTGCAATAGGCAAGCACTCCGCCTTTCTCCGGGAGGCAGGGTGACTTCAGGTACGAGGTCCAGGATGGAAGGCGAAGCCGAGGGTTTCTCTCAGTGCAGCTCAGACTAGGGAAAGAGTGCGACTTCCACGGCATGTTGGACCTTGCTAGAACGGGGCTCGTGATCCTGTGCGAGTGCTGGGTAAATCAAGAAGTCCCAAGAAAGAGTGCAGTGTGTTGCCCATCACTCGGCAGACACGGAGGGCCTCCGAGGGACCTATGGGCCTCGATGTTGCTCAGTAGGCCCACAGCGGTGTGGAGGTACTCAGTGATCTTGGAACGAAAATGATGCTCACCCGAGGGGCCTAGGAGTTCTCAATGGCTACCTTCTTTCAAATAAAGCAGAACAGCGACTAAGAGCTCATGGAGAGAGCTGCATGCCTCCCTTCCTGCATGGCTACTCAGGGCCTTACCTCGAGGCAAGGACTCACGTTGAGATTCTCTTTAGCTCCAGAGCATGGCAAGATGAGCCCCACCCCGGCCATGGAAGCACCCTGTGTAGCCAGAGAAAACTCATTTTCTTCCCAGTCCCATGCCTACAGCGGCCAGAGGCCTGACAACAGCAGAGAATTTCAGGGCGCTTCAAGGGAGCGTGAACGGGGCTTTGCAAATGGAAAAGCAAGGCTAGTACCGTCGCGCCCCCATTTCCATGGGCACACGCAGCATACCTCCCTGTGGTTTCTGAGCAGTCAAAAGAGACACAGAGCGCACACTTCGTCCTTCCCCGAATCAGCTTCTCGAGGCAGGGTGTTCTGCATGTAGTGAACGGCCTCAACCAAGGCGCGCCCTAGCTAGGCCTCTGGGCCCGTGCCTCTTCAGAAGCCTGCAGTGCTACAGGAAAAACTGTGCTTTAGTGGCAATAGGAACGCAAGCCGACTTTCTCCTGGAGGCAGCGTGACTTCAGGTAGGAGGTCCTGGTTGGAAGGCGAAGCCTAGTGTTTTTTGCAGTGCAGCTCAGAGTAGGGAATGAGTGCGACTTCCACGGCATGTTGGAACCTGCTAGAACCGTGCTCGTGAACCTGTGGTAGTGCTGGGGGAATCAAGCTGTCCCAAGAAAGAGTGTACTGTTTTGCCCCTCACTCGGCATACACAGTGTGAGTCCGAAGGCCTACTGGCCTGGATGTTGTTTAGTAGGGCCAGGGGAGCCTGGGGGTACTCCGTGTTCTTGCAGGGCAGAGGGTTTCCAGGCGAGGCACCTAGGTGTCCCGAAAAGCGTACTGGCGTTCAAAGGCTGCAGAGGAGCGCCTGCGGCCTCATGGAAACTGCTGCACGCCTCCGCTTCTGCAGAGCAACTCAGGGCCTTACCTCGAGGCAAGTCCTCACGTTGAGTGTCCCGTGAGCGACACCGCATGGTAGGATGCTGACTTTCTCCTTGAGCAGAGAGACTTCAGGTACGAGGTCCTCTAAGGATTCTAAGCAGAGTGTTTTCTCATGGCAGCTCAAACGAGGGCAATGTCGAAGCCTTCCAGGGCATGTTGGACTGCCTAGAAATGTGGTTCTGATGCCGTTCGAGTGCTCTAGAAACGTAGCCCTCCTGAAGTAACGTGCAGCGTGTTGCCCATCCCTCGGCAGACACAGAGGGCCTCCGAGGGACCTATGGGCCTCGATGTTGCTCAGCAGGCCCACAGGGGTGTGGAGGTACTCAGTGATCTTGGAACGAAAATGATGCTCACCCGAGGGGCCTAGGAGTTCTCCAAGGGTACCTGCTTTCAAATAAAGCAGAACAGCGACTAGGAGCTCATGGAGAGAGCTGCATGCCTCCCGTTCTGCATGGCTACTCAGGGCCTTACCTCGAGGCAAGGACTCACGCTGAGATTCCCTTTAGCTCTAGAGCATGGCAAGATGAGCCCCACCCCGGCCATGGAAGCACCCTGTGTAGCCAGAGAAAACTCATTTTCTTCCCAGACCCATGCCTACAGCGGCCAGAGGCCAGTCAACAGCAGAGAATTTCAGGGAGCTTCAAGGCAGCACGCGTGGAGCTTTGCAAATGGAAAAGCAAGGCTAGTACCGTCGCGCCCCCATTTCCATGGGCACACGCAGCATACCTCCCTGTGGTTTCTGACAAGTCAAAAGAGACACAGAGCACACACTGGTTCCTTCCCTGAATCAACTTCTCGAGGCAGGGTGTTCTGCATCTAGTGAACGGCCTCAGCCAAGGCACGCCCTAGCTAGGCCTCTGGGCCCGTGCCTCTGCAGAAGCCTGCAGTGCTACAGGGAAAACTGTGCTTCAGTTGCAATAGGCAAGCACTCCGCCTTTCTCCGGGAGGCAGGGTGACTTCAGGTACGAGGTCCAGGATGGAAGGCGAAGCCGAGGGTTTCTCTCAGTGCAGCTCAGACTAGGGAAAGAGTGCGACTTCCACGGCATGTTGGACCTTGCTAGAACGGGGCTCGTGATCCTGTGCGAGTGCTGGGTAAATCAAGAAGTCCCAAGAAAGAGTGCAGTGTGTTGCCCATCACTCGGCAGACACGGAGGGCCTCCGAGGGACCTATGGGCCTCGATGTTGCTCAGTAGGCCCACAGCGGTGTGGAGGTACTCAGTGATCTTGGAACGAAAATGATGCTCACCCGAGGGGCCTAGGAGTTCTCAATGGCTACCTTCTTTCAAATAAAGCAGAACAGCGACTAAGAGCTCATGGAGAGAGCTGCATGCCTCCCTTCCTGCATGGCTACTCAGGGCCTTACCTCGAGGCAAGGACTCACGTTGAGATTCTCTTTAGCTCCAGAGCATGGCAAGATGAGCCCCACCCCGGCCATGGAAGCACCCTGTGTAGCCAGAGAAAACTCATTTTCTTCCCAGTCCCATGCCTACAGCGGCCAGAGGCCTGACAACAGCAGAGAATTTCAGGGCGCTTCAAGGGAGCGTGAACGGGGCTTTGCAAATGGAAAAGCAAGGCTAGTACCGTCGCGCCCCCATTTCCATGGGCACACGCAGCATACCTCCCTGTGGTTTCTGAGCAGTCAAAAGAGACACAGAGCGCACACTTCGTCCTTCCCCGAATCAGCTTCTCGAGGCAGGGTGTTCTGCATGTAGTGAACGGCCTCAACCAAGGCGCGCCCTAGCTAGGCCTCTGGGCCCGTGCCTCTTCAGAAGCCTGCAGTGCTACAGGAAAAACTGTGCTTTAGTGGCAATAGGAACGCAAGCCGACTTTCTCCTGGAGGCAGCGTGACTTCAGGTAGGAGGTCCTGGTTGGAAGGCGAAGCCTAGTGTTTTTTGCAGTGCAGCTCAGAGTAGGGAATGAGTGCGACTTCCACGGCATGTTGGAACCTGCTAGAACCGTGCTCGTGAACCTGTGGTAGTGCTGGGGGAATCAAGCTGTCCCAAGAAAGAGTGTACTGTTTTGCCCCTCACTCGGCATACACAGTGTGAGTCCGAAGGCCTACTGGCCTGGATGTTGTTTAGTAGGGCCAGGGGAGCCTGGGGGTACTCCGTGTTCTTGCAGGGCAGAGGGTTTCCAGGCGAGGCACCTAGGTGTCCCGAAAAGCGTACTGGCGTTCAAAGGCTGCAGAGGAGCGCCTGCGGCCTCATGGAAACTGCTGCACGCCTCCGCTTCTGCAGAGCAACTCAGGGCCTTACCTCGAGGCAAGTCCTCACGTTGAGTGTCCCGTGAGCGACACCGCATGGTAGGATGCTGACTTTCTCCTTGAGCAGAGAGACTTCAGGTACGAGGTCCTCTAAGGATTCTAAGCAGAGTGTTGTCTCATGGCAGCTCAAACGAGGGCAATGTCGAAGCCTTCCAGGGCATGTTGGACTGCCTAGAAATGTGGTTCTGATGCCGTTCGAGTGCTCTAGAAACGTAGCCCTCCTGAAGTAACGTGCAGCGTGTTGCCCATCCCTCGGCAGACACAGAGGGCCTCCGAGGGACCTATGGGCCTCGATGTTGCTCAGCAGGCCCACAGGGGTGTGGAGGTACTCAGTGATCTTGGAACGAAAATGATGCTCACCCGAGGGGCCTAGGAGTTCTCCAAGGGTACCTGCTTTCAAATAAAGCAGAACAGCGACTAGGAGCTCATGGAGAGAGCTGCATGCCTCCCGTTCTGCATGGCTACTCAGGGCCTTACCTCGAGGCAAGGACTCACGCTGAGATTCCCTTTAGCTCTAGAGCATGGCAAGATGAGCCCCACCCCGGCCATGGAAGCACCCTGTGTAGCCAGAGAAAACTCATTTTCTTCCCAGACCCATGCCTACAGCGGCCAGAGGCCAGTCAACAGCAGAGAATTTCAGGGAGCTTCAAGGCAGCACGCGTGGAGCTTTGCAAATGGAAAAGCAAGGCTAGTACCATCGCGCCCCCATTTCCATGGGCACACGCAGCATACCTCCCTGTGGTTTCTGACAAGTCAAAAGAGACACAGAGCACACACTGGTTCCTTCCCTGAATCAACTTCTCGAGGCAGGGTGTTCTGCATCTAGTGAACGGCCTCAGCCAAGGCACGCCCTAGCTAGGCCTCTGGGCCCGTGCCTCTGCAGAAGCCTGCAGTGCTACAGGGAAAACTGGGCTTCAGTTGCAATAGGCAAGCACTCCGCCTTTCTCCGGGAGGCAGGGTGACTTCAGGTACGAGGTCCAGGATGGAAGGCGAAGCCGAGGGTTTCTCTCAGTGCAGCTCAGACTAGGGAAAGAGTGCGACTTCCACGGCATGTTGGACCTTGCTAGAACGGGGCTCGTGATCCTGTGCGAGTGCTGGGTAAATCAAGAAGTCCCAAGAAAGAGTGCAGTGTGTTGCCCATCACTCGGCAGACACGGAGGGCCTCCGAGGGACCTATGGGCCTCGATGTTGCTCAGTAGGCCCACAGCGGTGTGGAGGTACTCAGTGATCTTGGAACGAAAATGATGCTCACCCGAGGGGCCTAGGAGTTCTCAATGGCTACCTTCTTTCAAATAAAGCAGAACAGCGACTAAGAGCTCATGGAGAGAGCTGCATGCCTCCCTTCCTGCATGGCTACTCAGGGCCTTACCTCGAGGCAAGGACTCACGTTGAGATTCTCTTTAGCTCCAGAGCATGGCAAGATGAGCCCCACCCCGGCCATGGAAGCACCCTGTGTAGCCAGAGAAAACTCATTTTCTTCCCAGTCCCATGCCTACAGCGGCCAGAGGCCTGACAACAGCAGAGAATTTCAGGGCGCTTCAAGGGAGCGTGAACGGGGCTTTGCAAATGGAAAAGCAAGGCTAGTACCGTCGCGCCCCCATTTCCATGGGCACACGCAGCATACCTCCCTGTGGTTTCTGAGCAGTCAAAAGAGACACAGAGCGCACACTTCGTCCTTCCCCGAATCAGCTTCTCGAGGCAGGGTGTTCTGCATGTAGTGAACGGCCTCAACCAAGGCGCGCCCTAGCTAGGCCTCTGGGCCCGTGCCTCTTCAGAAGCCTGCAGTGCTACAGGAAAAACTGTGCTTTAGTGGCAATAGGAACGCAAGCCGACTTTCTCCTGGAGGCAGCGTGACTTCAGGTAGGAGGTCCTGGTTGGAAGGCGAAGCCTAGTGTTTTTTGCAGTGCAGCTCAGAGTAGGGAATGAGTGCGACTTCCACGGCATGTTGGAACCTGCTAGAACCGTGCTCGTGAACCTGTGGTAGTGCTGGGGGAATCAAGCTGTCCCAAGAAAGAGTGTACTGTTTTGCCCCTCACTCGGCATACACAGTGTGAGTCCGAAGGCCTACTGGCCTGGATGTTGTTTAGTAGGGCCAGGGGAGCCTGGGGGTACTCCGTGTTCTTGCAGGGCAGAGGGTTTCCAGGCGAGGCACCTAGGTGTCCCGAAAAGCGTACTGGCGTTCAAAGGCTGCAGAGGAGCGCCTGCGGCCTCATGGAAACTGCTGCACGCCTCCGCTTCTGCAGAGCAACTCAGGGCCTTACCTCGAGGCAAGTCCTCACGTTGAGTGTCCCGTGAGCGACACCGCATGGTAGGATGCTGACTTTCTCCTTGAGCAGAGAGACTTCAGGTACGAGGTCCTCTAAGGATTCTAAGCAGAGTGTTGTCTCATGGCAGCTCAAACGAGGGCAATGTCGAAGCCTTCCAGGGCATGTTGGACTGCCTAGAAATGTGGTTCTGATGCCGTTCGAGTGCTCTAGAAACGTAGCCCTCCTGAAGTAACGTGCAGCGTGTTGCCCATCCCTCGGCAGACACAGAGGGCCTCCGAGGGACCTATGGGCCTCGATGTTGCTCAGCAGGCCCACAGGGGTGTGGAGGTACTCAGTGATCTTGGAACGAAAATGATGCTCACCCGAGGGGCCTAGGAGTTCTCCAAGGGTACCTGCTTTCAAATAAAGCAGAACAGCGACTAGGAGCTCATGGAGAGAGCTGCATGCCTCCCGTTCTGCATGGCTACTCAGGGCCTTACCTCGAGGCAAGGACTCACGCTGAGATTCCCTTTAGCTCTAGAGCATGGCAAGATGAGCCCCACCCCGGCCATGGAAGCACCCTGTGTAGCCAGAGAAAACTCATTTTCTTCCCAGACCCATGCCTACAGCGGCCAGAGGCCAGTCAACAGCAGAGAATTTCAGGGAGCTTCAAGGCAGCACGCGTGGAGCTTTGCAAATGGAAAAGCAAGGCTAGTACCATCGCGCCCCCATTTCCATGGGCACACGCAGCATACCTCCCTGTGGTTTCTGACAAGTCAAAAGAGACACAGAGCACACACTGGTTCCTTCCCTGAATCAACTTCTCGAGGCAGGGTGTTCTGCATCTAGTGAACGGCCTCAGCCAAGGCACGCCCTAGCTAGGCCTCTGGGCCCGTGCCTCTGCAGAAGCCTGCAGTGCTACAGGGAAAACTGTGCTTCAGTTGCAATAGGCAAGCACTCCGCCTTTCTCCGGGAGGCAGGGTGACTTCAGGTACGAGGTCCAGGATGGAAGGCGAAGCCGAGGGTTTCTCTCAGTGCAGCTCAGACTAGGGAAAGAGTGCGACTTCCACGGCATGTTGGACCTTGCTAGAACGGGGCTCGTGATCCTGTGCGAGTGCTGGGTAAATCAAGAAGTCCCAAGAAAGAGTGCAGTGTGTTGCCCATCACTCGGCAGACACGGAGGGCCTCCGAGGGACCTATGGGCCTCGATGTTGCTCAGTAGGCCCACAGCGGTGTGGAGGTACTCAGTGATCTTGGAACGAAAATGATGCTCACCCGAGGGGCCTAGGAGTTCTCAATGGCTACCTTCTTTCAAATAAAGCAGAACAGCGACTAAGAGCTCATGGAGAGAGCTGCATGCCTCCCTTCCTGCATGGCTACTCAGGGCCTTACCTCGAGGCAAGGACTCACGTTGAGATTCTCTTTAGCTCCAGAGCATGGCAAGATGAGCCCCACCCCGGCCATGGAAGCACCCTGTGTAGCCAGAGAAAACTCATTTTCTTCCCAGTCCCATGCCTACAGCGGCCAGAGGCCTGACAACAGCAGAGAATTTCAGGGCGCTTCAAGGGAGCATGAACGGGGCTTTGCAAATGGAAAAGCAAGGCTAGTACCGTCGCGCCCCCATTTCCATGGGCACACGCAGCATACCTCCCTGTGGTTTCTGAGCAGTCAAAAGAGACACAGAGCGCACACTTCGTCCTTCCCCGAATCAGCTTCTCGAGGCAGGGTGTTCTGCATGTAGTGAACGGCCTCAACCAAGGCGCGCCCTAGCTAGGCCTCTGGGCCCGTGCCTCTTCAGAAGCCTGCAGTGCTACAGGAAAAACTGTGCTTTAGTGGCAATAGGAACGCAAGCCGACTTTCTCCTGGAGGCAGCGTGACTTCAGGTAGGAGGTCCTGGTTGGAAGGCGAAGCCTAGTGTTTTTTGCAGTGCAGCTCAGAGTAGGGAATGAGTGCGACTTCCACGGCATGTTGGAACCTGCTAGAACCGTGCTCGTGAACCTGTGGTAGTGCTGGGGGAATCAAGCTGTCCCAAGAAAGAGTGTACTGTTTTGCCCCTCACTCGGCATACACAGTGTGAGTCCGAAGGCCTACTGGCCTGGATGTTGTTTAGTAGGGCCAGGGGAGCCTGGGGGTACTCCGTGTTCTTGCAGGGCAGAGGGTTTCCAGGCGAGGCACCTAGGTGTCCCGAAAAGCGTACTGGCGTTCAAAGGCTGCAGAGGAGCGCCTGCGGCCTCATGGAAACTGCTGCACGCCTCCGCTTCTGCAGAGCAACTCAGGGCCTTACCTCGAGGCAAGTCCTCACGTTGAGTGTCCCGTGAGCGACACCGCATGGTAGGATGCTGACTTTCTCCTTGAGCAGAGAGACTTCAGGTACGAGGTCCTCTAAGGATTCTAAGCAGAGTGTTGTCTCATGGCAGCTCAAACGAGGGCAATGTCGAAGCCTTCCAGGGCATGTTGGACTGCCTAGAAATGTGGTTCTGATGCCGTTCGAGTGCTCTAGAAACGTAGCCCTCCTGAAGTAACGTGCAGCGTGTTGCCCATCCCTCGGCAGACACAGAGGGCCTCCGAGGGACCTATGGGCCTCGATGTTGCTCAGCAGGCCCACAGGGGTGTGGAGGTACTCAGTGATCTTGGAACGAAAATGATGCTCACCCGAGGGGCCTAGGAGTTCTCCAAGGGTACCTGCTTTCAAATAAAGCAGAACAGCGACTAGGAGCTCATGGAGAGAGCTGCATGCCTCCCGTTCTGCATGGCTACTCAGGGCCTTACCTCGAGGCAAGGACTCACGCTGAGATTCCCTTTAGCTCTAGAGCATGGCAAGATGAGCCCCACCCCGGCCATGGAAGCACCCTGTGTAGCCAGAGAAAACTCATTTTCTTCCCAGACCCATGCCTACAGCGGCCAGAGGCCAGTCAACAGCAGAGAATTTCAGGGAGCTTCAAGGCAGCACGCGTGGAGCTTTGCAAATGGAAAAGCAAGGCTAGTACCATCGCGCCCCCATTTCCATGGGCACACGCAGCATACCTCCCTGTGGTTTCTGACAAGTCAAAAGAGACACAGAGCACACACTGGTTCCTTCCCTGAATCAACTTCTCGAGGCAGGGTGTTCTGCATCTAGTGAACGGCCTCAGCCAAGGCACGCCCTAGCTAGGCCTCTGGGCCCGTGCCTCTGCAGAAGCCTGCAGTGCTACAGGGAAAACTGTGCTTCAGTTGCAATAGGCAAGCACTCCGCCTTTCTCCGGGAGGCAGGGTGACTTCAGGTACGAGGTCCAGGATGGAAGGCGAAGCCGAGGGTTTCTCTCAGTGCAGCTCAGACTAGGGAAAGAGTGCGACTTCCACGGCATGTTGGACCTTGCTAGAACGGGGCTCGTGATCCTGTGCGAGTGCTGGGTAAATCAAGAAGTCCCAAGAAAGAGTGCAGTGTGTTGCCCATCACTCGGCAGACACGGAGGGCCTCCGAGGGACCTATGGGCCTCGATGTTGCTCAGTAGGCCCACAGCGGTGTGGAGGTACTCAGTGATCTTGGAACGAAAATGATGCTCACCCGAGGGGCCTAGGAGTTCTCAATGGCTACCTTCTTTCAAATAAAGCAGAACAGCGACTAAGAGCTCATGGAGAGAGCTGCATGCCTCCCTTCCTGCATGGCTACTCAGGGCCTTACCTCGAGGCAAGGACTCACGTTGAGATTCTCTTTAGCTCCAGAGCATGGCAAGATGAGCCCCACCCCGGCCATGGAAGCACCCTGTGTAGCCAGAGAAAACTCATTTTCTTCCCAGTCCCATGCCTACAGCGGCCAGAGGCCTGACAACAGCAGAGAATTTCAGGGCGCTTCAAGGGAGCGTGAACGGGGCTTTGCAAATGGAAAAGCAAGGCTAGTACCGTCGCGCCCCCATTTCCATGGGCACACGCAGCATACCTCCCTGTGGTTTCTGAGCAGTCAAAAGAGACACAGAGCGCACACTTCGTCCTTCCCCGAATCAGCTTCTCGAGGCAGGGTGTTCTGCATGTAGTGAACGGCCTCAACCAAGGCGCGCCCTAGCTAGGCCTCTGGGCCCGTGCCTCTTCAGAAGCCTGCAGTGCTACAGGAAAAACTGTGCTTTAGTGGCAATAGGAACGCAAGCCGACTTTCTCCTGGAGGCAGCGTGACTTCAGGTAGGAGGTCCTGGTTGGAAGGCGAAGCCTAGTGTTTTTTGCAGTGCAGCTCAGAGTAGGGAATGAGTGCGACTTCCACGGCATGTTGGAACCTGCTAGAACCGTGCTCGTGAACCTGTGGTAGTGCTGGGGGAATCAAGCTGTCCCAAGAAAGAGTGTACTGTTTTGCCCCTCACTCGGCATACACAGTGTGAGTCCGAAGGCCTACTGGCCTGGATGTTGTTTAGTAGGGCCAGGGGAGCCTGGGGGTACTCCGTGTTCTTGCAGGGCAGAGGGTTTCCAGGCGAGGCACCTAGGTGTCCCGAAAAGCGTACTGGCGTTCAAAGGCTGCAGAGGAGCGCCTGCGGCCTCATGGAAACTGCTGCACGCCTCCGCTTCTGCAGAGCAACTCAGGGCCTTACCTCGAGGCAAGTCCTCACGTTGAGTGTCCCGTGAGCGACACCGCATGGTAGGATGCTGACTTTCTCCTTGAGCAGAGAGACTTCAGGTACGAGGTCCTCTAAGGATTCTAAGCAGAGTGTTTTCTCATGGCAGCTCAAACGAGGGCAATGTCGAAGCCTTCCAGGGCATGTTGGACTGCCTAGAAATGTGGTTCTGATGCCGTTCGAGTGCTCTAGAAACGTAGCCCTCCTGAAGTAACGTGCAGCGTGTTGCCCATCCCTCGGCAGACACAGAGGGCCTCCGAGGGACCTATGGGCCTCGATGTTGCTCAGCAGGCCCACAGGGGTGTGGAGGTACTCAGTGATCTTGGAACGAAAATGATGCTCACCCGAGGGGCCTAGGAGTTCTCCAAGGGTACCTGCTTTCAAATAAAGCAGAACAGCGACTAGGAGCTCATGGAGAGAGCTGCATGCCTCCCGTTCTGCATGGCTACTCAGGGCCTTACCTCGAGGCAAGGACTCACGCTGAGATTCCCTTTAGCTCTAGAGCATGGCAAGATGAGCCCCACCCCGGCCATGGAAGCACCCTGTGTAGCCAGAGAAAACTCATTTTCTTCCCAGACCCATGCCTACAGCGGCCAGAGGCCAGTCAACAGCAGAGAATTTCAGGGAGCTTCAAGGCAGCACGCGTGGAGCTTTGCAAATGGAAAAGCAAGGCTAGTACCATCGCGCCCCCATTTCCATGGGCACACGCAGCATACCTCCCTGTGGTTTCTGACAAGTCAAAAGAGACACAGAGCACACACTGGTTCCTTCCCTGAATCAACTTCTCGAGGCAGGGTGTTCTGCATCTAGTGAACGGCCTCAGCCAAGGCACGCCCTAGCTAGGCCTCTGGGCCCGTGCCTCTGCAGAAGCCTGCAGTGCTACAGGGAAAACTGTGCTTCAGTTGCAATAGGCAAGCACTCCGCCTTTCTCCGGGAGGCAGGGTGACTTCAGGTACGAGGTCCAGGATGGAAGGCGAAGCCGAGGGTTTCTCTCAGTGCAGCTCAGACTAGGGAAAGAGTGCGACTTCCACGGCATGTTGGACCTTGCTAGAACGGGGCTCGTGATCCTGTGCGAGTGCTGGGTAAATCAAGAAGTCCCAAGAAAGAGTGCAGTGTGTTGCCCATCACTCGGCAGACACGGAGGGCCTCCGAGGGACCTATGGGCCTCGATGTTGCTCAGTAGGCCCACAGCGGTGTGGAGGTACTCAGTGATCTTGGAACGAAAATGATGCTCACCCGAGGGGCCTAGGAGTTCTCAATGGCTACCTTCTTTCAAATAAAGCAGAACAGCGACTAAGAGCTCATGGAGAGAGCTGCATGCCTCCCGTTCTGCATGGCTACTCAGGGCCTTACCTCGAGGCAAGGACTCACGTTGAGATTCTCTTTAGCTCCAGAGCATGGCAAGATGAGCCCCACCCCGGCCATGGAAGCACCCTGTGTAGCCAGAGAAAACTCATTTTCTTCCCAGTCCCATGCCTACAGCGGCCAGAGGCCTGACAACAGCAGAGAATTTCAGGGCGCTTCAAGGGAGCGTGAACGGGGCTTTGCAAATGGAAAAGCAAGGCTAGTACCGTCGCGCCCCCATTTCCATGGGCACACGCAGCATACCTCCCTGTGGTTTCTGAGCAGTCAAAAGAGACACAGAGCGCACACTTCGTCCTTCCCCGAATCAGCTTCTCGAGGCAGGGTGTTCTGCATGTAGTGAACGGCCTCAACCAAGGCGCGCCCTAGCTAGGCCTCTGGGCCCGTGCCTCTTCAGAAGCCTGCAGTGCTACAGGAAAAACTGTGCTTTAGTGGCAATAGGAACGCAAGCCGACTTTCTCCTGGAGGCAGCGTGACTTCAGGTAGGAGGTCCTGGTTGGAAGGCGAAGCCTAGTGTTTTTTGCAGTGCAGCTCAGAGTAGGGAATGAGTGCGACTTCCACGGCATGTTGGAACCTGCTAGAACCGTGCTCGTGAACCTGTGGTAGTGCTGGGGGAATCAAGCTGTCCCAAGAAAGAGTGTACTGTTTTGCCCCTCACTCGGCATACACAGTGTGAGTCCGAAGGCCTACTGGCCTGGATGTTGTTTAGTAGGGCCAGGGGAGCCTGGGGGTACTCCGTGTTCTTGCAGGGCAGAGGGTTTCCAGGCGAGGCACCTAGGTGTCCCGAAAAGCGTACTGGCGTTCAAAGGCTGCAGAGGAGCGCCTGCGGCCTCATGGAAACTGCTGCACGCCTCCGCTTCTGCAGAGCAACTCAGGGCCTTACCTCGAGGCAAGTCCTCACGTTGAGTGTCCCGTGAGCGACACCGCATGGTAGGATGCTGACTTTCTCCTTGAGCAGAGAGACTTCAGGTACGAGGTCCTCTAAGGATTCTAAGCAGAGTGTTTTCTCATGGCAGCTCAAACGAGGGCAATGTCGAAGCCTTCCAGGGCATGTTGGACTGCCTAGAAATGTGGTTCTGATGCCGTTCGAGTGCTCTAGAAACGTAGCCCTCCTGAAGTAACGTGCAGCGTGTTGCCCATCCCTCGGCAGACACAGAGGGCCTCCGAGGGACCTATGGGCCTCGATGTTGCTCAGCAGGCCCACAGGGGTGTGGAGGTACTCAGTGATCTTGGAACGAAAATGATGCTCACCCGAGGGGCCTAGGAGTTCTCCAAGGGTACCTGCTTTCAAATAAAGCAGAACAGCGACTAGGAGCTCATGGAGAGAGCTGCATGCCTCCCGTTCTGCATGGCTACTCAGGGCCTTACCTCGAGGCAAGGACTCACGCTGAGATTCCCTTTAGCTCTAGAGCATGGCAAGATGAGCCCCACCCCGGCCATGGAAGCACCCTGTGTAGCCAGAGAAAACTCATTTTCTTCCCAGACCCATGCCTACAGCGGCCAGAGGCCAGTCAACAGCAGAGAATTTCAGGGAGCTTCAAGGCAGCACGCGTGGAGCTTTGCAAATGGAAAAGCAAGGCTAGTACCATCGCGCCCCCATTTCCATGGGCACACGCAGCATACCTCCCTGTGGTTTCTGACAAGTCAAAAGAGACACAGAGCACACACTGGTTCCTTCCCTGAATCAACTTCTCGAGGCAGGGTGTTCTGCATCTAGTGAACGGCCTCAGCCAAGGCACGCCCTAGCTAGGCCTCTGGGCCCGTGCCTCTGCAGAAGCCTGCAGTGCTACAGGGAAAACTGTGCTTCAGTTGCAATAGGCAAGCACTCCGCCTTTCTCCGGGAGGCAGGGTGACTTCAGGTACGAGGTCCAGGATGGAAGGCGAAGCCGAGGGTTTCTCTCAGTGCAGCTCAGACTAGGGAAAGAGTGCGACTTCCACGGCATGTTGGACCTTGCTAGAACGGGGCTCGTGATCCTGTGCGAGTGCTGGGTAAATCAAGAAGTCCCAAGAAAGAGTGCAGTGTGTTGCCCATCACTCGGCAGACACGGAGGGCCTCCGAGGGACCTATGGGCCTCGATGTTGCTCAGTAGGCCCACAGCGGTGTGGAGGTACTCAGTGATCTTGGAACGAAAATGATGCTCACCCGAGGGGCCTAGGAGTTCTCAATGGCTACCTTCTTTCAAATAAAGCAGAACAGCGACTAAGAGCTCATGGAGAGAGCTGCATGCCTCCCGTTCTGCATGGCTACTCAGGGCCTTACCTCGAGGCAAGGACTCACGTTGAGATTCTCTTTAGCTCTAGAGCATGGCAAGATGAGCCCCACCCCGGCCATGGAAGCACCCTGTGTAGCCAGAGAAAACTCATTTTCTTCCCAGTCCCATGCCTACAGCGGCCAGAGGCCTGACAACAGCAGAGAATTTCAGGGCGCTTCAAGGGAGCGTGAACGGGGCTTTGCAAATGGAAAAGCAAGGCTAGTACCGTCGCGCCCCCATTTCCATGGGCACACGCAGCATACCTCCCTGTGGTTTCTGAGCAGTCAAAAGAGACACAGAGCGCACACTTCGTCCTTCCCCGAATCAGCTTCTCGAGGCAGGGTGTTCTGCATGTAGTGAACGGCCTCAACCAAGGCGCGCCCTAGCTAGGCCTCTGGGCCCGTGCCTCTTCAGAAGCCTGCAGTGCTACAGGAAAAACTGTGCTTTAGTGGCAATAGGAACGCAAGCCGACTTTCTCCTGGAGGCAGCGTGACTTCAGGTAGGAGGTCCTGGTTGGAAGGCGAAGCCTAGTGTTTTTTGCAGTGCAGCTCAGAGTAGGGAATGAGTGCGACTTCCACGGCATGTTGGAACCTGCTAGAACCGTGCTCGTGAACCTGTGGTAGTGCTGGGGGAATCAAGCTGTCCCAAGAAAGAGTGTACTGTTTTGCCCCTCACTCGGCATACACAGTGTGAGTCCGAAGGCCTACTGGCCTGGATGTTGTTTAGTAGGGCCAGGGGAGCCTGGGGGTACTCCGTGTTCTTGCAGGGCAGAGGGTTTCCAGGCGAGGCACCTAGGTGTCCCGAAAAGCGTACTGGCGTTCAAAGGCTGCAGAGGAGCGCCTGCGGCCTCATGGAAACTGCTGCACGCCTCCGCTTCTGCAGAGCAACTCAGGGCCTTACCTCGAGGCAAGTCCTCACGTTGAGTGTCCCGTGAGCGACACCGCATGGTAGGATGCTGACTTTCTCCTTGAGCAGAGAGACTTCAGGTACGAGGTCCTCTAAGGATTCTAAGCAGAGTGTTTTCTCATGGCAGCTCAAACGAGGGCAATGTCGAAGCCTTCCAGGGCATGTTGGACTGCCTAGAAATGTGGTTCTGATGCCGTTCGAGTGCTCTAGAAACGTAGCCCTCCTGAAGTAACGTGCAGCGTGTTGCCCATCCCTCGGCAGACACAGAGGGCCTCCGAGGGACCTATGGGCCTCGATGTTGCTCAGCAGGCCCACAGGGGTGTGGAGGTACTCAGTGATCTTGGAACGAAAATGATGCTCACCCGAGGGGCCTAGGAGTTCTCCAAGGGTACCTGCTTTCAAATAAAGCAGAACAGCGACTAGGAGCTCATGGAGAGAGCTGCATGCCTCCCGTTCTGCATGGCTACTCAGGGCCTTACCTCGAGGCAAGGACTCACGCTGAGATTCCCTTTAGCTCTAGAGCATGGCAAGATGAGCCCCACCCCGGCCATGGAAGCACCCTGTGTAGCCAGAGAAAACTCATTTTCTTCCCAGACCCATGCCTACAGCGGCCAGAGGCCAGTCAACAGCAGAGAATTTCAGGGAGCTTCAAGGCAGCACGCGTGGAGCTTTGCAAATGGAAAAGCAAGGCTAGTACCATCGCGCCCCCATTTCCATGGGCACACGCAGCATACCTCCCTGTGGTTTCTGACAAGTCAAAAGAGACACAGAGCACACACTGGTTCCTTCCCTGAATCAACTTCTCGAGGCAGGGTGTTCTGCATCTAGTGAACGGCCTCAGCCAAGGCACGCCCTAGCTAGGCCTCTGGGCCCGTGCCTCTGCAGAAGCCTGCAGTGCTACAGGGAAAACTGTGCTTCAGTTGCAATAGGCAAGCACTCCGCCTTTCTCCGGGAGGCAGGGTGACTTCAGGTACGAGGTCCAGGATGGAAGGCGAAGCCGAGGGTTTCTCTCAGTGCAGCTCAGACTAGGGAAAGAGTGCGACTTCCACGGCATGTTGGACCTTGCTAGAACGGGGCTCGTGATCCTGTGCGAGTGCTGGGTAAATCAAGAAGTCCCAAGAAAGAGTGCAGTGTGTTGCCCATCACTCGGCAGACACGGAGGGCCTCCGAGGGACCTATGGGCCTCGATGTTGCTCAGTAGGCCCACAGCGGTGTGGAGGTACTCAGTGATCTTGGAACGAAAATGATGCTCACCCGAGGGGCCTAGGAGTTCTCAATGGCTACCTTCTTTCAAATAAAGCAGAACAGCGACTAAGAGCTCATGGAGAGAGCTGCATGCCTCCCTTCCTGCATGGCTACTCAGGGCCTTACCTCGAGGCAAGGACTCACGTTGAGATTCTCTTTAGCTCTAGAGCATGGCAAGATGAGCCCCACCCCGGCCATGGAAGCACCCTGTGTAGCCAGAGAAAACTCATTTTCTTCCCAGTCCCATGCCTACAGCGGCCAGAGGCCTGACAACAGCAGAGAATTTCAGGGCGCTTCAAGGGAGCGTGAACGGGGCTTTGCAAATGGAAAAGCAAGGCTAGTACCGTCGCGCCCCCATTTCCATGGGCACACGCAGCATACCTCCCTGTGGTTTCTGAGCAGTCAAAAGAGACACAGAGCGCACACTTCGTCCTTCCCCGAATCAGCTTCTCGAGGCAGGGTGTTCTGCATGTAGTGAACGGCCTCAACCAAGGCGCGCCCTAGCTAGGCCTCTGGGCCCGTGCCTCTTCAGAAGCCTGCAGTGCTACAGGAAAAACTGTGCTTTAGTGGCAATAGGAACGCAAGCCGACTTTCTCCTGGAGGCAGCGTGACTTCAGGTAGGAGGTCCTGGTTGGAAGGCGAAGCCTAGTGTTTTTTGCAGTGCAGCTCAGAGTAGGGAATGAGTGCGACTTCCACGGCATGTTGGAACCTGCTAGAACCGTGCTCGTGAACCTGTGGTAGTGCTGGGGGAATCAAGCTGTCCCAAGAAAGAGTGTACTGTTTTGCCCCTCACTCGGCATACACAGTGTGAGTCCGAAGGCCTACTGGCCTGGATGTTGTTTAGTAGGGCCAGGGGAGCCTGGGGGTACTCCGTGTTCTTGCAGGGCAGAGGGTTTCCAGGCGAGGCACCTAGGTGTCCCGAAAAGCGTACTGGCGTTCAAAGGCTGCAGAGGAGCGCCTGCGGCCTCATGGAAACTGCTGCACGCCTCCGCTTCTGCAGAGCAACTCAGGGCCTTACCTCGAGGCAAGTCCTCACGTTGAGTGTCCCGTGAGCGACACCGCATGGTAGGATGCTGACTTTCTCCTTGAGCAGAGAGACTTCAGGTACGAGGTCCTCTAAGGATTCTAAGCAGAGTGTTGTCTCATGGCAGCTCAAACGAGGGCAATGTCGAAGCCTTCCAGGGCATGTTGGACTGCCTAGAAATGTGGTTCTGATGCCGTTCGAGTGCTCTAGAAACGTAGCCCTCCTGAAGTAACGTGCAGCGTGTTGCCCATCCCTCGGCAGACACAGAGGGCCTCCGAGGGACCTATGGGCCTCGATGTTGCTCAGCAGGCCCACAGGGGTGTGGAGGTACTCAGTGATCTTGGAACGAAAATGATGCTCACCCGAGGGGCCTAGGAGTTCTCCAAGGGTACCTGCTTTCAAATAAAGCAGAACAGCGACTAGGAGCTCATGGAGAGAGCTGCATGCCTCCCGTTCTGCATGGCTACTCAGGGCCTTACCTCGAGGCAAGGACTCACGCTGAGATTCCCTTTAGCTCTAGAGCATGGCAAGATGAGCCCCACCCCGGCCATGGAAGCACCCTGTGTAGCCAGAGAAAACTCATTTTCTTCCCAGACCCATGCCTACAGCGGCCAGAGGCCAGTCAACAGCAGAGAATTTCAGGGAGCTTCAAGGCAGCACGCGTGGAGCTTTGCAAATGGAAAAGCAAGGCTAGTACCATCGCGCCCCCATTTCCATGGGCACACGCAGCATACCTCCCTGTGGTTTCTGACAAGTCAAAAGAGACACAGAGCACACACTGGTTCCTTCCCTGAATCAACTTCTCGAGGCAGGGTGTTCTGCATCTAGTGAACGGCCTCAGCCAAGGCACGCCCTAGCTAGGCCTCTGGGCCCGTGCCTCTGCAGAAGCCTGCAGTGCTACAGGGAAAACTGTGCTTCAGTTGCAATAGGCAAGCACTCCGCCTTTCTCCGGGAGGCAGGGTGACTTCAGGTACGAGGTCCAGGATGGAAGGCGAAGCCGAGGGTTTCTCTCAGTGCAGCTCAGACTAGGGAAAGAGTGCGACTTCCACGGCATGTTGGACCTTGCTAGAACGGGGCTCGTGATCCTGTGCGAGTGCTGGGTAAATCAAGAAGTCCCAAGAAAGAGTGCAGTGTGTTGCCCATCACTCGGCAGACACGGAGGGCCTCCGAGGGACCTATGGGCCTCGATGTTGCTCAGTAGGCCCACAGCGGTGTGGAGGTACTCAGTGATCTTGGAACGAAAATGATGCTCACCCGAGGGGCCTAGGAGTTCTCAATGGCTACCTTCTTTCAAATAAAGCAGAACAGCGACTAAGAGCTCATGGAGAGAGCTGCATGCCTCCCTTCCTGCATGGCTACTCAGGGCCTTACCTCGAGGCAAGGACTCACGTTGAGATTCTCTTTAGCTCCAGAGCATGGCAAGATGAGCCCCACCCCGGCCATGGAAGCACCCTGTGTAGCCAGAGAAAACTCATTTTCTTCCCAGTCCCATGCCTACAGCGGCCAGAGGCCTGACAACAGCAGAGAATTTCAGGGCGCTTCAAGGGAGCGTGAACGGGGCTTTGCAAATGGAAAAGCAAGGCTAGTACCGTCGCGCCCCCATTTCCATGGGCACACGCAGCATACCTCCCTGTGGTTTCTGAGCAGTCAAAAGAGACACAGAGCGCACACTTCGTCCTTCCCCGAATCAGCTTCTCGAGGCAGGGTGTTCTGCATGTAGTGAACGGCCTCAACCAAGGCGCGCCCTAGCTAGGCCTCTGGGCCCGTGCCTCTTCAGAAGCCTGCAGTGCTACAGGAAAAACTGTGCTTTAGTGGCAATAGGAACGCAAGCCGACTTTCTCCTGGAGGCAGCGTGACTTCAGGTAGGAGGTCCTGGTTGGAAGGCGAAGCCTAGTGTTTTTTGCAGTGCAGCTCAGAGTAGGGAATGAGTGCGACTTCCACGGCATGTTGGAACCTGCTAGAACCGTGCTCGTGAACCTGTGGTAGTGCTGGGGGAATCAAGCTGTCCCAAGAAAGAGTGTACTGTTTTGCCCCTCACTCGGCATACACAGTGTGAGTCCGAAGGCCTACTGGCCTGGATGTTGTTTAGTAGGGCCAGGGGAGCCTGGGGGTACTCCGTGTTCTTGCAGGGCAGAGGGTTTCCAGGCGAGGCACCTAGGTGTCCCGAAAAGCGTACTGGCGTTCAAAGGCTGCAGAGGAGCGCCTGCGGCCTCATGGAAACTGCTGCACGCCTCCGCTTCTGCAGAGCAACTCAGGGCCTTACCTCGAGGCAAGTCCTCACGTTGAGTGTCCCGTGAGCGACACCGCATGGTAGGATGCTGACTTTCTCCTTGAGCAGAGAGACTTCAGGTACGAGGTCCTCTAAGGATTCTAAGCAGAGTGTTTTCTCATGGCAGCTCAAACGAGGGCAATGTCGAAGCCTTCCAGGGCATGTTGGACTGCCTAGAAATGTGGTTCTGATGCCGTTCGAGTGCTCTAGAAACGTAGCCCTCCTGAAGTAACGTGCAGCGTGTTGCCCATCCCTCGGCAGACACAGAGGGCCTCCGAGGGACCTATGGGCCTCGATGTTGCTCAGCAGGCCCACAGGGGTGTGGAGGTACTCAGTGATCTTGGAACGAAAATGATGCTCACCCGAGGGGCCTAGGAGTTCTCCAAGGGTACCTGCTTTCAAATAAAGCAGAACAGCGACTAGGAGCTCATGGAGAGAGCTGCATGCCTCCCGTTCTGCATGGCTACTCAGGGCCTTACCTCGAGGCAAGGACTCACGCTGAGATTCCCTTTAGCTCTAGAGCATGGCAAGATGAGCCCCACCCCGGCCATGGAAGCACCCTGTGTAGCCAGAGAAAACTCATTTTCTTCCCAGACCCATGCCTACAGCGGCCAGAGGCCAGTCAACAGCAGAGAATTTCAGGGAGCTTCAAGGCAGCACGCGTGGAGCTTTGCAAATGGAAAAGCAAGGCTAGTACCATCGCGCCCCCATTTCCATGGGCACACGCAGCATACCTCCCTGTGGTTTCTGACAAGTCAAAAGAGACACAGAGCACACACTGGTTCCTTCCCTGAATCAACTTCTCGAGGCAGGGTGTTCTGCATCTAGTGAACGGCCTCAGCCAAGGCACGCCCTAGCTAGGCCTCTGGGCCCGTGCCTCTGCAGAAGCCTGCAGTGCTACAGGGAAAACTGTGCTTCAGTTGCAATAGGCAAGCACTCCGCCTTTCTCCGGGAGGCAGGGTGACTTCAGGTACGAGGTCCAGGATGGAAGGCGAAGCCGAGGGTTTCTCTCAGTGCAGCTCAGACTAGGGAAAGAGTGCGACTTCCACGGCATGTTGGACCTTGCTAGAACGGGGCTCGTGATCCTGTGCGAGTGCTGGGTAAATCAAGAAGTCCCAAGAAAGAGTGCAGTGTGTTGCCCATCACTCGGCAGACACGGAGGGCCTCCGAGGGACCTATGGGCCTCGATGTTGCTCAGTAGGCCCACAGCGGTGTGGAGGTACTCAGTGATCTTGGAACGAAAATGATGCTCACCCGAGGGGCCTAGGAGTTCTCAATGGCTACCTTCTTTCAAATAAAGCAGAACAGCGACTAAGAGCTCATGGAGAGAGCTGCATGCCTCCCTTCCTGCATGGCTACTCAGGGCCTTACCTCGAGGCAAGGACTCACGTTGAGATTCTCTTTAGCTCCAGAGCATGGCAAGATGAGCCCCACCCCGGCCATGGAAGCACCCTGTGTAGCCAGAGAAAACTCATTTTCTTCCCAGTCCCATGCCTACAGCGGCCAGAGGCCTGACAACAGCAGAGAATTTCAGGGCGCTTCAAGGGAGCGTGAACGGGGCTTTGCAAATGGAAAAGCAAGGCTAGTACCGTCGCGCCCCCATTTCCATGGGCACACGCAGCATACCTCCCTGTGGTTTCTGAGCAGTCAAAAGAGACACAGAGCGCACACTTCGTCCTTCCCCGAATCAGCTTCTCGAGGCAGGGTGTTCTGCATGTAGTGAACGGCCTCAACCAAGGCGCGCCCTAGCTAGGCCTCTGGGCCCGTGCCTCTTCAGAAGCCTGCAGTGCTACAGGAAAAACTGTGCTTTAGTGGCAATAGGAACGCAAGCCGACTTTCTCCTGGAGGCAGCGTGACTTCAGGTAGGAGGTCCTGGTTGGAAGGCGAAGCCTAGTGTTTTTTGCAGTGCAGCTCAGAGTAGGGAATGAGTGCGACTTCCACGGCATGTTGGAACCTGCTAGAACCGTGCTCGTGAACCTGTGGTAGTGCTGGGGGAATCAAGCTGTCCCAAGAAAGAGTGTACTGTTTTGCCCCTCACTCGGCATACACAGTGTGAGTCCGAAGGCCTACTGGCCTGGATGTTGTTTAGTAGGGCCAGGGGAGCCTGGGGGTACTCCGTGTTCTTGCAGGGCAGAGGGTTTCCAGGCGAGGCACCTAGGTGTCCCGAAAAGCGTACTGGCGTTCAAAGGCTGCAGAGGAGCGCCTGCGGCCTCATGGAAACTGCTGCACGCCTCCGCTTCTGCAGAGCAACTCAGGGCCTTACCTCGAGGCAAGTCCTCACGTTGAGTGTCCCGTGAGCGACACCGCATGGTAGGATGCTGACTTTCTCCTTGAGCAGAGAGACTTCAGGTACGAGGTCCTCTAAGGATTCTAAGCAGAGTGTTGTCTCATGGCAGCTCAAACGAGGGCAATGTCGAAGCCTTCCAGGGCATGTTGGACTGCCTAGAAATGTGGTTCTGATGCCGTTCGAGTGCTCTAGAAACGTAGCCCTCCTGAAGTAACGTGCAGCGTGTTGCCCATCCCTCGGCAGACACAGAGGGCCTCCGAGGGACCTATGGGCCTCGATGTTGCTCAGCAGGCCCACAGGGGTGTGGAGGTACTCAGTGATCTTGGAACGAAAATGATGCTCACCCGAGGGGCCTAGGAGTTCTCCAAGGGTACCTGCTTTCAAATAAAGCAGAACAGCGACTAGGAGCTCATGGAGAGAGCTGCATGCCTCCCGTTCTGCATGGCTACTCAGGGCCTTACCTCGAGGCAAGGACTCACGCTGAGATTCCCTTTAGCTCTAGAGCATGGCAAGATGAGCCCCACCCCGGCCATGGAAGCACCCTGTGTAGCCAGAGAAAACTCATTTTCTTCCCAGACCCATGCCTACAGCGGCCAGAGGCCAGTCAACAGCAGAGAATTTCAGGGAGCTTCAAGGCAGCACGCGTGGAGCTTTGCAAATGGAAAAGCAAGGCTAGTACCATCGCGCCCCCATTTCCATGGGCACACGCAGCATACCTCCCTGTGGTTTCTGACAAGTCAAAAGAGACACAGAGCACACACTGGTTCCTTCCCTGAATCAACTTCTCGAGGCAGGGTGTTCTGCATCTAGTGAACGGCCTCAGCCAAGGCACGCCCTAGCTAGGCCTCTGGGCCCGTGCCTCTGCAGAAGCCTGCAGTGCTACAGGGAAAACTGTGCTTCAGTTGCAATAGGCAAGCACTCCGCCTTTCTCCGGGAGGCAGGGTGACTTCAGGTACGAGGTCCAGGATGGAAGGCGAAGCCGAGGGTTTCTCTCAGTGCAGCTCAGACTAGGGAAAGAGTGCGACTTCCACGGCATGTTGGACCTTGCTAGAACGGGGCTCGTGATCCTGTGCGAGTGCTGGGTAAATCAAGAAGTCCCAAGAAAGAGTGCAGTGTGTTGCCCATCACTCGGCAGACACGGAGGGCCTCCGAGGGACCTATGGGCCTCGATGTTGCTCAGTAGGCCCACAGCGGTGTGGAGGTACTCAGTGATCTTGGAACGAAAATGATGCTCACCCGAGGGGCCTAGGAGTTCTCAATGGCTACCTTCTTTCAAATAAAGCAGAACAGCGACTAAGAGCTCATGGAGAGAGCTGCATGCCTCCCTTCCTCATGGCTACTCAGGGCCTTACCTCGAGGCAAGGACTCACGTTGAGATTCTCTTTAGCTCCAGAGCATGGCAAGATGAGCCCCACCCCGGCCATGGAAGCACCCTGTGTAGCCAGAGAAAACTCATTTTCTTCCCAGTCCCATGCCTACAGCGGCCAGAGGCCTGACAACAGCAGAGAATTTCAGGGCGCTTCAAGGGAGCGTGAACGGGGCTTTGCAAATGGAAAAGCAAGGCTAGTACCGTCGCGCCCCCATTTCCATGGGCACACGCAGCATACCTCCCTGTGGTTTCTGAGCAGTCAAAAGAGACACAGAGCGCACACTTCGTCCTTACCCGAATCAGCTTCTCGAGGCAGGGTGTTCTGCATGTAGTGAACGGCCTCAACCAAGGCGCGCCCTAGCTAGGCCTCTGGGCCCGTGCCTCTTCAGAAGCCTGCAGTGCTACAGGAAAAACTGTGCTTTAGTGGCAATAGGAACGCAAGCTGACTTTCTCCTGGAGGCAGCGTGACTTCAGGTAGGAGGTCCTGGTTGGAAGGCGAAGCCTAGTGTTTTTTGCAGTGCAGCTCAGAGTAGGGAATGAGTGCGACTTCCACGGCATGTTGGAACCTGCTAGAACCGTGCTCGTGAACCTGTGGTAGTGCTGGGGGAATCAAGCTGTCCCAAGAAAGAGTGTACTGTTTTGCCCCTCACTCGGCATACACAGTGTGAGTCCGAAGGCCTACTGGCCTGGATGTTGTTTAGTAGGGCCAGGGGAGCCTGGGGGTACTCCGTGTTCTTGCAGGGCAGAGGGTTTCCAGGCGAGGCACCTAGGTGTCCCGAAAAGCGTACTGGCGTTCAAAGGCTGCAGAGGAGCGCCTGCGGCCTCATGGAAACTGCTGCACGCCTCTGCTTCTGCAGAGCAACTCAGGGCCTTACCTCGAGGCAAGTCCTCACGTTGAGTGTCCCGTGAGCGACACCGCATGGTAGGATGCTGACTTTCTCCTTGAGCAGAGAGACTTCAGGTACGAGGTCCTCTAAGGATTCTAAGCAGAGTGTTGTCTCATGGCAGCTCAAACGAGGGCAATGTCGAAGCCTTCCAGGGCATGTTGGACTGCCTAGAAATGTGGTTCTGATGCCGTTCGAGTGCTCTAGAAACGTAGCCCTCCTGAAGTAACGTGCAGCGTGTTGCCCATCCCTCGGCAGACACAGAGGGCCTCCGAGGGACCTATGGGCCTCGATGTTGCTCAGCAGGCCCACAGGGGTGTGGAGGTACTCAGTGATCTTGGAACGAAAATGATGCTCACCCGAGGGGCCTAGGAGTTCTCCAAGGGTACCTGCTTTCAAATAAAGCAGAACAGCGACTAGGAGCTCATGGAGAGAGCTGCATGCCTCCCGTTCTGCATGGCTACTCAGGGCCTTACCTCGAGGCAAGGACTCACGCTGAGATTCCCTTTAGCTCTAGAGCATGGCAAGATGAGCCCCACCCCGGCCATGGAAGCACCCTGTGTAGCCAGAGAAAACTCATTTTCTTCCCAGACCCATGCCTACAGCGGCCAGAGGCCAGTCAACAGCAGAGAATTTCAGGGAGCTTCAAGGCAGCACGCGTGGAGCTTTGCAAATGGAAAAGCAAGGCTAGTACCATCGCGCCCCCATTTCCATGGGCACACGCAGCATACCTCCCTGTGGTTTCTGACAAGTCAAAAGAGACACAGAGCACACACTGGTTCCTTCCCTGAATCAACTTCTCGAGGCAGGGTGTTCTGCATCTAGTGAACGGCCTCAGCCAAGGCACGCCCTAGCTAGGCCTCTGGGCCCGTGCCTCTGCAGAAGCCTGCAGTGCTACAGGGAAAACTGTGCTTCAGTTGCAATAGGCAAGCACTCCGCCTTTCTCCGGGAGGCAGGGTGACTTCAGGTACGAGGTCCAGGATGGAAGGCGAAGCCGAGGGTTTCTCTCAGTGCAGCTCAGACTAGGGAAAGAGTGCGACTTCCACGGCATGTTGGACCTTGCTAGAACGGGGCTCGTGATCCTGTGCGAGTGCTGGGTAAATCAAGAAGTCCCAAGAAAGAGTGCAGTGTGTTGCCCATCACTCGGCAGACACGGAGGGCCTCCGAGGGACCTATGGGCCTCGATGTTGCTCAGTAGGCCCACAGCGGTGTGGAGGTACTCAGTGATCTTGGAACGAAAATGATGCTCACCCGAGGGGCCTAGGAGTTCTCAATGGCTACCTTCTTTCAAATAAAGCAGAACAGCGACTAAGAGCTCATGGAGAGAGCTGCATGCCTCCCTTCCTGCATGGCTACTCAGGGCCTTACCTCGAGGCAAGGACTCACGTTGAGATTCTCTTTAGCTCCAGAGCATGGCAAGATGAGCCCCACCCCGGCCATGGAAGCACCCTGTGTAGCCAGAGAAAACTCATTTTCTTCCCAGTCCCATGCCTACAGCGGCCAGAGGCCTGACAACAGCAGAGAATTTCAGGGCGCTTCAAGGGAGCGTGAACGGGGCTTTGCAAATGGAAAAGCAAGGCTAGTACCGTCGCGCCCCCATTTCCATGGGCACACGCAGCATACCTCCCTGTGGTTTCTGAGCAGTCAAAAGAGACACAGAGCGCACACTTCGTCCTTCCCCGAATCAGCTTCTCGAGGCAGGGTGTTCTGCATGTAGTGAACGGCCTCAACCAAGGCGCGCCCTAGCTAGGCCTCTGGGCCCGTGCCTCTTCAGAAGCCTGCAGTGCTACAGGAAAAACTGTGCTTTAGTGGCAATAGGAACGCAAGCCGACTTTCTCCTGGAGGCAGCGTGACTTCAGGTAGGAGGTCCTGGTTGGAAGGCGAAGCCTAGTGTTTTTTGCAGTGCAGCTCAGAGTAGGGAATGAGTGCGACTTCCACGGCATGTTGGAACCTGCTAGAACCGTGCTCGTGAACCTGTGGTAGTGCTGGGGGAATCAAGCTGTCCCAAGAAAGAGTGTACTGTTTTGCCCCTCACTCGGCATACACAGTGTGAGTCCGAAGGCCTACTGGCCTGGATGTTGTTTAGTAGGGCCAGGGGAGCCTGGGGGTACTCCGTGTTCTTGCAGGGCAGAGGGTTTCCAGGCGAGGCACCTAGGTGTCCCGAAAAGCGTACTGGCGTTCAAAGGCTGCAGAGGAGCGCCTGCGGCCTCATGGAAACTGCTGCACGCCTCCGCTTCTGCAGAGCAACTCAGGGCCTTACCTCGAGGCAAGTCCTCACGTTGAGTGTCCCGTGAGCGACACCGCATGGTAGGATGCTGACTTTCTCCTTGAGCAGAGAGACTTCAGGTACGAGGTCCTCTAAGGATTCTAAGCAGAGTGTTTTCTCATGGCAGCTCAAACGAGGGCAATGTCGAAGCCTTCCAGGGCATGTTGGACTGCCTAGAAATGTGGTTCTGATGCCGTTCGAGTGCTCTAGAAACGTAGCCCTCCTGAAGTAACGTGCAGCGTGTTGCCCATCCCTCGGCAGACACAGAGGGCCTCCGAGGGACCTATGGGCCTCGATGTTGCTCAGCAGGCCCACAGGGGTGTGGAGGTACTCAGTGATCTTGGAACGAAAATGATGCTCACCCGAGGGGCCTAGGAGTTCTCCAAGGGTACCTGCTTTCAAATAAAGCAGAACAGCGACTAGGAGCTCATGGAGAGAGCTGCATGCCTCCCGTTCTGCATGGCTACTCAGGGCCTTACCTCGAGGCAAGGACTCACGCTGAGATTCCCTTTAGCTCTAGAGCATGGCAAGATGAGCCCCACCCCGGCCATGGAAGCACCCTGTGTAGCCAGAGAAAACTCATTTTCTTCCCAGACCCATGCCTACAGCGGCCAGAGGCCAGTCAACAGCAGAGAATTTCAGGGAGCTTCAAGGCAGCACGCGTGGAGCTTTGCAAATGGAAAAGCAAGGCTAGTACCATCGCGCCCCCATTTCCATGGGCACACGCAGCATACCTCCCTGTGGTTTCTGACAAGTCAAAAGAGACACAGAGCACACACTGGTTCCTTCCCTGAATCAACTTCTCGAGGCAGGGTGTTCTGCATCTAGTGAACGGCCTCAGCCAAGGCACGCCCTAGCTAGGCCTCTGGGCCCGTGCCTCTGCAGAAGCCTGCAGTGCTACAGGGAAAACTGTGCTTCAGTTGCAATAGGCAAGCACTCCGCCTTTCTCCGGGAGGCAGGGTGACTTCAGGTACGAGGTCCAGGATGGAAGGCGAAGCCGAGGGTTTCTCTCAGTGCAGCTCAGACTAGGGAAAGAGTGCGACTTCCACGGCATGTTGGACCTTGCTAGAACGGGGCTCGTGATCCTGTGCGAGTGCTGGGTAAATCAAGAAGTCCCAAGAAAGAGTGCAGTGTGTTGCCCATCACTCGGCAGACACGGAGGGCCTCCGAGGGACCTATGGGCCTCGATGTTGCTCAGTAGGCCCACAGCGGTGTGGAGGTACTCAGTGATCTTGGAACGAAAATGATGCTCACCCGAGGGGCCTAGGAGTTCTCAATGGCTACCTTCTTTCAAATAAAGCAGAACAGCGACTAAGAGCTCATGGAGAGAGCTGCATGCCTCCCTTCCTGCATGGCTACTCAGGGCCTTACCTCGAGGCAAGGACTCACGTTGAGATTCTCTTTAGCTCCAGAGCATGGCAAGATGAGCCCCACCCCGGCCATGGAAGCACCCTGTGTAGCCAGAGAAAACTCATTTTCTTCCCAGTCCCATGCCTACAGCGGCCAGAGGCCTGACAACAGCAGAGAATTTCAGGGCGCTTCAAGGGAGCGTGAACGGGGCTTTGCAAATGGAAAAGCAAGGCTAGTACCGTCGCGCCCCCATTTCCATGGGCACACGCAGCATACCTCCCTGTGGTTTCTGAGCAGTCAAAAGAGACACAGAGCGCACACTTCGTCCTTCCCCGAATCAGCTTCTCGAGGCAGGGTGTTCTGCATGTAGTGAACGGCCTCAACCAAGGCGCGCCCTAGCTAGGCCTCTGGGCCCGTGCCTCTTCAGAAGCCTGCAGTGCTACAGGAAAAACTGTGCTTTAGTGGCAATAGGAACGCAAGCCGACTTTCTCCTGGAGGCAGCGTGACTTCAGGTAGGAGGTCCTGGTTGGAAGGCGAAGCCTAGTGTTTTTTGCAGTGCAGCTCAGAGTAGGGAATGAGTGCGACTTCCACGGCATGTTGGAACCTGCTAGAACCGTGCTCGTGAACCTGTGGTAGTGCTGGGGGAATCAAGCTGTCCCAAGAAAGAGTGTACTGTTTTGCCCCTCACTCGGCATACACAGTGTGAGTCCGAAGGCCTACTGGCCTGGATGTTGTTTAGTAGGGCCAGGGGAGCCTGGGGGTACTCCGTGTTCTTGCAGGGCAGAGGGTTTCCAGGCGAGGCACCTAGGTGTCCCGAAAAGCGTACTGGCGTTCAAAGGCTGCAGAGGAGCGCCTGCGGCCTCATGGAAACTGCTGCACGCCTCCGCTTCTGCAGAGCAACTCAGGGCCTTACCTCGAGGCAAGTCCTCACGTTGAGTGTCCCGTGAGCGACACCGCATGGTAGGATGCTGACTTTCTCCTTGAGCAGAGAGACTTCAGGTACGAGGTCCTCTAAGGATTCTAAGCAGAGTGTTTTCTCATGGCAGCTCAAACGAGGGCAATGTCGAAGCCTTCCAGGGCATGTTGGACTGCCTAGAAATGTGGTTCTGATGCCGTTCGAGTGCTCTAGAAACGTAGCCCTCCTGAAGTAACGTGCAGCGTGTTGCCCATCCCTCGGCAGACACAGAGGGCCTCCGAGGGACCTATGGGCCTCGATGTTGCTCAGCAGGCCCACAGGGGTGTGGAGGTACTCAGTGATCTTGGAACGAAAATGATGCTCACCCGAGGGGCCTAGGAGTTCTCCAAGGGTACCTGCTTTCAAATAAAGCAGAACAGCGACTAGGAGCTCATGGAGAGAGCTGCATGCCTCCCGTTCTGCATGGCTACTCAGGGCCTTACCTCGAGGCAAGGACTCACGCTGAGATTCCCTTTAGCTCTAGAGCATGGCAAGATGAGCCCCACCCCGGCCATGGAAGCACCCTGTGTAGCCAGAGAAAACTCATTTTCTTCCCAGACCCATGCCTACAGCGGCCAGAGGCCAGTCAACAGCAGAGAATTTCAGGGAGCTTCAAGGCAGCACGCGTGGAGCTTTGCAAATGGAAAAGCAAGGCTAGTACCATCGCGCCCCCATTTCCATGGGCACACGCAGCATACCTCCCTGTGGTTTCTGACAAGTCAAAAGAGACACAGAGCACACACTGGTTCCTTCCCTGAATCAACATCTCGAGGCAGGGTGTTCTGCATCTAGTGAACGGCCTCAGCCAAGGCACGCCCTAGCTAGGCCTCTGGGCCCGTGCCTCTGCAGAAGCCTGCAGTGCTACAGGGAAAACTGTGCTTCAGTTGCAATAGGCAAGCACTCCGCCTTTCTCCGGGAGGCAGGGTGACTTCAGGTACGAGGTCCAGGATGGAAGGCGAAGCCGAGGGTTTCTCTCAGTGCAGCTCAGACTAGGGAAAGAGTGCGACTTCCACGGCATGTTGGACCTTGCTAGAACGGGGCTCGTGATCCTGTGCGAGTGCTGGGTAAATCAAGAAGTCCCAAGAAAGAGTGCAGTGTGTTGCCCATCACTCGGCAGACACGGAGGGCCTCCGAGGGACCTATGGGCCTCGATGTTGCTCAGTAGGCCCACAGCGGTGTGGAGGTACTCAGTGATCTTGGAACGAAAATGATGCTCACCCGAGGGGCCTAGGAGTTCTCAATGGCTACCTTCTTTCAAATAAAGCAGAACAGCGACTAAGAGCTCATGGAGAGAGCTGCATGCCTCCCTTCCTCATGGCTACTCAGGGCCTTACCTCGAGGCAAGGACTCACGTTGAGATTCTCTTTAGCTCCAGAGCATGGCAAGATGAGCCCCACCCCGGCCATGGAAGCACCCTGTGTAGCCAGAGAAAACTCATTTTCTTCCCAGTCCCATGCCTACAGCGGCCAGAGGCCTGACAACAGCAGAGAATTTCAGGGCGCTTCAAGGGAGCGTGAACGGGGCTTTGCAAATGGAAAAGCAAGGCTAGTACCGTCGCGCCCCCATTTCCATGGGCACACGCAGCATACCTCCCTGTGGTTTCTGAGCAGTCAAAAGAGACACAGAGCGCACACTTCGTCCTTACCCGAATCAGCTTCTCGAGGCAGGGTGTTCTGCATGTAGTGAACGGCCTCAACCAAGGCGCGCCCTAGCTAGGCCTCTGGGCCCGTGCCTCTTCAGAAGCCTGCAGTGCTACAGGAAAAACTGTGCTTTAGTGGCAATAGGAACGCAAGCTGACTTTCTCCTGGAGGCAGCGTGACTTCAGGTAGGAGGTCCTGGTTGGAAGGCGAAGCCTAGTGTTTTTTGCAGTGCAGCTCAGAGTAGGGAATGAGTGCGACTTCCACGGCATGTTGGAACCTGCTAGAACCGTGCTCGTGAACCTGTGGTAGTGCTGGGGGAATCAAGCTGTCCCAAGAAAGAGTGTACTGTTTTGCCCCTCACTCGGCATACACAGTGTGAGTCCGAAGGCCTACTGGCCTGGATGTTGTTTAGTAGGGCCAGGGGAGCCTGGGGGTACTCCGTGTTCTTGCAGGGCAGAGGGTTTCCAGGCGAGGCACCTAGGTGTCCCGAAAAGCGTACTGGCGTTCAAAGGCTGCAGAGGAGCGCCTGCGGCCTCATGGAAACTGCTGCACGCCTCCGCTTCTGCAGAGCAACTCAGGGCCTTACCTCGAGGCAAGTCCTCACGTTGAGTGTCCCGTGAGCGACACCGCATGGTAGGATGCTGACTTTCTCCTTGAGCAGAGAGACTTCAGGTACGAGGTCCTCTAAGGATTCTAAGCAGAGTGTTGTCTCATGGCAGCTCAAACGAGGGCAATGTCGAAGCCTTCCAGGGCATGTTGGACTGCCTAGAAATGTGGT
The DNA here is from genome assembly GCF_028564815.1 of Eubalaena glacialis. Taxonomy (NCBI): domain Eukaryota; kingdom Metazoa; phylum Chordata; class Mammalia; order Artiodactyla; family Balaenidae; genus Eubalaena; species Eubalaena glacialis. The sequence continues at coordinate 85,937,294 of NC_083727.1, forward strand.
TCTGATGCCGTTCGAGTGCTCTAGAAACGTAGCCCTCCTGAAGTAACGTGCAGCGTGTTGCCCATCCCTCGGCAGACACAGAGGGCCTCCGAGGGACCTATGGGCCTCGATGTTGCTCAGCAGGCCCACAGGGGTGTGGAGGTACTCAGTGATCTTGGAACGAAAATGATGCTCACCCGAGGGGCCTAGGAGTTCTCCAAGGGTACCTGCTTTCAAATAAAGCAGAACAGCGACTAGGAGCTCATGGAGAGAGCTGCATGCCTCCCGTTCTGCATGGCTACTCAGGGCCTTACCTCGAGGCAAGGACTCACGCTGAGATTCCCTTTAACTCTAGAGCATGGCAAGATGAGCCCCACCCCGGCCATGGAAGCACCCTGTGTAGCCAGAGAAAACTCATTTTCTTCCCAGACCCATGCCTACAGCGGCCAGAGGCCAGTCAACAGCAGAGAATTTCAGGGAGCTTCAAGGCAGCACGCGTGGAGCTTTGCAAATGGAAAAGCAAGGCTAGTACCATCGCGCCCCCATTTCCATGGGCACACGCAGCATACCTCCCTGTGGTTTCTGACAAGTCAAAAGAGACACAGAGCACACACTGGTTCCTTCCCTGAATCAACTTCTCGAGGCAGGGTGTTCTGCATCTAGTGAACGGCCTCAGCCAAGGCACGCCCTAGCTAGGCCTCTGGGCCCGTGCCTCTGCAGAAGCCTGCAGTGCTACAGGGAAAACTGTGCTTCAGTTGCAATAGGCAAGCACTCCGCCTTTCTCCGGGAGGCAGGGTGACTTCAGGTACGAGGTCCAGGATGGAAGGCGAAGCCGAGGGTTTCTCTCAGTGCAGCTCAGACTAGGGAAAGAGTGCGACTTCCACGGCATGTTGGACCTTGCTAGAACGGGGCTCGTGATCCTGTGCGAGTGCTGGGTAAATCAAGAAGTCCCAAGAAAGAGTGCAGTGTGTTGCCCATCACTCGGCAGACACGGAGGGCCTCCGAGGGACCTATGGGCCTCGATGTTGCTCAGTAGGCCCACAGCGGTGTGGAGGTACTCAGTGATCTTGGAACGAAAATGATGCTCACCCGAGGGGCCTAGGAGTTCTCAATGGCTACCTTCTTTCAAATAAAGCAGAACAGCGACTAAGAGCTCATGGAGAGAGCTGCATGCCTCCCTTCCTGCATGGCTACTCAGGGCCTTACCTCGAGGCAAGGACTCACGTTGAGATTCTCTTTAGCTCCAGAGCATGGCAAGATGAGCCCCACCCCGGCCATGGAAGCACCCTGTGTAGCCAGAGAAAACTCATTTTCTTCCCAGTCCCATGCCTACAGCGGCCAGAGGCCTGACAACAGCAGAGAATTTCAGGGCGCTTCAAGGGAGCGTGAACGGGGCTTTGCAAATGGAAAAGCAAGGCTAGTACCGTCGCGCCCCCATTTCCATGGGCACACGCAGCATACCTCCCTGTGGTTTCTGAGCAGTCAAAAGAGACACAGAGCGCACACTTCGTCCTTCCCCGAATCAGCTTCTCGAGGCAGGGTGTTCTGCATGTAGTGAACGGCCTCAACCAAGGCGCGCCCTAGCTAGGCCTCTGGGCCCGTGCCTCTTCAGAAGCCTGCAGTGCTACAGGAAAAACTGTGCTTTAGTGGCAATAGGAACGCAAGCCGACTTTCTCCTGGAGGCAGCGTGACTTCAGGTAGGAGGTCCTGGTTGGAAGGCGAAGCCTAGTGTTTTTTGCAGTGCAGCTCAGAGTAGGGAATGAGTGCGACTTCCACGGCATGTTGGAACCTGCTAGAACCGTGCTCGTGAACCTGTGGTAGTGCTGGGGGAATCAAGCTGTCCCAAGAAAGAGTGTACTGTTTTGCCCCTCACTCGGCATACACAGTGTGAGTCCGAAGGCCTACTGGCCTGGATGTTGTTTAGTAGGGCCAGGGGAGCCTGGGGGTACTCCGTGTTCTTGCAGGGCAGAGGGTTTCCAGGCGAGGCACCTAGGTGTCCCGAAAAGCGTACTGGCGTTCAAAGGCTGCAGAGGAGCGCCTGCGGCCTCATGGAAACTGCTGCACGCCTCCGCTTCTGCAGAGCAACTCAGGGCCTTACCTCGAGGCAAGTCCTCACGTTGAGTGTCCCGTGAGCGACACCGCATGGTAGGATGCTGACTTTCTCCTTGAGCAGAGAGACTTCAGGTACGAGGTCCTCTAAGGATTCTAAGCAGAGTGTTTTCTCATGGCAGCTCAAACGAGGGCAATGTCGAAGCCTTCCAGGGCATGTTGGACTGCCTAGAAATGTGGTTCTGATGCCGTTCGAGTGCTCTAGAAACGTAGCCCTCCTGAAGTAACGTGCAGCGTGTTGCCCATCCCTCGGCAGACACAGAGGGCCTCCGAGGGACCTATGGGCCTCGATGTTGCTCAGCAGGCCCACAGGGGTGTGGAGGTACTCAGTGATCTTGGAACGAAAATGATGCTCACCCGAGGGGCCTAGGAGTTCTCCAAGGGTACCTGCTTTCAAATAAAGCAGAACAGCGACTAGGAGCTCATGGAGAGAGCTGCATGCCTCCCGTTCTGCATGGCTACTCAGGGCCTTACCTCGAGGCAAGGACTCACGCTGAGATTCCCTTTAGCTCTAGAGCATGGCAAGATGAGCCCCACCCCGGCCATGGAAGCACCCTGTGTAGCCAGAGAAAACTCATTTTCTTCCCAGACCCATGCCTACAGCGGCCAGAGGCCAGTCAACAGCAGAGAATTTCAGGGAGCTTCAAGGCAGCACGCGTGGAGCTTTGCAAATGGAAAAGCAAGGCTAGTACCATCGCGCCCCCATTTCCATGGGCACACGCAGCATACCTCCCTGTGGTTTCTGACAAGTCAAAAGAGACACAGAGCACACACTGGTTCCTTCCCTGAATCAACTTCTCGAGGCAGGGTGTTCTGCATCTAGTGAACGGCCTCAGCCAAGGCACGCCCTAGCTAGGCCTCTGGGCCCGTGCCTCTGCAGAAGCCTGCAGTGCTACAGGGAAAACTGTGCTTCAGTTGCAATAGGCAAGCACTCCGCCTTTCTCCGGGAGGCAGGGTGACTTCAGGTACGAGGTCCAGGATGGAAGGCGAAGCCGAGGGTTTCTCTCAGTGCAGCTCAGACTAGGGAAAGAGTGCGACTTCCACGGCATGTTGGACCTTGCTAGAACGGGGCTCGTGATCCTGTGCGAGTGCTGGGTAAATCAAGAAGTCCCAAGAAAGAGTGCAGTGTGTTGCCCATCACTCGGCAGACACGGAGGGCCTCCGAGGGACCTATGGGCCTCGATGTTGCTCAGTAGGCCCACAGCGGTGTGGAGGTACTCAGTGATCTTGGAACGAAAATGATGCTCACCCGAGGGGCCTAGGAGTTCTCAATGGCTACCTTCTTTCAAATAAAGCAGAACAGCGACTAAGAGCTCATGGAGAGAGCTGCATGCCTCCCTTCCTGCATGGCTACTCAGGGCCTTACCTCGAGGCAAGGACTCACGTTGAGATTCTCTTTAGCTCCAGAGCATGGCAAGATGAGCCCCACCCCGGCCATGGAAGCACCCTGTGTAGCCAGAGAAAACTCATTTTCTTCCCAGTCCCATGCCTACAGCGGCCAGAGGCCTGACAACAGCAGAGAATTTCAGGGCGCTTCAAGGGAGCGTGAACGGGGCTTTGCAAATGGAAAAGCAAGGCTAGTACCGTCGCGCCCCCATTTCCATGGGCACACGCAGCATACCTCCCTGTGGTTTCTGAGCAGTCAAAAGAGACACAGAGCGCACACTTCGTCCTTCCCCGAATCAGCTTCTCGAGGCAGGGTGTTCTGCATGTAGTGAACGGCCTCAACCAAGGCGCGCCCTAGCTAGGCCTCTGGGCCCGTGCCTCTTCAGAAGCCTGCAGTGCTACAGGAAAAACTGTGCTTTAGTGGCAATAGGAACGCAAGCCGACTTTCTCCTGGAGGCAGCGTGACTTCAGGTAGGAGGTCCTGGTTGGAAGGCGAAGCCTAGTGTTTTTTGCAGTGCAGCTCAGAGTAGGGAATGAGTGCGACTTCCACGGCATGTTGGAACCTGCTAGAACCGTGCTCGTGAACCTGTGGTAGTGCTGGGGGAATCAAGCTGTCCCAAGAAAGAGTGTACTGTTTTGCCCCTCACTCGGCATACACAGTGTGAGTCCGAAGGCCTACTGGCCTGGATGTTGTTTAGTAGGGCCAGGGGAGCCTGGGGGTACTCCGTGTTCTTGCAGGGCAGAGGGTTTCCAGGCGAGGCACCTAGGTGTCCCGAAAAGCGTACTGGCGTTCAAAGGCTGCAGAGGAGCGCCTGCGGCCTCATGGAAACTGCTGCACGCCTCCGCTTCTGCAGAGCAACTCAGGGCCTTACCTCGAGGCAAGTCCTCACGTTGAGTGTCCCGTGAGCGACACCGCATGGTAGGATGCTGACTTTCTCCTTGAGCAGAGAGACTTCAGGTACGAGGTCCTCTAAGGATTCTAAGCAGAGTGTTGTCTCATGGCAGCTCAAACGAGGGCAATGTCGAAGCCTTCCAGGGCATGTTGGACTGCCTAGAAATGTGGTTCTGATGCCGTTCGAGTGCTCTAGAAACGTAGCCCTCCTGAAGTAACGTGCAGCGTGTTGCCCATCCCTCGGCAGACACAGAGGGCCTCCGAGGGACCTATGGGCCTCGATGTTGCTCAGCAGGCCCACAGGGGTGTGGAGGTACTCAGTGATCTTGGAACGAAAATGATGCTCACCCGAGGGGCCTAGGAGTTCTCCAAGGGTACCTGCTTTCAAATAAAGCAGAACAGCGACTAGGAGCTCATGGAGAGAGCTGCATGCCTCCCGTTCTGCATGGCTACTCAGGGCCTTACCTCGAGGCAAGGACTCACGCTGAGATTCCCTTTAGCTCTAGAGCATGGCAAGATGAGCCCCACCCCGGCCATGGAAGCACCCTGTGTAGCCAGAGAAAACTCATTTTCTTCCCAGACCCATGCCTACAGCGGCCAGAGGCCAGTCAACAGCAGAGAATTTCAGGGAGCTTCAAGGCAGCACGCGTGGAGCTTTGCAAATGGAAAAGCAAGGCTAGTACCATCGCGCCCCCATTTCCATGGGCACACGCAGCATACCTCCCTGTGGTTTCTGACAAGTCAAAAGAGACACAGAGCACACACTGGTTCCTTCCCTGAATCAACTTCTCGAGGCAGGGTGTTCTGCATCTAGTGAACGGCCTCAGCCAAGGCACGCCCTAGCTAGGCCTCTGGGCCCGTGCCTCTGCAGAAGCCTGCAGTGCTACAGGGAAAACTGTGCTTCAGTTGCAATAGGCAAGCACTCCGCCTTTCTCCGGGAGGCAGGGTGACTTCAGGTACGAGGTCCAGGATGGAAGGCGAAGCCGAGGGTTTCTCTCAGTGCAGCTCAGACTAGGGAAAGAGTGCGACTTCCACGGCATGTTGGACCTTGCTAGAACGGGGCTCGTGATCCTGTGCGAGTGCTGGGTAAATCAAGAAGTCCCAAGAAAGAGTGCAGTGTGTTGCCCATCACTCGGCAGACACGGAGGGCCTCCGAGGGACCTATGGGCCTCGATGTTGCTCAGTAGGCCCACAGCGGTGTGGAGGTACTCAGTGATCTTGGAACGAAAATGATGCTCACCCGAGGGGCCTAGGAGTTCTCAATGGCTACCTTCTTTCAAATAAAGCAGAACAGCGACTAAGAGCTCATGGAGAGAGCTGCATGCCTCCCTTCCTGCATGGCTACTCAGGGCCTTACCTCGAGGCAAGGACTCACGTTGAGATTCTCTTTAGCTCCAGAGCATGGCAAGATGAGCCCCACCCCGGCCATGGAAGCACCCTGTGTAGCCAGAGAAAACTCATTTTCTTCCCAGTCCCATGCCTACAGCGGCCAGAGGCCTGACAACAGCAGAGAATTTCAGGGCGCTTCAAGGGAGCGTGAACGGGGCTTTGCAAATGGAAAAGCAAGGCTAGTACCGTCGCGCCCCCATTTCCATGGGCACACGCAGCATACCTCCCTGTGGTTTCTGAGCAGTCAAAAGAGACACAGAGCGCACACTTCGTCCTTCCCCGAATCAGCTTCTCGAGGCAGGGTGTTCTGCATGTAGTGAACGGCCTCAACCAAGGCGCGCCCTAGCTAGGCCTCTGGGCCCGTGCCTCTTCAGAAGCCTGCAGTGCTACAGGAAAAACTGTGCTTTAGTGGCAATAGGAACGCAAGCTGACTTTCTCCTGGAGGCAGCGTGACTTCAGGTAGGAGGTCCTGGTTGGAAGGCGAAGCCTAGTGTTTTTTGCAGTGCAGCTCAGAGTAGGGAATGAGTGCGACTTCCACGGCATGTTGGAACCTGCTAGAACCGTGCTCGTGAACCTGTGGTAGTGCTGGGGGAATCAAGCTGTCCCAAGAAAGAGTGTACTGTTTTGCCCCTCACTCGGCATACACAGTGTGAGTCCGAAGGCCTACTGGCCTGGATGTTGTTTAGTAGGGCCAGGGGAGCCTGGGGGTACTCCGTGTTCTTGCAGGGCAGAGGGTTTCCAGGCGAGGCACCTAGGTGTCCCGAAAAGCGTACTGGCGTTCAAAGGCTGCAGAGGAGCGCCTGCGGCCTCATGGAAACTGCTGCACGCCTCCGCTTCTGCAGAGCAACTCAGGGCCTTACCTCGAGGCAAGTCCTCACGTTGAGTGTCCCGTGAGCGACACCGCATGGTAGGATGCTGACTTTCTCCTTGAGCAGAGAGACTTCAGGTACGAGGTCCTCTAAGGATTCTAAGCAGAGTGTTTTCTCATGGCAGCTCAAACGAGGGCAATGTCGAAGCCTTCCAGGGCATGTTGGACTGCCTAGAAATGTGGTTCTGATGCCGTTCGAGTGCTCTAGAAACGTAGCCCTCCTGAAGTAACGTGCAGCGTGTTGCCCATCCCTCGGCAGACACAGAGGGCCTCCGAGGGACCTATGGGCCTCGATGTTGCTCAGCAGGCCCACAGGGGTGTGGAGGTACTCAGTGATCTTGGAACGAAAATGATGCTCACCCGAGGGGCCTAGGAGTTCTCCAAGGGTACCTGCTTTCAAATAAAGCAGAACAGCGACTAGGAGCTCATGGAGAGAGCTGCATGCCTCCCGTTCTGCATGGCTACTCAGGGCCTTACCTCGAGGCAAGGACTCACGCTGAGATTCCCTTTAGCTCTAGAGCATGGCAAGATGAGCCCCACCCCGGCCATGGAAGCACCCTGTGTAGCCAGAGAAAACTCATTTTCTTCCCAGACCCATGCCTACAGCGGCCAGAGGCCAGTCAACAGCAGAGAATTTCAGGGAGCTTCAAGGCAGCACGCGTGGAGCTTTGCAAATGGAAAAGCAAGGCTAGTACCATCGCGCCCCCATTTCCATGGGCACACGCAGCATACCTCCCTGTGGTTTCTGACAAGTCAAAAGAGACACAGAGCACACACTGGTTCCTTCCCTGAATCAACTTCTCGAGGCAGGGTGTTCTGCATCTAGTGAACGGCCTCAGCCAAGGCACGCCCTAGCTAGGCCTCTGGGCCCGTGCCTCTGCAGAAGCCTGCAGTGCTACAGGGAAAACTGTGCTTCAGTTGCAATAGGCAAGCACTCCGCCTTTCTCCGGGAGGCAGGGTGACTTCAGGTACGAGGTCCAGGATGGAAGGCGAAGCCGAGGGTTTCTCTCAGTGCAGCTCAGACTAGGGAAAGAGTGCGACTTCCACGGCATGTTGGACCTTGCTAGAACGGGGCTCGTGATCCTGTGCGAGTGCTGGGTAAATCAAGAAGTCCCAAGAAAGAGTGCAGTGTGTTGCCCATCACTCGGCAGACACGGAGGGCCTCCGAGGGACCTATGGGCCTCGATGTTGCTCAGTAGGCCCACAGCGGTGTGGAGGTACTCAGTGATCTTGGAACGAAAATGATGCTCACCCGAGGGGCCTAGGAGTTCTCAATGGCTACCTTCTTTCAAATAAAGCAGAACAGCGACTAAGAGCTCATGGAGAGAGCTGCATGCCTCCCTTCCTGCATGGCTACTCAGGGCCTTACCTCGAGGCAAGGACTCACGTTGAGATTCTCTTTAGCTCCAGAGCATGGCAAGATGAGCCCCACCCCGGCCATGGAAGCACCCTGTGTAGCCAGAGAAAACTCATTTTCTTCCCAGTCCCATGCCTACAGCGGCCAGAGGCCTGACAACAGCAGAGAATTTCAGGGCGCTTCAAGGGAGCGTGAACGGGGCTTTGCAAATGGAAAAGCAAGGCTAGTACCGTCGCGCCCCCATTTCCATGGGCACACGCAGCATACCTCCCTGTGGTTTCTGAGCAGTCAAAAGAGACACAGAGCGCACACTTCGTCCTTCCCCGAATCAGCTTCTCGAGGCAGGGTGTTCTGCATGTAGTGAACGGCCTCAACCAAGGCGCGCCCTAGCTAGGCCTCTGGGCCCGTGCCTCTTCAGAAGCCTGCAGTGCTACAGGAAAAACTGTGCTTTAGTGGCAATAGGAACGCAAGCCGACTTTCTCCTGGAGGCAGCGTGACTTCAGGTAGGAGGTCCTGGTTGGAAGGCGAAGCCTAGTGTTTTTTGCAGTGCAGCTCAGAGTAGGGAATGAGTGCGACTTCCACGGCATGTTGGAACCTGCTAGAACCGTGCTCGTGAACCTGTGGTAGTGCTGGGGGAATCAAGCTGTCCCAAGAAAGAGTGTACTGTTTTGCCCCTCACTCGGCATACACAGTGTGAGTCCGAAGGCCTACTGGCCTGGATGTTGTTTAGTAGGGCCAGGGGAGCCTGGGGGTACTCCGTGTTCTTGCAGGGCAGAGGGTTTCCAGGCGAGGCACCTAGGTGTCCCGAAAAGCGTACTGGCGTTCAAAGGCTGCAGAGGAGCGCCTGCGGCCTCATGGAAACTGCTGCACGCCTCCGCTTCTGCAGAGCAACTCAGGGCCTTACCTCGAGGCAAGTCCTCACGTTGAGTGTCCCGTGAGCGACACCGCATGGTAGGATGCTGACTTTCTCCTTGAGCAGAGAGACTTCAGGTACGAGGTCCTCTAAGGATTCTAAGCAGAGTGTTTTCTCATGGCAGCTCAAACGAGGGCAATGTCGAAGCCTTCCAGGGCATGTTGGACTGCCTAGAAATGTGGTTCTGATGCCGTTCGAGTGCTCTAGAAACGTAGCCCTCCTGAAGTAACGTGCAGCGTGTTGCCCATCCCTCGGCAGACACAGAGGGCCTCCGAGGGACCTATGGGCCTCGATGTTGCTCAGCAGGCCCACAGGGGTGTGGAGGTACTCAGTGATCTTGGAACGAAAATGATGCTCACCCGAGGGGCCTAGGAGTTCTCCAAGGGTACCTGCTTTCAAATAAAGCAGAACAGCGACTAGGAGCTCATGGAGAGAGCTGCATGCCTCCCGTTCTGCATGGCTACTCAGGGCCTTACCTCGAGGCAAGGACTCACGCTGAGATTCCCTTTAGCTCTAGAGCATGGCAAGATGAGCCCCACCCCGGCCATGGAAGCACCCTGTGTAGCCAGAGAAAACTCATTTTCTTCCCAGACCCATGCCTACAGCGGCCAGAGGCCAGTCAACAGCAGAGAATTTCAGGGAGCTTCAAGGCAGCACGCGTGGAGCTTTGCAAATGGAAAAGCAAGGCTAGTACCATCGCGCCCCCATTTCCATGGGCACACGCAGCATACCTCCCTGTGGTTTCTGACAAGTCAAAAGAGACACAGAGCACACACTGGTTCCTTCCCTGAATCAACTTCTCGAGGCAGGGTGTTCTGCATCTAGTGAACGGCCTCAGCCAAGGCACGCCCTAGCTAGGCCTCTGGGCCCGTGCCTCTGCAGAAGCCTGCAGTGCTACAGGGAAAACTGTGCTTCAGTTGCAATAGGCAAGCACTCCGCCTTTCTCCGGGAGGCAGGGTGACTTCAGGTACGAGGTCCAGGATGGAAGGCGAAGCCGAGGGTTTCTCTCAGTGCAGCTCAGACTAGGGAAAGAGTGCGACTTCCACGGCATGTTGGACCTTGCTAGAACGGGGCTCGTGATCCTGTGCGAGTGCTGGGTAAATCAAGAAGTCCCAAGAAAGAGTGCAGTGTGTTGCCCATCACTCGGCAGACACGGAGGGCCTCCGAGGGACCTATGGGCCTCGATGTTGCTCAGTAGGCCCACAGCGGTGTGGAGGTACTCAGTGATCTTGGAACGAAAATGATGCTCACCCGAGGGGCCTAGGAGTTCTCAATGGCTACCTTCTTTCAAATAAAGCAGAACAGCGACTAAGAGCTCATGGAGAGAGCTGCATGCCTCCCTTCCTCATGGCTACTCAGGGCCTTACCTCGAGGCAAGGACTCACGTTGAGATTCTCTTTAGCTCCAGAGCATGGCAAGATGAGCCCCACCCCGGCCATGGAAGCACCCTGTGTAGCCAGAGAAAACTCATTTTCTTCCCAGTCCCATGCCTACAGCGGCCAGAGGCCTGACAACAGCAGAGAATTTCAGGGCGCTTCAAGGGAGCGTGAACGAGGCTTTGCAAATGGAAAAGCAAGGCTAGTACCGTCGCGCCCCCATTTCCATGGGCACACGCAGCATACCTCCCTGTGGTTTCTGAGCAGTCAAAAGAGACACAGAGCGCACACTTCGTCCTTCCCCGAATCAGCTTCTCGAGGCAGGGTGTTCTGCATGTAGTGAACGGCCTCAACCAAGGCGCGCCCTAGCTAGGCCTCTGGGCCCGTGCCTCTTCAGAAGCCTGCAGTGCTACAGGAAAAACTGTGCTTTAGTGGCAATAGGAACGCAAGCTGACTTTCTCCTGGAGGCAGCGTGACTTCAGGTAGGAGGTCCTGGTTGGAAGGCGAAGCCTAGTGTTTTTTGCAGTGCAGCTCAGAGTAGGGAATGAGTGCGACTTCCACGGCATGTTGGAACCTGCTAGAACCGTGCTCGTGAACCTGTGGTAGTGCTGGGGGAATCAAGCTGTCCCAAGAAAGAGTGTACTGTTTTGCCCCTCACTCGGCATACACAGTGTGAGTCCGAAGGCCTACTGGCCTGGATGTTGTTTAGTAGGGCCAGGGGAGCCTGGGGGTACTCCGTGTTCTTGCAGGGCAGAGGGTTTCCAGGCGAGGCACCTAGGTGTCCCGAAAAGCGTACTGGCGTTCAAAGGCTGCAGAGGAGCGCCTGCGGCCTCATGGAAACTGCTGCACGCCTCCGCTTCTGCAGAGCAACTCAGGGCCTTACCTCGAGGCAAGTCCTCACGTTGAGTGTCCCGTGAGCGACACCGCATGGTAGGATGCTGACTTTCTCCTTGAGCAGAGAGACTTCAGGTACGAGGTCCTCTAAGGATTCTAAGCAGAGTGTTTTCTCATGGCAGCTCAAACGAGGGCAATGTCGAAGCCTTCCAGGGCATGTTGGACTGCCTAGAAATGTGGTTCTGATGCCGTTCGAGTGCTCTAGAAACGTAGCCCTCCTGAAGTAACGTGCAGCGTGTTGCCCATCCCTCGGCAGACACAGAGGGCCTCCGAGGGACCTATGGGCCTCGATGTTGCTCAGCAGGCCCACAGGGGTGTGGAGGTACTCAGTGATCTTGGAACGAAAATGATGCTCACCCGAGGGGCCTAGGAGTTCTCCAAGGGTACCTGCTTTCAAATAAAGCAGAACAGCGACTAGGAGCTCATGGAGAGAGCTGCATGCCTCCCGTTCTGCATGGCTACTCAGGGCCTTACCTCGAGGCAAGGACTCACGCTGAGATTCCCTTTAGCTCTAGAGCATGGCAAGATGAGCCCCACCCCGGCCATGGAAGCACCCTGTGTAGCCAGAGAAAACTCATTTTCTTCCCAGACCCATGCCTACAGCGGCCAGAGGCCAGTCAACAGCAGAGAATTTCAGGGAGCTTCAAGGCAGCACGCGTGGAGCTTTGCAAATGGAAAAGCAAGGCTAGTACCATCGCGCCCCCATTTCCATGGGCACACGCAGCATACCTCCCTGTGGTTTCTGACAAGTCAAAAGAGACACAGAGCACACACTGGTTCCTTCCCTGAATCAACTTCTCGAGGCAGGGTGTTCTGCATCTAGTGAACGGCCTCAGCCAAGGCACGCCCTAGCTAGGCCTCTGGGCCCGTGCCTCTGCAGAAGCCTGCAGTGCTACAGGGAAAACTGTGCTTCAGTTGCAATAGGCAAGCACTCCGCCTTTCTCCGGGAGGCAGGGTGACTTCAGGTACGAGGTCCAGGATGGAAGGCGAAGCCGAGGGTTTCTCTCAGTGCAGCTCAGACTAGGGAAAGAGTGCGACTTCCACGGCATGTTGGACCTTGCTAGAACGGGGCTCGTGATCCTGTGCGAGTGCTGGGTAAATCAAGAAGTCCCAAGAAAGAGTGCAGTGTGTTGCCCATCACTCGGCAGACACGGAGGGCCTCCGAGGGACCTATGGGCCTCGATGTTGCTCAGTAGGCCCACAGCGGTGTGGAGGTACTCAGTGATCTTGGAACGAAAATGATGCTCACCCGAGGGGCCTAGGAGTTCTCAATGGCTACCTTCTTTCAAATAAAGCAGAACAGCGACTAAGAGCTCATGGAGAGAGCTGCATGCCTCCCTTCCTCATGGCTACTCAGGGCCTTACCTCGAGGCAAGGACTCACGTTGAGATTCTCTTTAGCTCCAGAGCATGGCAAGATGAGCCCCACCCCGGCCATGGAAGCACCCTGTGTAGCCAGAGAAAACTCATTTTCTTCCCAGTCCCATGCCTACAGCGGCCAGAGGCCTGACAACAGCAGAGAATTTCAGGGCGCTTCAAGGGAGCGTGAACGAGGCTTTGCAAATGGAAAAGCAAGGCTAGTACCGTCGCGCCCCCATTTCCATGGGCACACGCAGCATACCTCCCTGTGGTTTCTGAGCAGTCAAAAGAGACACAGAGCGCACACTTCGTCCTTCCCCGAATCAGCTTCTCGAGGCAGGGTGTTCTGCATGTAGTGAACGGCCTCAACCAAGGCGCGCCCTAGCTAGGCCTCTGGGCCCGTGCCTCTTCAGAAGCCTGCAGTGCTACAGGAAAAACTGTGCTTTAGTGGCAATAGGAACGCAAGCTGACTTTCTCCTGGAGGCAGCGTGACTTCAGGTAGGAGGTCCTGGTTGGAAGGCGAAGCCTAGTGTTTTTTGCAGTGCAGCTCAGAGTAGGGAATGAGTGCGACTTCCACGGCATGTTGGAACCTGCTAGAACCGTGCTCGTGAACCTGTGGTAGTGCTGGGGGAATCAAGCTGTCCCAAGAAAGAGTGTACTGTTTTGCCCCTCACTCGGCATACACAGTGTGAGTCCGAAGGCCTACTGGCCTGGATGTTGTTTAGTAGGGCCAGGGGAGCCTGGGGGTACTCCGTGTTCTTGCAGGGCAGAGGGTTTCCAGGCGAGGCACCTAGGTGTCCCGAAAAGCGTACTGGCGTTCAAAGGCTGCAGAGGAGCGCCTGCGGCCTCATGGAAACTGCTGCACGCCTCCGCTTCTGCAGAGCAACTCAGGGCCTTACCTCGAGGCAAGTCCTCACGTTGAGTGTCCCGTGAGCGACACCGCATGGTAGGATGCTGACTTTCTCCTTGAGCAGAGAGACTTCAGGTACGAGGTCCTCTAAGGATTCTAAGCAGAGTGTTTTCTCATGGCAGCTCAAACGAGGGCAATGTCGAAGCCTTCCAGGGCATGTTGGACTGCCTAGAAATGTGGTTCTGATGCCGTTCGAGTGCTCTAGAAACGTAGCCCTCCTGAAGTAACGTGCAGCGTGTTGCCCATCCCTCGGCAGACACAGAGGGCCTCCGAGGGACCTATGGGCCTCGATGTTGCTCAGCAGGCCCACAGGGGTGTGGAGGTACTCAGTGATCTTGGAACGAAAATGATGCTCACCCGAGGGGCCTAGGAGTTCTCCAAGGGTACCTGCTTTCAAATAAAGCAGAACAGCGACTAGGAGCTCATGGAGAGAGCTGCATGCCTCCCGTTCTGCATGGCTACTCAGGGCCTTACCTCGAGGCAAGGACTCACGCTGAGATTCCCTTTAGCTCTAGAGCATGGCAAGATGAGCCCCACCCCGGCCATGGAAGCACCCTGTGTAGCCAGAGAAAACTCATTTTCTTCCCAGACCCATGCCTACAGCGGCCAGAGGCCAGTCAACAGCAGAGAATTTCAGGGAGCTTCAAGGCAGCACGCGTGGAGCTTTGCAAATGGAAAAGCAAGGCTAGTACCATCGCGCCCCCATTTCCATGGGCACACGCAGCATACCTCCCTGTGGTTTCTGACAAGTCAAAAGAGACACAGAGCACACACTGGTTCCTTCCCTGAATCAACTTCTCGAGGCAGGGTGTTCTGCATCTAGTGAACAGCCTCAGCCAAGGCACGCCCTAGCTAGGCCTCTGGGCCCGTGCCTCTGCAGAAGCCTGCAGTGCTACAGGGAAAACTGTGCTTCAGTTGCAATAGGCAAGCACTCCGCCTTTCTCCGGGAGGCAGGGTGACTTCAGGTACGAGGTCCAGGATGGAAGGCGAAGCCGAGGGTTTCTCTCAGTGCAGCTCAGACTAGGGAAAGAGTGCGACTTCCACGGCATGTTGGACCTTGCTAGAACGGGGCTCGTGATCCTGTGCGAGTGCTGGGTAAATCAAGAAGTCCCAAGAAAGAGTGCAGTGTGTTGCCCATCACTCGGCAGACACGGAGGGCCTCCGAGGGACCTATGGGCCTCGATGTTGCTCAGTAGGCCCACAGCGGTGTGGAGGTACTCAGTGATCTTGGAACGAAAATGATGCTCACCCGAGGGGCCTAGGAGTTCTCAATGGCTACCTTCTTTCAAATAAAGCAGAACAGCGACTAAGAGCTCATGGAGAGAGCTGCATGCCTCCCTTCCTGCATGGCTACTCAGGGCCTTACCTCGAGGCAAGGACTCACGTTGAGATTCTCTTTAGCTCTAGAGCATGGCAAGATGAGCCCCACCCCGGCCATGGAAGCACCCTGTGTAGCCAGAGAAAACTCATTTTCTTCCCAGTCCCATGCCTACAGCGGCCAGAGGCCTGACAACAGCAGAGAATTTCAGGGCGCTTCAAGGGAGCGTGAACGGGGCTTTGCAAATGGAAAAGCAAGGCTAGTACCGTCGCGCCCCCATTTCCATGGGCACACGCAGCATACCTCCCTGTGGTTTCTGAGCAGTCAAAAGAGACACAGAGCGCACACTTCGTCCTTCCCCGAATCAGCTTCTCGAGGCAGGGTGTTCTGCATGTAGTGAACGGCCTCAACCAAGGCGCGCCCTAGCTAGGCCTCTGGGCCCGTGCCTCTTCAGAAGCCTGCAGTGCTACAGGAAAAACTGTGCTTTAGTGGCAATAGGAACGCAAGCCGACTTTCTCCTGGAGTCAGCGTGACTTCAGGTAGGAGGTCCTGGTTGGAAGGCGAAGCCTAGTGTTTTTTGCAGTGCAGCTCAGAGTAGGGAATGAGTGCGACTTCCACGGCATGTTGGAACCTGCTAGAACCGTGCTCGTGAACCTGTGGTAGTGCTGGGGGAATCAAGCTGTCCCAAGAAAGAGTGTACTGTTTTGCCCCTCACTCGGCATACACAGTGTGAGTCCGAAGGCCTACTGGCCTGGATGTTGTTTAGTAGGGCCAGGGGAGCCTGGGGGTACTCCGTGTTCTTGCAGGGCAGAGGGTTTCCAGGCGAGGCACCTAGGTGTCCCGAAAAGCGTACTGGCGTTCAAAGGCTGCAGAGGAGCGCCTGCGGCCTCATGGAAACTGCTGCACGCCTCCGCTTCTGCAGAGCAACTCAGGGCCTTACCTCGAGGCAAGTCCTCACGTTGAGTGTCCCGTGAGCGACACCGCATGGTAGGATGCTGACTTTCTCCTTGAGCAGAGAGACTTCAGGTACGAGGTCCTCTAAGAATTCTAAGCAGAGTGTTTTCTCATGGCAGCTCAAACGAGGGCAATGTCGAAGCCTTCCAGGGCATGCTGGACTGCCTAGAAATGTGGTTCTAATGCTGTGCGAGTGCTCCGGAAATGGAGCTCTCCTGAAGCAACGTGCAGCGTGTTGCCCATCCCTCGGCAGACACAGAGGGCCTCCGAGGGACCTATGGGCCTCGGTGTTGCTCAGCAGGCCCACAGGGGTGTGGAGGTACTCAGTGATCTTGGAACGAAAATGATGCTCACCCGAGGGGCCTAGGAGTTCTCCAAGGGTACCTGCTTTCAAATAAAGCAGAACAGCGACTAGGAGCTCATGGAGAGAGCTGCATGCCTCCCGTTCTGCATGGCTACTCAGGGCCTTACCTCGAGGCAAGGACTCACGCTGAGATTCCCTTTAGCTCTAGAGCATGGCAAGATGAGCCCCACCCCGGCCATGGAAGCACCCTGTGTAGCCAGAGAAAACTCATTTTCTTCCCAGACCCATGCCTACAGCGGCCAGAGGCCAGTCAACAGCAGAGAATTTCAGGGAGCTTCAAGGCAGCACGCGTGGAGCTTTGCAAATGGAAAAGCAAGGCTAGTACCATCGCGCCCCCATTTCCATGGGCACACGCAGCATACCTCCCTGTGGTTTCTGACAAGTCAAAAGAGACACAGAGCACACACTGGTTCCTTCCCTGAATCAACTTCTCGAGGCAGGGTGTTCTGCATCTAGTGAACGGCCTCAGCCAAGGCACGCCCTAGCTAGGCCTCTGGGCCCGTGCCTCTGCAGAAGCCTGCAGTGCTACAGGGAAAACTGTGCTTCAGTTGCAATAGGCAAGCACTCCGCCTTTCTCCGGGAGGCAGGGTGACTTCAGGTACGAGGTCCAGGATGGAAGGCGAAGCCGAGGGTTTCTCTCAGTGCAGCTCAGACTAGGGAAAGAGTGCGACTTCCACGGCATGTTGGACCTTGCTAGAACGGGGCTCGTGATCCTGTGCGAGTGCTGGGTAAATCAAGAAGTCCCAAGAAAGAGTGCAGTGTGTTGCCCATCACTCGGCAGACACGGAGGGCCTCCGAGGGACCTATGGGCCTCGATGTTGCTCAGTAGGCCCACAGCGGTGTGGAGGTACTCAGTGATCTTGGAACGAAAATGATGCTCACCCGAGGGGCCTAGGAGTTCTCAATGGCTACCTTCTTTCAAATAAAGCAGAACAGCGACTAAGAGCTCATGGAGAGAGCTGCATGCCTCCCTTCCTGCATGGCTACTCAGGGCCTTACCTCGAGGCAAGGACTCACGTTGAGATTCTCTTTAGCTCTAGAGCATGGCAAGATGAGCCCCACCCCGGCCATGGAAGCACCCTGTGTAGCCAGAGAAAACTCATTTTCTTCCCAGTCCCATGCCTACAGCGGCCAGAGGCCTGACAACAGCAGAGAATTTCAGGGCGCTTCAAGGGAGCGTGAACGGGGCTTTGCAAATGGAAAAGCAAGGCTAGTACCGTCGCGCCCCCATTTCCATGGGCACACGCAGCATACCTCCCTGTGGTTTCTGAGCAGTCAAAAGAGACACAGAGCGCACACTTCGTCCTTCCCCGAATCAGCTTCTCGAGGCAGGGTGTTCTGCATGTAGTGAACGGCCTCAACCAAGGCGCGCCCTAGCTAGGCCTCTGGGCCCGTGCCTCTTCAGAAGCCTGCAGTGCTACAGGAAAAACTGTGCTTTAGTGGCAATAGGAACGCAAGCCGACTTTCTCCTGGAGGCAGCGTGACTTCAGGTAGGAGGTCCTGGTTGGAAGGCGAAGCCTAGTGTTTTTTGCAGTGCAGCTCAGAGTAGGGAATGAGTGCGACTTCCACGGCATGTTGGAACCTGCTAGAACCGTGCTCGTGAACCTGTGGTAGTGCTGGGGGAATCAAGCTGTCCCAAGAAAGAGTGTACTGTTTTGCCCCTCACTCGGCATACACAGTGTGAGTCCGAAGGCCTACTGGCCTGGATGTTGTTTAGTAGGGCCAGGGGAGCCTGGGGGTACTCCGTGTTCTTGCAGGGCAGAGGGTTTCCAGGCGAGGCACCTAGGTGTCCCGAAAAGCGTACTGGCGTTCAAAGGCTGCAGAGGAGCGCCTGCGGCCTCATGGAAACTGCTGCACGCCTCCGCTTCTGCAGAGCAACTCAGGGCCTTACCTCGAGGCAAGTCCTCACGTTGAGTGTCCCGTGAGCGACACCGCATGGTAGGATGCTGACTTTCTCCTTGAGCAGAGAGACTTCAGGTACGAGGTCCTCTAAGGATTCTAAGCAGAGTGTTTTCTCATGGCAGCTCAAACGAGGGCAATGTCGAAGCCTTCCAGGGCATGTTGGACTGCCTAGAAATGTGGTTCTGATGCCGTTCGAGTGCTCTAGAAACGTAGCCCTCCTGAAGTAACGTGCAGCGTGTTGCCCATCCCTCGGCAGACACAGAGGGCCTCCGAGGGACCTATGGGCCTCGATGTTGCTCAGCAGGCCCACAGGGGTGTGGAGGTACTCAGTGATCTTGGAACGAAAATGATGCTCACCCGAGGGGCCTAGGAGTTCTCCAAGGGTACCTGCTTTCAAATAAAGCAGAACAGCGACTAGGAGCTCATGGAGAGAGCTGCATGCCTCCCGTTCTGCATGGCTACTCAGGGCCTTACCTCGAGGCAAGGACTCACGCTGAGATTCCCTTTAGCTCTAGAGCATGGCAAGATGAGCCCCACCCCGGCCATGGAAGCACCCTGTGTAGCCAGAGAAAACTCATTTTCTTCCCAGACCCATGCCTACAGCGGCCAGAGGCCAGTCAACAGCAGAGAATTTCAGGGAGCTTCAAGGCAGCACGCGTGGAGCTTTGCAAATGGAAAAGCAAGGCTAGTACCATCGCGCCCCCATTTCCATGGGCACACGCAGCATACCTCCCTGTGGTTTCTGACAAGTCAAAAGAGACACAGAGCACACACTGGTTCCTTCCCTGAATCAACTTCTCGAGGCAGGGTGTTCTGCATCTAGTGAACGGCCTCAGCCAAGGCACGCCCTAGCTAGGCCTCTGGGCCCGTGCCTCTGCAGAAGCCTGCAGTGCTACAGGGAAAACTGTGCTTCAGTTGCAATAGGCAAGCACTCCGCCTTTCTCCGGGAGGCAGGGTGACTTCAGGTACGAGGTCCAGGATGGAAGGCGAAGCCGAGGGTTTCTCTCAGTGCAGCTCAGACTAGGGAAAGAGTGCGACTTCCACGGCATGTTGGACCTTGCTAGAACGGGGCTCGTGATCCTGTGCGAGTGCTGGGTAAATCAAGAAGTCCCAAGAAAGAGTGCAGTGTGTTGCCCATCACTCGGCAGACACGGAGGGCCTCCGAGGGACCTATGGGCCTCGATGTTGCTCAGTAGGCCCACAGCGGTGTGGAGGTACTCAGTGATCTTGGAACGAAAATGATGCTCACCCGAGGGGCCTAGGAGTTCTCAATGGCTACCTTCTTTCAAATAAAGCAGAACAGCGACTAAGAGCTCATGGAGAGAGCTGCATGCCTCCCTTCCTGCATGGCTACTCAGGGCCTTACCTCGAGGCAAGGACTCACGTTGAGATTCTCTTTAGCTCTAGAGCATGGCAAGATGAGCCCCACCCCGGCCATGGAAGCACCCTGTGTAGCCAGAGAAAACTCATTTTCTTCCCAGTCCCATGCCTACAGCGGCCAGAGGCCTGACAACAGCAGAGAATTTCAGGGCGCTTCAAGGGAGCGTGAACGGGGCTTTGCAAATGGAAAAGCAAGGCTAGTACCGTCGCGCCCCCATTTCCATGGGCACACGCAGCATACCTCCCTGTGGTTTCTGAGCAGTCAAAAGAGACACAGAGCGCACACTTCGTCCTTCCCCGAATCAGCTTCTCGAGGCAGGGTGTTCTGCATGTAGTGAACGGCCTCAACCAAGGCGCGCCCTAGCTAGGCCTCTGGGCCCGTGCCTCTTCAGAAGCCTGCAGTGCTACAGGAAAAACTGTGCTTTAGTGGCAATAGGAACGCAAGCCGACTTTCTCCTGGAGGCAGCGTGACTTCAGGTAGGAGGTCCTGGTTGGAAGGCGAAGCCTAGTGTTTTTTGCAGTGCAGCTCAGAGTAGGGAATGAGTGCGACTTCCACGGCATGTTGGAACCTGCTAGAACCGTGCTCGTGAACCTGTGGTAGTGCTGGGGGAATCAAGCTGTCCCAAGAAAGAGTGTACTGTTTTGCCCCTCACTCGGCATACACAGTGTGAGTCCGAAGGCCTACTGGCCTGGATGTTGTTTAGTAGGGCCAGGGGAGCCTGGGGGTACTCCGTGTTCTTGCAGGGCAGAGGGTTTCCAGGCGAGGCACCTAGGTGTCCCGAAAAGCGTACTGGCGTTCAAAGGCTGCAGAGGAGCGCCTGCGGCCTCATGGAAACTGCTGCACGCCTCCGCTTCTGCAGAGCAACTCAGGGCCTTACCTCGAGGCAAGTCCTCACGTTGAGTGTCCCGTGAGCGACACCGCATGGTAGGATGCTGACTTTCTCCTTGAGCAGAGAGACTTCAGGTACGAGGTCCTCTAAGGATTCTAAGCAGAGTGTTTTCTCATGGCAGCTCAAACGAGGGCAATGTCGAAGCCTTCCAGGGCATGTTGGACTGCCTAGAAATGTGGTTCTGATGCCGTTCGAGTGCTCTAGAAACGTAGCCCTCCTGAAGTAACGTGCAGCGTGTTGCCCATCCCTCGGCAGACACAGAGGGCCTCCGAGGGACCTATGGGCCTCGATGTTGCTCAGCAGGCCCACAGGGGTGTGGAGGTACTCAGTGATCTTGGAACGAAAATGATGCTCACCCGAGGGGCCTAGGAGTTCTCCAAGGGTACCTGCTTTCAAATAAAGCAGAACAGCGACTAGGAGCTCATGGAGAGAGCTGCATGCCTCCCGTTCTGCATGGCTACTCAGGGCCTTACCTCGAGGCAAGGACTCACGCTGAGATTCCCTTTAGCTCTAGAGCATGGCAAGATGAGCCCCACCCCGGCCATGGAAGCACCCTGTGTAGCCAGAGAAAACTCATTTTCTTCCCAGACCCATATCTACAGCGGCCAGAGGCCAGTCAACAGCAGAGAATTTCAGGGAGCTTCAAGGCAGCACGCGTGGAGCTTTGCAAATGGAAAAGCAAGGCTAGTACCATCACGCCCCCATTTCCATGGGCACACGCAGCATACCTCCCTGTGGTTTCTGACAAGTCAAAAGAGACACAGAGCACACACTGGTTCCTTCCCTGAATCAACTTCTCGAGGCAGGGTGTTCTGCATCTAGTGAACGGCCTCAGCCAAGGCACGCCCTAGCTAGGCCTCTGGGCCCGTGCCTCTGCAGAAGCCTGCAGTGCTACAGGGAAAACTGTGCTTCAGTTGCAATAGGCAAGCACTCCGCCTTTCTCCGGGAGGCAGGGTGACTTCAGGTACGAGGTCCAGGATGGAAGGCGAAGCCGAGGGTTTCTCTCAGTGCAGCTCAGACTAGGGAAAGAGTGCGACTTCCACGGCATGTTGGACCTTGCTAGAACGGGGCTCGTGATCCTGTGCGAGTGCTGGGTAAATCAAGAAGTCCCAAGAAAGAGTGCAGTGTGTTGCCCATCACTCGGCAGACACGGAGGGCCTCCGAGGGACCTATGGGCCTCGATGTTGCTCAGTAGGCCCACAGCGGTGTGGAGGTACTCAGTGATCTTGGAACGAAAATGATGCTCACCCGAGGGGCCTAGGAGTTCTCAATGGCTACCTTCTTTCAAATAAAGCAGAACAGCGACTAAGAGCTCATGGAGAGAGCTGCATGCCTCCCTTCCTCATGGCTACTCAGGGCCTTACCTCGAGGCAAGGACTCACGTTGAGATTCTCTTTAGCTCCAGAGCATGGCAAGATGAGCCCCACCCCGGCCATGGAAGCACCCTGTGTAGCCAGAGAAAACTCATTTTCTTCCCAGTCCCATGCCTACAGCGGCCAGAGGCCTGACAACAGCAGAGAATTTCAGGGCGCTTCAAGGGAGCGTGAACGAGGCTTTGCAAATGGAAAAGCAAGGCTAGTACCGTCGCGCCCCCATTTCCATGGGCACACGCAGCATACCTCCCTGTGGTTTCTGAGCAGTCAAAAGAGACACAGAGCGCACACTTCGTCCTTCCCCGAATCAGCTTCTCGAGGCAGGGTGTTCTGCATGTAGTGAACGGCCTCAACCAAGGCGCGCCCTAGCTAGGCCTCTGGGCCCGTGCCTCTTCAGAAGCCTGCAGTGCTACAGGAAAAACTGTGCTTTAGTGGCAATAGGAACGCAAGCCGACTTTCTCCTGGAGGCAGCGTGACTTCAGGTAGGAGGTCCTGGTTGGAAGGCGAAGCCTAGTGTTTTTTGCAGTGCAGCTCAGAGTAGGGAATGAGTGCGACTTCCACGGCATGTTGGAACCTGCTAGAACCGTGCTCGTGAACCTGTGGTAGTGCTGGGGGAATCAAGCTGTCCCAAGAAAGAGTGTACTGTTTTGCCCCTCACTCGGCATACACAGTGTGAGTCCGAAGGCCTACTGGCCTGGATGTTGTTTAGTAGGGCCAGGGGAGCCTGGGGGTACTCCGTGTTCTTGCAGGGCAGAGGGTTTCCAGGCGAGGCACCTAGGTGTCCCGAAAAGCGTACTGGCGTTCAAAGGCTGCAGAGGAGCGCCTGCGGCCTCATGGAAACTGCTGCACGCCTCCGCTTCTGCAGAGCAACTCAGGGCCTTACCTCGAGGCAAGTCCTCACGTTGAGTGTCCCGTGAGCGACACCGCATGGTAGGATGCTGACTTTCTCCTTGAGCAGAGAGACTTCAGGTACGAGGTCCTCTAAGGATTCTAAGCAGAGTGTTGTCTCATGGCAGCTCAAACGAGGGCAATGTCGAAGCCTTCCAGGGCATGTTGGACTGCCTAGAAATGTGGTTCTGATGCCGTTCGAGTGCTCTAGAAACGTAGCCCTCCTGAAGTAACGTGCAGCGTGTTGCCCATCCCTCGGCAGACACAGAGGGCCTCCGAGGGACCTATGGGCCTCGATGTTGCTCAGCAGGCCCACAGGGGTGTGGAGGTACTCAGTGATCTTGGAACGAAAATGATGCTCACCCGAGGGGCCTAGGAGTTCTCCAAGGGTACCTGCTTTCAAATAAAGCAGAACAGCGACTAGGAGCTCATGGAGAGAGCTGCATGCCTCCCGTTCTGCATGGCTACTCAGGGCCTTACCTCGAGGCAAGGACTCACGCTGAGATTCCCTTTAACTCTAGAGCATGGCAAGATGAGCCCCACCCCGGCCATGGAAGCACCCTGTGTAGCCAGAGAAAACTCATTTTCTTCCCAGACCCATGCCTACAGCGGCCAGAGGCCAGTCAACAGCAGAGAATTTCAGGGAGCTTCAAGGCAGCACGCGTGGAGCTTTGCAAATGGAAAAGCAAGGCTAGTACCATCGCGCCCCCATTTCCATGGGCACACGCAGCATACCTCCCTGTGGTTTCTGACAAGTCAAAAGAGACACAGAGCACACACTGGTTCCTTCCCTGAATCAACTTCTCGAGGCAGGGTGTTCTGCATCTAGTGAACGGCCTCAGCCAAGGCACGCCCTAGCTAGGCCTCTGGGCCCGTGCCTCTGCAGAAGCCTGCAGTGCTACAGGGAAAACTGTGCTTCAGTTGCAATAGGCAAGCACTCCGCCTTTCTCCGGGAGGCAGGGTGACTTCAGGTACGAGGTCCAGGATGGAAGGCGAAGCCGAGGGTTTCTCTCAGTGCAGCTCAGACTAGGGAAAGAGTGCGACTTCCACGGCATGTTGGACCTTGCTAGAACGGGGCTCGTGATCCTGTGCGAGTGCTGGGTAAATCAAGAAGTCCCAAGAAAGAGTGCAGTGTGTTGCCCATCACTCGGCAGACACGGAGGGCCTCCGAGGGACCTATGGGCCTCGATGTTGCTCAGTAGGCCCACAGCGGTGTGGAGGTACTCAGTGATCTTGGAACGAAAATGATGCTCACCCGAGGGGCCTAGGAGTTCTCAATGGCTACCTTCTTTCAAATAAAGCAGAACAGCGACTAAGAGCTCATGGAGAGAGCTGCATGCCTCCCTTCCTGCATGGCTACTCAGGGCCTTACCTCGAGGCAAGGACTCACGTTGAGATTCTCTTTAGCTCCAGAGCATGGCAAGATGAGCCCCACCCCGGCCATGGAAGCACCCTGTGTAGCCAGAGAAAACTCATTTTCTTCCCAGTCCCATGCCTACAGCGGCCAGAGGCCTGACAACAGCAGAGAATTTCAGGGCGCTTCAAGGGAGCGTGAACGGGGCTTTGCAAATGGAAAAGCAAGGCTAGTACCGTCGCGCCCCCATTTCCATGGGCACACGCAGCATACCTCCCTGTGGTTTCTGAGCAGTCAAAAGAGACACAGAGCGCACACTTCGTCCTTCCCCGAATCAGCTTCTCGAGGCAGGGTGTTCTGCATGTAGTGAACGGCCTCAACCAAGGCGCGCCCTAGCTAGGCCTCTGGGCCCGTGCCTCTTCAGAAGCCTGCAGTGCTACAGGAAAAACTGTGCTTTAGTGGCAATAGGAACGCAAGCCGACTTTCTCCTGGAGGCAGCGTGACTTCAGGTAGGAGGTCCTGGTTGGAAGGCGAAGCCTAGTGTTTTTTGCAGTGCAGCTCAGAGTAGGGAATGAGTGCGACTTCCACGGCATGTTGGAACCTGCTAGAACCGTGCTCGTGAACCTGTGGTAGTGCTGGGGGAATCAAGCTGTCCCAAGAAAGAGTGTACTGTTTTGCCCCTCACTCGGCATACACAGTGTGAGTCCGAAGGCCTACTGGCCTGGATGTTGTTTAGTAGGGCCAGGGGAGCCTGGGGGTACTCCGTGTTCTTGCAGGGCAGAGGGTTTCCAGGCGAGGCACCTAGGTGTCCCGAAAAGCGTACTGGCGTTCAAAGGCTGCAGAGGAGCGCCTGCGGCCTCATGGAAACTGCTGCACGCCTCCGCTTCTGCAGAGCAACTCAGGGCCTTACCTCGAGGCAAGTCCTCACGTTGAGTGTCCCGTGAGCGACACCGCATGGTAGGATGCTGACTTTCTCCTTGAGCAGAGAGACTTCAGGTACGAGGTCCTCTAAGGATTCTAAGCAGAGTGTTTTCTCATGGCAGCTCAAACGAGGGCAATGTCGAAGCCTTCCAGGGCATGTTGGACTGCCTAGAAATGTGGTTCTGATGCCGTTCGAGTGCTCTAGAAACGTAGCCCTCCTGAAGTAACGTGCAGCGTGTTGCCCATCCCTCGGCAGACACAGAGGGCCTCCGAGGGACCTATGGGCCTCGATGTTGCTCAGCAGGCCCACAGGGGTGTGGAGGTACTCAGTGATCTTGGAACGAAAATGATGCTCACCCGAGGGGCCTAGGAGTTCTCCAAGGGTACCTGCTTTCAAATAAAGCAGAACAGCGACTAGGAGCTCATGGAGAGAGCTGCATGCCTCCCGTTCTGCATGGCTACTCAGGGCCTTACCTCGAGGCAAGGACTCACGCTGAGATTCCCTTTAGCTCTAGAGCATGGCAAGATGAGCCCCACCCCGGCCATGGAAGCACCCTGTGTAGCCAGAGAAAACTCATTTTCTTCCCAGACCCATGCCTACAGCGGCCAGAGGCCAGTCAACAGCAGAGAATTTCAGGGAGCTTCAAGGCAGCACGCGTGGAGCTTTGCAAATGGAAAAGCAAGGCTAGTACCATCGCGCCCCCATTTCCATGGGCACACGCAGCATACCTCCCTGTGGTTTCTGACAAGTCAAAAGAGACACAGAGCACACACTGGTTCCTTCCCTGAATCAACTTCTCGAGGCAGGGTGTTCTGCATCTAGTGAACGGCCTCAGCCAAGGCACGCCCTAGCTAGGCCTCTGGGCCCGTGCCTCTGCAGAAGCCTGCAGTGCTACAGGGAAAACTGTGCTTCAGTTGCAATAGGCAAGCACTCCGCCTTTCTCCGGGAGGCAGGGTGACTTCAGGTACGAGGTCCAGGATGGAAGGCGAAGCCGAGGGTTTCTCTCAGTGCAGCTCAGACTAGGGAAAGAGTGCGACTTCCACGGCATGTTGGACCTTGCTAGAACGGGGCTCGTGATCCTGTGCGAGTGCTGGGTAAATCAAGAAGTCCCAAGAAAGAGTGCAGTGTGTTGCCCATCACTCGGCAGACACGGAGGGCCTCCGAGGGACCTATGGGCCTCGATGTTGCTCAGTAGGCCCACAGCGGTGTGGAGGTACTCAGTGATCTTGGAACGAAAATGATGCTCACCCGAGGGGCCTAGGAGTTCTCAATGGCTACCTTCTTTCAAATAAAGCAGAACAGCGACTAAGAGCTCATGGAGAGAGCTGCATGCCTCCCTTCCTGCATGGCTACTCAGGGCCTTACCTCGAGGCAAGGACTCACGTTGAGATTCTCTTTAGCTCCAGAGCATGGCAAGATGAGCCCCACCCCGGCCATGGAAGCACCCTGTGTAGCCAGAGAAAACTCATTTTCTTCCCAGTCCCATGCCTACAGCGGCCAGAGGCCTGACAACAGCAGAGAATTTCAGGGCGCTTCAAGGGAGCGTGAACGGGGCTTTGCAAATGGAAAAGCAAGGCTAGTACCGTCGCGCCCCCATTTCCATGGGCACACGCAGCATACCTCCCTGTGGTTTCTGAGCAGTCAAAAGAGACACAGAGCGCACACTTCGTCCTTCCCCGAATCAGCTTCTCGAGGCAGGGTGTTCTGCATGTAGTGAACGGCCTCAACCAAGGCGCGCCCTAGCTAGGCCTCTGGGCCCGTGCCTCTTCAGAAGCCTGCAGTGCTACAGGAAAAACTGTGCTTTAGTGGCAATAGGAACGCAAGCCGACTTTCTCCTGGAGGCAGCGTGACTTCAGGTAGGAGGTCCTGGTTGGAAGGCGAAGCCTAGTGTTTTTTGCAGTGCAGCTCAGAGTAGGGAATGAGTGCGACTTCCACGGCATGTTGGAACCTGCTAGAACCGTGCTCGTGAACCTGTGGTAGTGCTGGGGGAATCAAGCTGTCCCAAGAAAGAGTGTACTGTTTTGCCCCTCACTCGGCATACACAGTGTGAGTCCGAAGGCCTACTGGCCTGGATGTTGTTTAGTAGGGCCAGGGGAGCCTGGGGGTACTCCGTGTTCTTGCAGGGCAGAGGGTTTCCAGGCGAGGCACCTAGGTGTCCCGAAAAGCGTACTGGCGTTCAAAGGCTGCAGAGGAGCGCCTGCGGCCTCATGGAAACTGCTGCACGCCTCCGCTTCTGCAGAGCAACTCAGGGCCTTACCTCGAGGCAAGTCCTCACGTTGAGTGTCCCGTGAGCGACACCGCATGGTAGGATGCTGACTTTCTCCTTGAGCAGAGAGACTTCAGGTACGAGGTCCTCTAAGGATTCTAAGCAGAGTGTTGTCTCATGGCAGCTCAAACGAGGGCAATGTCGAAGCCTTCCAGGGCATGTTGGACTGCCTAGAAATGTGGTTCTGATGCCGTTCGAGTGCTCTAGAAACGTAGCCCTCCTGAAGTAACGTGCAGCGTGTTGCCCATCCCTCGGCAGACACAGAGGGCCTCCGAGGGACCTATGGGCCTCGATGTTGCTCAGCAGGCCCACAGGGGTGTGGAGGTACTCAGTGATCTTGGAACGAAAATGATGCTCACCCGAGGGGCCTAGGAGTTCTCCAAGGGTACCTGCTTTCAAATAAAGCAGAACAGCGACTAGGAGCTCATGGAGAGAGCTGCATGCCTCCCGTTCTGCATGGCTACTCAGGGCCTTACCTCGAGGCAAGGACTCACGCTGAGATTCCCTTTAACTCTAGAGCATGGCAAGATGAGCCCCACCCCGGCCATGGAAGCACCCTGTGTAGCCAGAGAAAACTCATTTTCTTCCCAGACCCATGCCTACAGCGGCCAGAGGCCAGTCAACAGCAGAGAATTTCAGGGAGCTTCAAGGCAGCACGCGTGGAGCTTTGCAAATGGAAAAGCAAGGCTAGTACCATCGCGCCCCCATTTCCATGGGCACACGCAGCATACCTCCCTGTGGTTTCTGACAAGTCAAAAGAGACACAGAGCACACACTGGTTCCTTCCCTGAATCAACTTCTCGAGGCAGGGTGTTCTGCATCTAGTGAACGGCCTCAGCCAAGGCACGCCCTAGCTAGGCCTCTGGGCCCGTGCCTCTGCAGAAGCCTGCAGTGCTACAGGGAAAACTGTGCTTCAGTTGCAATAGGCAAGCACTCCGCCTTTCTCCGGGAGGCAGGGTGACTTCAGGTACGAGGTCCAGGATGGAAGGCGAAGCCGAGGGTTTCTCTCAGTGCAGCTCAGACTAGGGAAAGAGTGCGACTTCCACGGCATGTTGGACCTTGCTAGAACGGGGCTCGTGATCCTGTGCGAGTGCTGGGTAAATCAAGAAGTCCCAAGAAAGAGTGCAGTGTGTTGCCCATCACTCGGCAGACACGGAGGGCCTCCGAGGGACCTATGGGCCTCGATGTTGCTCAGTAGGCCCACAGCGGTGTGGAGGTACTCAGTGATCTTGGAACGAAAATGATGCTCACCCGAGGGGCCTAGGAGTTCTCAATGGCTACCTTCTTTCAAATAAAGCAGAACAGCGACTAAGAGCTCATGGAGAGAGCTGCATGCCTCCCTTCCTGCATGGCTACTCAGGGCCTTACCTCGAGGCAAGGACTCACGTTGAGATTCTCTTTAGCTCCAGAGCATGGCAAGATGAGCCCCACCCCGGCCATGGAAGCACCCTGTGTAGCCAGAGAAAACTCATTTTCTTCCCAGTCCCATGCCTACAGCGGCCAGAGGCCTGACAACAGCAGAGAATTTCAGGGCGCTTCAAGGGAGCGTGAACGGGGCTTTGCAAATGGAAAAGCAAGGCTAGTACCGTCGCGCCCCCATTTCCATGGGCACACGCAGCATACCTCCCTGTGGTTTCTGAGCAGTCAAAAGAGACACAGAGCGCACACTTCGTCCTTCCCCGAATCAGCTTCTCGAGGCAGGGTGTTCTGCATGTAGTGAACGGCCTCAACCAAGGCGCGCCCTAGCTAGGCCTCTGGGCCCGTGCCTCTTCAGAAGCCTGCAGTGCTACAGGAAAAACTGTGCTTTAGTGGCAATAGGAACGCAAGCCGACTTTCTCCTGGAGGCAGCGTGACTTCAGGTAGGAGGTCCTGGTTGGAAGGCGAAGCCTAGTGTTTTTTGCAGTGCAGCTCAGAGTAGGGAATGAGTGCGACTTCCACGGCATGTTGGAACCTGCTAGAACCGTGCTCGTGAACCTGTGGTAGTGCTGGGGGAATCAAGCTGTCCCAAGAAAGAGTGTACTGTTTTGCCCCTCACTCGGCATACACAGTGTGAGTCCGAAGGCCTACTGGCCTGGATGTTGTTTAGTAGGGCCAGGGGAGCCTGGGGGTACTCCGTGTTCTTGCAGGGCAGAGGGTTTCCAGGCGAGGCACCTAGGTGTCCCGAAAAGCGTACTGGCGTTCAAAGGCTGCAGAGGAGCGCCTGCGGCCTCATGGAAACTGCTGCACGCCTCCGCTTCTGCAGAGCAACTCAGGGCCTTACCTCGAGGCAAGTCCTCACGTTGAGTGTCCCGTGAGCGACACCGCATGGTAGGATGCTGACTTTCTCCTTGAGCAGAGAGACTTCAGGTACGAGGTCCTCTAAGGATTCTAAGCAGAGTGTTTTCTCATGGCAGCTCAAACGAGGGCAATGTCGAAGCCTTCCAGGGCATGTTGGACTGCCTAGAAATGTGGTTCTGATGCCGTTCGAGTGCTCTAGAAACGTAGCCCTCCTGAAGTAACGTGCAGCGTGTTGCCCATCCCTCGGCAGACACAGAGGGCCTCCGAGGGACCTATGGGCCTCGATGTTGCTCAGCAGGCCCACAGGGGTGTGGAGGTACTCAGTGATCTTGGAACGAAAATGATGCTCACCCGAGGGGCCTAGGAGTTCTCCAAGGGTACCTGCTTTCAAATAAAGCAGAACAGCGACTAGGAGCTCATGGAGAGAGCTGCATGCCTCCCGTTCTGCATGGCTACTCAGGGCCTTACCTCGAGGCAAGGACTCACGCTGAGATTCCCTTTAGCTGTAGAGCATGGCAAGATGAGCCCCACCCCGGCCATGGAAGCACCCTGTGTAGCCAGAGAAAACTCATTTTCTTCCCAGACCCATGCCTACAGCGGCCAGAGGCCAGTCAACAGCAGAGAATTTCAGGGAGCTTCAAGGCAGCACGCGTGGAGCTTTGCAAATGGAAAAGCAAGGCTAGTACCATCGCGCCCCCATTTCCATGGGCACACGCAGCATACCTCCCTGTGGTTTCTGACAAGTCAAAAGAGACACAGAGCACACACTGGTTCCTTCCCTGAATCAACTTCTCGAGGCAGGGTGTTCTGCATCTAGTGAACGGCCTCAGCCAAGGCACGCCCTAGCTAGGCCTCTGGGCCCGTGCCTCTGCAGAAGCCTGCAGTGCTACAGGGAAAACTGTGCTTCAGTTGCAATAGGCAAGCACTCCGCCTTTCTCCGGGAGGCAGGGTGACTTCAGGTACGAGGTCCAGGATGGAAGGCGAAGCCGAGGGTTTCTCTCAGTGCAGCTCAGACTAGGGAAAGAGTGCGACTTCCACGGCATGTTGGACCTTGCTAGAACGGGGCTCGTGATCCTGTGCGAGTGCTGGGTAAATCAAGAAGTCCCAAGAAAGAGTGCAGTGTGTTGCCCATCACTCGGCAGACACGGAGGGCCTCCGAGGGACCTATGGGCCTCGATGTTGCTCAGTAGGCCCACAGCGGTGTGGAGGTACTCAGTGATCTTGGAACGAAAATGATGCTCACCCGAGGGGCCTAGGAGTTCTCAATGGCTACCTTCTTTCAAATAAAGCAGAACAGCGACTAAGAGCTCATGGAGAGAGCTGCATGCCTCCCTTCCTCATGGCTACTCAGGGCCTTACCTCGAGGCAAGGACTCACGTTGAGATTCTCTTTAGCTCCAGAGCATGGCAAGATGAGCCCCACCCCGGCCATGGAAGCACCCTGTGTAGCCAGAGAAAACTCATTTTCTTCCCAGTCCCATGCCTACAGCGGCCAGAGGCCTGACAACAGCAGAGAATTTCAGGGCGCTTCAAGGGAGCGTGAACGGGGCTTTGCAAATGGAAAAGCAAGGCTAGTACCGTCGCGCCCCCATTTCCATGGGCACACGCAGCATACCTCCCTGTGGTTTCTGAGCAGTCAAAAGAGACACAGAGCGCACACTTCGTCCTTCCCCGAATCAGCTTCTCGAGGCAGGGTGTTCTGCATGTAGTGAACGGCCTCAACCAAGGCGCGCCCTAGCTAGGCCTCTGGGCCCGTGCCTCTTCAGAAGCCTGCAGTGCTACAGGAAAAACTGTGCTTTAGTGGCAATAGGAACGCAAGCCGACTTTCTCCTGGAGGCAGCGTGACTTCAGGTAGGAGGTCCTGGTTGGAAGGCGAAGCCTAGTGTTTTTTGCAGTGCAGCTCAGAGTAGGGAATGAGTGCGACTTCCACGGCATGTTGGAACCTGCTAGAACCGTGCTCGTGAACCTGTGGTAGTGCTGGGGGAATCAAGCTGTCCCAAGAAAGAGTGTACTGTTTTGCCCCTCACTCGGCATACACAGTGTGAGTCCGAAGGCCTACTGGCCTGGATGTTGTTTAGTAGGGCCAGGGGAGCCTGGGGGTACTCCGTGTTCTTGCAGGGCAGAGGGTTTCCAGGCGAGGCACCTAGGTGTCCCGAAAAGCGTACTGGCGTTCAAAGGCTGCAGAGGAGCGCCTGCGGCCTCATGGAAACTGCTGCACGCCTCCGCTTCTGCAGAGCAACTCAGGGCCTTACCTCGAGGCAAGTCCTCACGTTGAGTGTCCCGTGAGCGACACCGCATGGTAGGATGCTGACTTTCTCCTTGAGCAGAGAGACTTCAGGTACGAGGTCCTCTAAGGATTCTAAGCAGAGTGTTGTCTCATGGCAGCTCAAACGAGGGCAATGTCGAAGCCTTCCAGGGCATGTTGGACTGCCTAGAAATGTGGTTCTGATGCCGTTCGAGTGCTCTAGAAACGTAGCCCTCCTGAAGTAACGTGCAGCGTGTTGCCCATCCCTCGGCAGACACAGAGGGCCTCCGAGGGACCTATGGGCCTCGATGTTGCTCAGCAGGCCCACAGGGGTGTGGAGGTACTCAGTGATCTTGGAACGAAAATGATGCTCACCCGAGGGGCCTAGGAGTTCTCCAAGGGTACCTGCTTTCAAATAAAGCAGAACAGCGACTAGGAGCTCATGGAGAGAGCTGCATGCCTCCCGTTCTGCATGGCTACTCAGGGCCTTACCTCGAGGCAAGGACTCACGCTGAGATTCCCTTTAGCTCTAGAGCATGGCAAGATGAGCCCCACCCCGGCCATGGAAGCACCCTGTGTAGCCAGAGAAAACTCATTTTCTTCCCAGACCCATGCCTACAGCGGCCAGAGGCCAGTCAACAGCAGAGAATTTCAGGGAGCTTCAAGGCAGCACGCGTGGAGCTTTGCAAATGGAAAAGCAAGGCTAGTACCATCGCGCCCCCATTTCCATGGGCACACGCAGCATACCTCCCTGTGGTTTCTGACAAGTCAAAAGAGACACAGAGCACACACTGGTTCCTTCCCTGAATCAACTTCTCGAGGCAGGGTGTTCTGCATCTAGTGAACGGCCTCAGCCAAGGCACGCCCTAGCTAGGCCTCTGGGCCCGTGCCTCTGCAGAAGCCTGCAGTGCTACAGGGAAAACTGTGCTTCAGTTGCAATAGGCAAGCACTCCGCCTTTCTCCGGGAGGCAGGGTGACTTCAGGTACGAGGTCCAGGATGGAAGGCGAAGCCGAGGGTTTCTCTCAGTGCAGCTCAGACTAGGGAAAGAGTGCGACTTCCACGGCATGTTGGACCTTGCTAGAACGGGGCTCGTGATCCTGTGCGAGTGCTGGGTAAATCAAGAAGTCCCAAGAAAGAGTGCAGTGTGTTGCCCATCACTCGGCAGACACGGAGGGCCTCCGAGGGACCTATGGGCCTCGATGTTGCTCAGTAGGCCCACAGCGGTGTGGAGGTACTCAGTGATCTTGGAACGAAAATGATGCTCACCCGAGGGGCCTAGGAGTTCTCAATGGCTACCTTCTTTCAAATAAAGCAGAACAGCGACTAAGAGCTCATGGAGAGAGCTGCATGCCTCCCTTCCTCATGGCTACTCAGGGCCTTACCTCGAGGCAAGGACTCACGTTGAGATTCTCTTTAGCTCCAGAGCATGGCAAGATGAGCCCCACCCCGGCCATGGAAGCACCCTGTGTAGCCAGAGAAAACTCATTTTCTTCCCAGTCCCATGCCTACAGCGGCCAGAGGCCTGACAACAGCAGAGAATTTCAGGGCGCTTCAAGGGAGCGTGAACGGGGCTTTGCAAATGGAAAAGCAAGGCTAGTACCGTCGCGCCCCCATTTCCATGGGCACACGCAGCATACCTCCCTGTGGTTTCTGAGCAGTCAAAAGAGACACAGAGCGCACACTTCGTCCTTACCCGAATCAGCTTCTCGAGGCAGGGTGTTCTGCATGTAGTGAACGGCCTCAACCAAGGCGCGCCCTAGCTAGGCCTCTGGGCCCGTGCCTCTTCAGAAGCCTGCAGTGCTACAGGAAAAACTGTGCTTTAGTGGCAATAGGAACGCAAGCTGACTTTCTCCTGGAGGCAGCGTGACTTCAGGTAGGAGGTCCTGGTTGGAAGGCGAAGCCTAGTGTTTTTTGCAGTGCAGCTCAGAGTAGGGAATGAGTGCGACTTCCACGGCATGTTGGAACCTGCTAGAACCGTGCTCGTGAACCTGTGGTAGTGCTGGGGGAATCAAGCTGTCCCAAGAAAGAGTGTACTGTTTTGCCCCTCACTCGGCATACACAGTGTGAGTCCGAAGGCCTACTGGCCTGGATGTTGTTTAGTAGGGCCAGGGGAGCCTGGGGGTACTCCGTGTTCTTGCAGGGCAGAGGGTTTCCAGGCGAGGCACCTAGGTGTCCCGAAAAGCGTACTGGCGTTCAAAGGCTGCAGAGGAGCGCCTGCGGCCTCATGGAAACTGCTGCACGCCTCCGCTTCTGCAGAGCAACTCAGGGCCTTACCTCGAGGCAAGTCCTCACGTTGAGTGTCCCGTGAGCGACACCGCATGGTAGGATGCTGACTTTCTCCTTGAGCAGAGAGACTTCAGGTACGAGGTCCTCTAAGGATTCTAAGCAGAGTGTTGTCTCATGGCAGCTCAAACGAGGGCAATGTCGAAGCCTTCCAGGGCATGTTGGACTGCCTAGAAATGTGGTTCTGATGCCGTTCGAGTGCTCTAGAAACGTAGCCCTCCTGAAGTAACGTGCAGCGTGTTGCCCATCCCTCGGCAGACACAGAGGGCCTCCGAGGGACCTATGGGCCTCGATGTTGCTCAGCAGGCCCACAGGGGTGTGGAGGTACTCAGTGATCTTGGAACGAAAATGATGCTCACCCGAGGGGCCTAGGAGTTCTCCAAGGGTACCTGCTTTCAAATAAAGCAGAACAGCGACTAGGAGCTCATGGAGAGAGCTGCATGCCTCCCGTTCTGCATGGCTACTCAGGGCCTTACCTCGAGGCAAGGACTCACGCTGAGATTCCCTTTAGCTCTAGAGCATGGCAAGATGAGCCCCACCCCGGCCATGGAAGCACCCTGTGTAGCCAGAGAAAACTCATTTTCTTCCCAGACCCATGCCTACAGCGGCCAGAGGCCAGTCAACAGCAGAGAATTTCAGGGAGCTTCAAGGCAGCACGCGTGGAGCTTTGCAAATGGAAAAGCAAGGCTAGTACCATCGCGCCCCCATTTCCATGGGCACACGCAGCATACCTCCCTGTGGTTTCTGACAAGTCAAAAGAGACACAGAGCACACACTGGTTCCTTCCCTGAATCAACTTCTCGAGGCAGGGTGTTCTGCATCTAGTGAACGGCCTCAGCCAAGGCACGCCCTAGCTAGGCCTCTGGGCCCGTGCCTCTGCAGAAGCCTGCAGTGCTACAGGGAAAACTGTGCTTCAGTTGCAATAGGCAAGCACTCCGCCTTTCTCCGGGAGGCAGGGTGACTTCAGGTACGAGGTCCAGGATGGAAGGCGAAGCCGAGGGTTTCTCTCAGTGCAGCTCAGACTAGGGAAAGAGTGCGACTTCCACGGCATGTTGGACCTTGCTAGAACGGGGCTCGTGATCCTGTGCGAGTGCTGGGTAAATCAAGAAGTCCCAAGAAAGAGTGCAGTGTGTTGCCCATCACTCGGCAGACACGGAGGGCCTCCGAGGGACCTATGGGCCTCGATGTTGCTCAGTAGGCCCACAGCGGTGTGGAGGTACTCAGTGATCTTGGAACGAAAATGATGCTCACCCGAGGGGCCTAGGAGTTCTCAATGGCTACCTTCTTTCAAATAAAGCAGAACAGCGACTAAGAGCTCATGGAGAGAGCTGCATGCCTCCCTTCCTGCATGGCTACTCAGGGCCTTACCTCGAGGCAAGGACTCACGTTGAGATTCTCTTTAGCTCCAGAGCATGGCAAGATGAGCCCCACCCCGGCCATGGAAGCACCCTGTGTAGCCAGAGAAAACTCATTTTCTTCCCAGTCCCATGCCTACAGCGGCCAGAGGCCTGACAACAGCAGAGAATTTCAGGGCGCTTCAAGGGAGCGTGAACGGGGCTTTGCAAATGGAAAAGCAAGGCTAGTACCGTCGCGCCCCCATTTCCATGGGCACACGCAGCATACCTCCCTGTGGTTTCTGAGCAGTCAAAAGAGACACAGAGCGCACACTTCGTCCTTCCCCGAATCAGCTTCTCGAGGCAGGGTGTTCTGCATGTAGTGAACGGCCTCAACCAAGGCGCGCCCTAGCTAGGCCTCTGGGCCCGTGCCTCTTCAGAAGCCTGCAGTGCTACAGGAAAAACTGTGCTTTAGTGGCAATAGGAACGCAAGCCGACTTTCTCCTGGAGGCAGCGTGACTTCAGGTAGGAGGTCCTGGTTGGAAGGCGAAGCCTAGTGTTTTTTGCAGTGCAGCTCAGAGTAGGGAATGAGTGCGACTTCCACGGCATGTTGGAACCTGCTAGAACCGTGCTCGTGAACCTGTGGTAGTGCTGGGGGAATCAAGCTGTCCCAAGAAAGAGTGTACTGTTTTGCCCCTCACTCGGCATACACAGTGTGAGTCCGAAGGCCTACTGGCCTGGATGTTGTTTAGTAGGGCCAGGGGAGCCTGGGGGTACTCCGTGTTCTTGCAGGGCAGAGGGTTTCCAGGCGAGGCACCTAGGTGTCCCGAAAAGCGTACTGGCGTTCAAAGGCTGCAGAGGAGCGCCTGCGGCCTCATGGAAACTGCTGCACGCCTCCGCTTCTGCAGAGCAACTCAGGGCCTTACCTCGAGGCAAGTCCTCACGTTGAGTGTCCCGTGAGCGACACCGCATGGTAGGATGCTGACTTTCTCCTTGAGCAGAGAGACTTCAGGTACGAGGTCCTCTAAGGATTCTAAGCAGAGTGTTTTCTCATGGCAGCTCAAACGAGGGCAATGTCGAAGCCTTCCAGGGCATGTTGGACTGCCTAGAAATGTGGTTCTGATGCCGTTCGAGTGCTCTAGAAACGTAGCCCTCCTGAAGTAACGTGCAGCGTGTTGCCCATCCCTCGGCAGACACAGAGGGCCTCCGAGGGACCTATGGGCCTCGATGTTGCTCAGCAGGCCCACAGGGGTGTGGAGGTACTCAGTGATCTTGGAACGAAAATGATGCTCACCCGAGGGGCCTAGGAGTTCTCCAAGGGTACCTGCTTTCAAATAAAGCAGAACAGCGACTAGGAGCTCATGGAGAGAGCTGCATGCCTCCCGTTCTGCATGGCTACTCAGGGCCTTACCTCGAGGCAAGGACTCACGCTGAGATTCCCTTTAGCTCTAGAGCATGGCAAGATGAGCCCCACCCCGGCCATGGAAGCACCCTGTGTAGCCAGAGAAAACTCATTTTCTTCCCAGACCCATGCCTACAGCGGCCAGAGGCCAGTCAACAGCAGAGAATTTCAGGGAGCTTCAAGGCAGCACGCGTGGAGCTTTGCAAATGGAAAAGCAAGGCTAGTACCATCGCGCCCCCATTTCCATGGGCACACGCAGCATACCTCCCTGTGGTTTCTGACAAGTCAAAAGAGACACAGAGCACACACTGGTTCCTTCCCTGAATCAACTTCTCGAGGCAGGGTGTTCTGCATCTAGTGAACGGCCTCAGCCAAGGCACGCCCTAGCTAGGCCTCTGGGCCCGTGCCTCTGCAGAAGCCTGCAGTGCTACAGGGAAAACTGTGCTTCAGTTGCAATAGGCAAGCACTCCGCCTTTCTCCGGGAGGCAGGGTGACTTCAGGTACGAGGTCCAGGATGGAAGGCGAAGCCGAGGGTTTCTCTCAGTGCAGCTCAGACTAGGGAAAGAGTGCGACTTCCACGGCATGTTGGACCTTGCTAGAACGGGGCTCGTGATCCTGTGCGAGTGCTGGGTAAATCAAGAAGTCCCAAGAAAGAGTGCAGTGTGTTGCCCATCACTCGGCAGACACGGAGGGCCTCCGAGGGACCTATGGGCCTCGATGTTGCTCAGTAGGCCCACAGCGGTGTGGAGGTACTCAGTGATCTTGGAACGAAAATGATGCTCACCCGAGGGGCCTAGGAGTTCTCAATGGCTACCTTCTTTCAAATAAAGCAGAACAGCGACTAAGAGCTCATGGAGAGAGCTGCATGCCTCCCTTCCTCATGGCTACTCAGGGCCTTACCTCGAGGCAAGGACTCACGTTGAGATTCTCTTTAGCTCCAGAGCATGGCAAGATGAGCCCCACCCCGGCCATGGAAGCACCCTGTGTAGCCAGAGAAAACTCATTTTCTTCCCAGTCCCATGCCTACAGCGGCCAGAGGCCTGACAACAGCAGAGAATTTCAGGGCGCTTCAAGGGAGCGTGAACGAGGCTTTGCAAATGGAAAAGCAAGGCTAGTACCGTCGCGCCCCCATTTCCATGGGCACACGCAGCATACCTCCCTGTGGTTTCTGAGCAGTCAAAAGAGACACAGAGCGCACACTTCGTCCTTCCCCGAATCAGCTTCTCGAGGCAGGGTGTTCTGCATGTAGTGAACGGCCTCAACCAAGGCGCGCCCTAGCTAGGCCTCTGGGCCCGTGCCTCTTCAGAAGCCTGCAGTGCTACAGGAAAAACTGTGCTTTAGTGGCAATAGGAACGCAAGCTGACTTTCTCCTGGAGGCAGCGTGACTTCAGGTAGGAGGTCCTGGTTGGAAGGCGAAGCCTAGTGTTTTTTGCAGTGCAGCTCAGAGTAGGGAATGAGTGCGACTTCCACGGCATGTTGGAACCTGCTAGAACCGTGCTCGTGAACCTGTGGT
This sequence comes from Eubalaena glacialis, assembly GCF_028564815.1. NCBI lineage: Eukaryota > Metazoa > Chordata > Mammalia > Artiodactyla > Balaenidae > Eubalaena > Eubalaena glacialis. The sequence goes on from NC_083727.1 coordinate 85,975,390, forward strand.
AGTGCTGGGGGAATCAAGCTGTCCCAAGAAAGAGTGTACTGTTTTGCCCCTCACTCGGCATACACAGTGTGAGTCCGAAGGCCTACTGGCCTGGATGTTGTTTAGTAGGGCCAGGGGAGCCTGGGGGTACTCCGTGTTCTTGCAGGGCAGAGGGTTTCCAGGCGAGGCACCTAGGTGTCCCGAAAAGCGTACTGGCGTTCAAAGGCTGCAGAGGAGCGCCTGCGGCCTCATGGAAACTGCTGCACGCCTCCGCTTCTGCAGAGCAACTCAGGGCCTTACCTCGAGGCAAGTCCTCACGTTGAGTGTCCCGTGAGCGACACCGCATGGTAGGATGCTGACTTTCTCCTTGAGCAGAGAGACTTCAGGTACGAGGTCCTCTAAGGATTCTAAGCAGAGTGTTTTCTCATGGCAGCTCAAACGAGGGCAATGTCGAAGCCTTCCAGGGCATGTTGGACTGCCTAGAAATGTGGTTCTGATGCCGTTCGAGTGCTCTAGAAACGTAGCCCTCCTGAAGTAACGTGCAGCGTGTTGCCCATCCCTCGGCAGACACAGAGGGCCTCCGAGGGACCTATGGGCCTCGATGTTGCTCAGCAGGCCCACAGGGGTGTGGAGGTACTCAGTGATCTTGGAACGAAAATGATGCTCACCCGAGGGGCCTAGGAGTTCTCCAAGGGTACCTGCTTTCAAATAAAGCAGAACAGCGACTAGGAGCTCATGGAGAGAGCTGCATGCCTCCCGTTCTGCATGGCTACTCAGGGCCTTACCTCGAGGCAAGGACTCACGCTGAGATTCCCTTTAGCTCTAGAGCATGGCAAGATGAGCCCCACCCCGGCCATGGAAGCACCCTGTGTAGCCAGAGAAAACTCATTTTCTTCCCAGACCCATGCCTACAGCGGCCAGAGGCCAGTCAACAGCAGAGAATTTCAGGGAGCTTCAAGGCAGCACGCGTGGAGCTTTGCAAATGGAAAAGCAAGGCTAGTACCATCGCGCCCCCATTTCCATGGGCACACGCAGCATACCTCCCTGTGGTTTCTGACAAGTCAAAAGAGACACAGAGCACACACTGGTTCCTTCCCTGAATCAACTTCTCGAGGCAGGGTGTTCTGCATCTAGTGAACGGCCTCAGCCAAGGCACGCCCTAGCTAGGCCTCTGGGCCCGTGCCTCTGCAGAAGCCTGCAGTGCTACAGGGAAAACTGTGCTTCAGTTGCAATAGGCAAGCACTCCGCCTTTCTCCGGGAGGCAGGGTGACTTCAGGTACGAGGTCCAGGATGGAAGGCGAAGCCGAGGGTTTCTCTCAGTGCAGCTCAGACTAGGGAAAGAGTGCGACTTCCACGGCATGTTGGACCTTGCTAGAACGGGGCTCGTGATCCTGTGCGAGTGCTGGGTAAATCAAGAAGTCCCAAGAAAGAGTGCAGTGTGTTGCCCATCACTCGGCAGACACGGAGGGCCTCCGAGGGACCTATGGGCCTCGATGTTGCTCAGTAGGCCCACAGCGGTGTGGAGGTACTCAGTGATCTTGGAACGAAAATGATGCTCACCCGAGGGGCCTAGGAGTTCTCAATGGCTACCTTCTTTCAAATAAAGCAGAACAGCGACTAAGAGCTCATGGAGAGAGCTGCATGCCTCCCTTCCTGCATGGCTACTCAGGGCCTTACCTCGAGGCAAGGACTCACGTTGAGATTCTCTTTAGCTCTAGAGCATGGCAAGATGAGCCCCACCCCGGCCATGGAAGCACCCTGTGTAGCCAGAGAAAACTCATTTTCTTCCCAGTCCCATGCCTACAGCGGCCAGAGGCCTGACAACAGCAGAGAATTTCAGGGCGCTTCAAGGGAGCGTGAACGGGGCTTTGCAAATGGAAAAGCAAGGCTAGTACCGTCGCGCCCCCATTTCCATGGGCACACGCAGCATACCTCCCTGTGGTTTCTGAGCAGTCAAAAGAGACACAGAGCGCACACTTCGTCCTTCCCCGAATCAGCTTCTCGAGGCAGGGTGTTCTGCATGTAGTGAACGGCCTCAACCAAGGCGCGCCCTAGCTAGGCCTCTGGGCCCGTGCCTCTTCAGAAGCCTGCAGTGCTACAGGAAAAACTGTGCTTTAGTGGCAATAGGAACGCAAGCCGACTTTCTCCTGGAGTCAGCGTGACTTCAGGTAGGAGGTCCTGGTTGGAAGGCGAAGCCTAGTGTTTTTTGCAGTGCAGCTCAGAGTAGGGAATGAGTGCGACTTCCACGGCATGTTGGAACCTGCTAGAACCGTGCTCGTGAACCTGTGGTAGTGCTGGGGGAATCAAGCTGTCCCAAGAAAGAGTGTACTGTTTTGCCCCTCACTCGGCATACACAGTGTGAGTCCGAAGGCCTACTGGCCTGGATGTTGTTTAGTAGGGCCAGGGGAGCCTGGGGGTACTCCGTGTTCTTGCAGGGCAGAGGGTTTCCAGGCGAGGCACCTAGGTGTCCCGAAAAGCGTACTGGCGTTCAAAGGCTGCAGAGGAGCGCCTGCGGCCTCATGGAAACTGCTGCACGCCTCCGCTTCTGCAGAGCAACTCAGGGCCTTACCTCGAGGCAAGTCCTCACGTTGAGTGTCCCGTGAGCGACACCGCATGGTAGGATGCTGACTTTCTCCTTGAGCAGAGAGACTTCAGGTACGAGGTCCTCTAAGAATTCTAAGCAGAGTGTTTTCTCATGGCAGCTCAAACGAGGGCAATGTCGAAGCCTTCCAGGGCATGCTGGACTGCCTAGAAATGTGGTTCTAATGCTGTGCGAGTGCTCCGGAAATGGAGCTCTCCTGAAGCAACGTGCAGCGTGTTGCCCATCCCTCGGCAGACACAGAGGGCCTCCGAGGGACCTATGGGCCTCGGTGTTGCTCAGCAGGCCCACAGGGGTGTGGAGGTACTCAGTGATCTTGGAACGAAAATGATGCTCACCCGAGGGGCCTAGGAGTTCTCCAAGGGTACCTGCTTTCAAATAAAGCAGAACAGCGACTAGGAGCTCATGGAGAGAGCTGCATGCCTCCCGTTCTGCATGGCTACTCAGGGCCTTACCTCGAGGCAAGGACTCACGCTGAGATTCCCTTTAGCTCTAGAGCATGGCAAGATGAGCCCCACCCCGGCCATGGAAGCACCCTGTGTAGCCAGAGAAAACTCATTTTCTTCCCAGACCCATGCCTACAGCGGCCAGAGGCCAGTCAACAGCAGAGAATTTCAGGGAGCTTCAAGGCAGCACGCGTGGAGCTTTGCAAATGGAAAAGCAAGGCTAGTACCATCGCGCCCCCATTTCCATGGGCACACGCAGCATACCTCCCTGTGGTTTCTGACAAGTCAAAAGAGACACAGAGCACACACTGGTTCCTTCCCTGAATCAACTTCTCGAGGCAGGGTGTTCTGCATCTAGTGAACGGCCTCAGCCAAGGCACGCCCTAGCTAGGCCTCTGGGCCCGTGCCTCTGCAGAAGCCTGCAGTGCTACAGGGAAAACTGTGCTTCAGTTGCAATAGGCAAGCACTCCGCCTTTCTCCGGGAGGCAGGGTGACTTCAGGTACGAGGTCCAGGATGGAAGGCGAAGCCGAGGGTTTCTCTCAGTGCAGCTCAGACTAGGGAAAGAGTGCGACTTCCACGGCATGTTGGACCTTGCTAGAACGGGGCTCGTGATCCTGTGCGAGTGCTGGGTAAATCAAGAAGTCCCAAGAAAGAGTGCAGTGTGTTGCCCATCACTCGGCAGACACGGAGGGCCTCCGAGGGACCTATGGGCCTCGATGTTGCTCAGTAGGCCCACAGCGGTGTGGAGGTACTCAGTGATCTTGGAACGAAAATGATGCTCACCCGAGGGGCCTAGGAGTTCTCAATGGCTACCTTCTTTCAAATAAAGCAGAACAGCGACTAAGAGCTCATGGAGAGAGCTGCATGCCTCCCTTCCTGCATGGCTACTCAGGGCCTTACCTCGAGGCAAGGACTCACGTTGAGATTCTCTTTAGCTCTAGAGCATGGCAAGATGAGCCCCACCCCGGCCATGGAAGCACCCTGTGTAGCCAGAGAAAACTCATTTTCTTCCCAGTCCCATGCCTACAGCGGCCAGAGGCCTGACAACAGCAGAGAATTTCAGGGCGCTTCAAGGGAGCGTGAACGGGGCTTTGCAAATGGAAAAGCAAGGCTAGTACCGTCGCGCCCCCATTTCCATGGGCACACGCAGCATACCTCCCTGTGGTTTCTGAGCAGTCAAAAGAGACACAGAGCGCACACTTCGTCCTTCCCCGAATCAGCTTCTCGAGGCAGGGTGTTCTGCATGTAGTGAACGGCCTCAACCAAGGCGCGCCCTAGCTAGGCCTCTGGGCCCGTGCCTCTTCAGAAGCCTGCAGTGCTACAGGAAAAACTGTGCTTTAGTGGCAATAGGAACGCAAGCCGACTTTCTCCTGGAGGCAGCGTGACTTCAGGTAGGAGGTCCTGGTTGGAAGGCGAAGCCTAGTGTTTTTTGCAGTGCAGCTCAGAGTAGGGAATGAGTGCGACTTCCACGGCATGTTGGAACCTGCTAGAACCGTGCTCGTGAACCTGTGGTAGTGCTGGGGGAATCAAGCTGTCCCAAGAAAGAGTGTACTGTTTTGCCCCTCACTCGGCATACACAGTGTGAGTCCGAAGGCCTACTGGCCTGGATGTTGTTTAGTAGGGCCAGGGGAGCCTGGGGGTACTCCGTGTTCTTGCAGGGCAGAGGGTTTCCAGGCGAGGCACCTAGGTGTCCCGAAAAGCGTACTGGCGTTCAAAGGCTGCAGAGGAGCGCCTGCGGCCTCATGGAAACTGCTGCACGCCTCCGCTTCTGCAGAGCAACTCAGGGCCTTACCTCGAGGCAAGTCCTCACGTTGAGTGTCCCGTGAGCGACACCGCATGGTAGGATGCTGACTTTCTCCTTGAGCAGAGAGACTTCAGGTACGAGGTCCTCTAAGGATTCTAAGCAGAGTGTTTTCTCATGGCAGCTCAAACGAGGGCAATGTCGAAGCCTTCCAGGGCATGTTGGACTGCCTAGAAATGTGGTTCTGATGCCGTTCGAGTGCTCTAGAAACGTAGCCCTCCTGAAGTAACGTGCAGCGTGTTGCCCATCCCTCGGCAGACACAGAGGGCCTCCGAGGGACCTATGGGCCTCGATGTTGCTCAGCAGGCCCACAGGGGTGTGGAGGTACTCAGTGATCTTGGAACGAAAATGATGCTCACCCGAGGGGCCTAGGAGTTCTCCAAGGGTACCTGCTTTCAAATAAAGCAGAACAGCGACTAGGAGCTCATGGAGAGAGCTGCATGCCTCCCGTTCTGCATGGCTACTCAGGGCCTTACCTCGAGGCAAGGACTCACGCTGAGATTCCCTTTAGCTCTAGAGCATGGCAAGATGAGCCCCACCCCGGCCATGGAAGCACCCTGTGTAGCCAGAGAAAACTCATTTTCTTCCCAGACCCATGCCTACAGCGGCCAGAGGCCAGTCAACAGCAGAGAATTTCAGGGAGCTTCAAGGCAGCACGCGTGGAGCTTTGCAAATGGAAAAGCAAGGCTAGTACCATCGCGCCCCCATTTCCATGGGCACACGCAGCATACCTCCCTGTGGTTTCTGACAAGTCAAAAGAGACACAGAGCACACACTGGTTCCTTCCCTGAATCAACTTCTCGAGGCAGGGTGTTCTGCATCTAGTGAACGGCCTCAGCCAAGGCACGCCCTAGCTAGGCCTCTGGGCCCGTGCCTCTGCAGAAGCCTGCAGTGCTACAGGGAAAACTGTGCTTCAGTTGCAATAGGCAAGCACTCCGCCTTTCTCCGGGAGGCAGGGTGACTTCAGGTACGAGGTCCAGGATGGAAGGCGAAGCCGAGGGTTTCTCTCAGTGCAGCTCAGACTAGGGAAAGAGTGCGACTTCCACGGCATGTTGGACCTTGCTAGAACGGGGCTCGTGATCCTGTGCGAGTGCTGGGTAAATCAAGAAGTCCCAAGAAAGAGTGCAGTGTGTTGCCCATCACTCGGCAGACACGGAGGGCCTCCGAGGGACCTATGGGCCTCGATGTTGCTCAGTAGGCCCACAGCGGTGTGGAGGTACTCAGTGATCTTGGAACGAAAATGATGCTCACCCGAGGGGCCTAGGAGTTCTCAATGGCTACCTTCTTTCAAATAAAGCAGAACAGCGACTAAGAGCTCATGGAGAGAGCTGCATGCCTCCCTTCCTGCATGGCTACTCAGGGCCTTACCTCGAGGCAAGGACTCACGTTGAGATTCTCTTTAGCTCTAGAGCATGGCAAGATGAGCCCCACCCCGGCCATGGAAGCACCCTGTGTAGCCAGAGAAAACTCATTTTCTTCCCAGTCCCATGCCTACAGCGGCCAGAGGCCTGACAACAGCAGAGAATTTCAGGGCGCTTCAAGGGAGCGTGAACGGGGCTTTGCAAATGGAAAAGCAAGGCTAGTACCGTCGCGCCCCCATTTCCATGGGCACACGCAGCATACCTCCCTGTGGTTTCTGAGCAGTCAAAAGAGACACAGAGCGCACACTTCGTCCTTCCCCGAATCAGCTTCTCGAGGCAGGGTGTTCTGCATGTAGTGAACGGCCTCAACCAAGGCGCGCCCTAGCTAGGCCTCTGGGCCCGTGCCTCTTCAGAAGCCTGCAGTGCTACAGGAAAAACTGTGCTTTAGTGGCAATAGGAACGCAAGCCGACTTTCTCCTGGAGGCAGCGTGACTTCAGGTAGGAGGTCCTGGTTGGAAGGCGAAGCCTAGTGTTTTTTGCAGTGCAGCTCAGAGTAGGGAATGAGTGCGACTTCCACGGCATGTTGGAACCTGCTAGAACCGTGCTCGTGAACCTGTGGTAGTGCTGGGGGAATCAAGCTGTCCCAAGAAAGAGTGTACTGTTTTGCCCCTCACTCGGCATACACAGTGTGAGTCCGAAGGCCTACTGGCCTGGATGTTGTTTAGTAGGGCCAGGGGAGCCTGGGGGTACTCCGTGTTCTTGCAGGGCAGAGGGTTTCCAGGCGAGGCACCTAGGTGTCCCGAAAAGCGTACTGGCGTTCAAAGGCTGCAGAGGAGCGCCTGCGGCCTCATGGAAACTGCTGCACGCCTCCGCTTCTGCAGAGCAACTCAGGGCCTTACCTCGAGGCAAGTCCTCACGTTGAGTGTCCCGTGAGCGACACCGCATGGTAGGATGCTGACTTTCTCCTTGAGCAGAGAGACTTCAGGTACGAGGTCCTCTAAGGATTCTAAGCAGAGTGTTTTCTCATGGCAGCTCAAACGAGGGCAATGTCGAAGCCTTCCAGGGCATGTTGGACTGCCTAGAAATGTGGTTCTGATGCCGTTCGAGTGCTCTAGAAACGTAGCCCTCCTGAAGTAACGTGCAGCGTGTTGCCCATCCCTCGGCAGACACAGAGGGCCTCCGAGGGACCTATGGGCCTCGATGTTGCTCAGCAGGCCCACAGGGGTGTGGAGGTACTCAGTGATCTTGGAACGAAAATGATGCTCACCCGAGGGGCCTAGGAGTTCTCCAAGGGTACCTGCTTTCAAATAAAGCAGAACAGCGACTAGGAGCTCATGGAGAGAGCTGCATGCCTCCCGTTCTGCATGGCTACTCAGGGCCTTACCTCGAGGCAAGGACTCACGCTGAGATTCCCTTTAGCTCTAGAGCATGGCAAGATGAGCCCCACCCCGGCCATGGAAGCACCCTGTGTAGCCAGAGAAAACTCATTTTCTTCCCAGACCCATATCTACAGCGGCCAGAGGCCAGTCAACAGCAGAGAATTTCAGGGAGCTTCAAGGCAGCACGCGTGGAGCTTTGCAAATGGAAAAGCAAGGCTAGTACCATCGCGCCCCCATTTCCATGGGCACACGCAGCATACCTCCCTGTGGTTTCTGACAAGTCAAAAGAGACACAGAGCACACACTGGTTCCTTCCCTGAATCAACTTCTCGAGGCAGGGTGTTCTGCATCTAGTGAACGGCCTCAGCCAAGGCACGCCCTAGCTAGGCCTCTGGGCCCGTGCCTCTGCAGAAGCCTGCAGTGCTACAGGGAAAACTGTGCTTCAGTTGCAATAGGCAAGCACTCCGCCTTTCTCCGGGAGGCAGGGTGACTTCAGGTACGAGGTCCAGGATGGAAGGCGAAGCCGAGGGTTTCTCTCAGTGCAGCTCAGACTAGGGAAAGAGTGCGACTTCCACGGCATGTTGGACCTTGCTAGAACGGGGCTCGTGATCCTGTGCGAGTGCTGGGTAAATCAAGAAGTCCCAAGAAAGAGTGCAGTGTGTTGCCCATCACTCGGCAGACACGGAGGGCCTCCGAGGGACCTATGGGCCTCGATGTTGCTCAGTAGGCCCACAGCGGTGTGGAGGTACTCAGTGATCTTGGAACGAAAATGATGCTCACCCGAGGGGCCTAGGAGTTCTCAATGGCTACCTTCTTTCAAATAAAGCAGAACAGCGACTAAGAGCTCATGGAGAGAGCTGCATGCCTCCCTTCCTCATGGCTACTCAGGGCCTTACCTCGAGGCAAGGACTCACGTTGAGATTCTCTTTAGCTCCAGAGCATGGCAAGATGAGCCCCACCCCGGCCATGGAAGCACCCTGTGTAGCCAGAGAAAACTCATTTTCTTCCCAGTCCCATGCCTACAGCGGCCAGAGGCCTGACAACAGCAGAGAATTTCAGGGCGCTTCAAGGGAGCGTGAACGAGGCTTTGCAAATGGAAAAGCAAGGCTAGTACCGTCGCGCCCCCATTTCCATGGGCACACGCAGCATACCTCCCTGTGGTTTCTGAGCAGTCAAAAGAGACACAGAGCGCACACTTCGTCCTTCCCCGAATCAGCTTCTCGAGGCAGGGTGTTCTGCATGTAGTGAACGGCCTCAACCAAGGCGCGCCCTAGCTAGGCCTCTGGGCCCGTGCCTCTTCAGAAGCCTGCAGTGCTACAGGAAAAACTGTGCTTTAGTGGCAATAGGAACGCAAGCCGACTTTCTCCTGGAGGCAGCGTGACTTCAGGTAGGAGGTCCTGGTTGGAAGGCGAAGCCTAGTGTTTTTTGCAGTGCAGCTCAGAGTAGGGAATGAGTGCGACTTCCACGGCATGTTGGAACCTGCTAGAACCGTGCTCGTGAACCTGTGGTAGTGCTGGGGGAATCAAGCTGTCCCAAGAAAGAGTGTACTGTTTTGCCCCTCACTCGGCATACACAGTGTGAGTCCGAAGGCCTACTGGCCTGGATGTTGTTTAGTAGGGCCAGGGGAGCCTGGGGGTACTCCGTGTTCTTGCAGGGCAGAGGGTTTCCAGGCGAGGCACCTAGGTGTCCCGAAAAGCGTACTGGCGTTCAAAGGCTGCAGAGGAGCGCCTGCGGCCTCATGGAAACTGCTGCACGCCTCCGCTTCTGCAGAGCAACTCAGGGCCTTACCTCGAGGCAAGTCCTCACGTTGAGTGTCCCGTGAGCGACACCGCATGGTAGGATGCTGACTTTCTCCTTGAGCAGAGAGACTTCAGGTACGAGGTCCTCTAAGGATTCTAAGCAGAGTGTTTTCTCATGGCAGCTCAAACGAGGGCAATGTCGAAGCCTTCCAGGGCATGTTGGACTGCCTAGAAATGTGGTTCTGATGCCGTTCGAGTGCTCTAGAAACGTAGCCCTCCTGAAGTAACGTGCAGCGTGTTGCCCATCCCTCGGCAGACACAGAGGGCCTCCGAGGGACCTATGGGCCTCGATGTTGCTCAGCAGGCCCACAGGGGTGTGGAGGTACTCAGTGATCTTGGAACGAAAATGATGCTCACCCGAGGGGCCTAGGAGTTCTCCAAGGGTACCTGCTTTCAAATAAAGCAGAACAGCGACTAGGAGCTCATGGAGAGAGCTGCATGCCTCCCGTTCTGCATGGCTACTCAGGGCCTTACCTCGAGGCAAGGACTCACGCTGAGATTCCCTTTAGCTCTAGAGCATGGCAAGATGAGCCCCACCCCGGCCATGGAAGCACCCTGTGTAGCCAGAGAAAACTCATTTTCTTCCCAGACCCATGCCTACAGCGGCCAGAGGCCAGTCAACAGCAGAGAATTTCAGGGAGCTTCAAGGCAGCACGCGTGGAGCTTTGCAAATGGAAAAGCAAGGCTAGTACCATCGCGCCCCCATTTCCATGGGCACACGCAGCATACCTCCCTGTGGTTTCTGACAAGTCAAAAGAGACACAGAGCACACACTGGTTCCTTCCCTGAATCAACTTCTCGAGGCAGGGTGTTCTGCATCTAGTGAACGGCCTCAGCCAAGGCACGCCCTAGCTAGGCCTCTGGGCCCGTGCCTCTGCAGAAGCCTGCAGTGCTACAGGGAAAACTGTGCTTCAGTTGCAATAGGCAAGCACTCCGCCTTTCTCCGGGAGGCAGGGTGACTTCAGGTACGAGGTCCAGGATGGAAGGCGAAGCCGAGGGTTTCTCTCAGTGCAGCTCAGACTAGGGAAAGAGTGCGACTTCCACGGCATGTTGGACCTTGCTAGAACGGGGCTCGTGATCCTGTGCGAGTGCTGGGTAAATCAAGAAGTCCCAAGAAAGAGTGCAGTGTGTTGCCCATCACTCGGCAGACACGGAGGGCCTCCGAGGGACCTATGGGCCTCGATGTTGCTCAGTAGGCCCACAGCGGTGTGGAGGTACTCAGTGATCTTGGAACGAAAATGATGCTCACCCGAGGGGCCTAGGAGTTCTCAATGGCTACCTTCTTTCAAATAAAGCAGAACAGCGACTAAGAGCTCATGGAGAGAGCTGCATGCCTCCCTTCCTGCATGGCTACTCAGGGCCTTACCTCGAGGCAAGGACTCACGTTGAGATTCTCTTTAGCTCCAGAGCATGGCAAGATGAGCCCCACCCCGGCCATGGAAGCACCCTGTGTAGCCAGAGAAAACTCATTTTCTTCCCAGTCCCATGCCTACAGCGGCCAGAGGCCTGACAACAGCAGAGAATTTCAGGGCGCTTCAAGGGAGCGTGAACGAGGCTTTGCAAATGGAAAAGCAAGGCTAGTACCGTCGCGCCCCCATTTCCATGGGCACACGCAGCATACCTCCCTGTGGTTTCTGAGCAGTCAAAAGAGACACAGAGCGCACACTTCGTCCTTCCCCGAATCAGCTTCTCGAGGCAGGGTGTTCTGCATGTAGTGAACGGCCTCAACCAAGGCGCGCCCTAGCTAGGCCTCTGGGCCCGTGCCTCTTCAGAAGCCTGCAGTGCTACAGGAAAAACTGTGCTTTAGTGGCAATAGGAACGCAAGCTGACTTTCTCCTGGAGGCAGCGTGACTTCAGGTAGGAGGTCCTGGTTGGAAGGCGAAGCCTAGTGTTTTTTGCAGTGCAGCTCAGAGTAGGGAATGAGTGCGACTTCCACGGCATGTTGGAACCTGCTAGAACCGTGCTCGTGAACCTGTGGTAGTGCTGGGGGAATCAAGCTGTCCCAAGAAAGAGTGTACTGTTTTGCCCCTCACTCGGCATACACAGTGTGAGTCCGAAGGCCTACTGGCCTGGATGTTGTTTAGTAGGGCCAGGGGAGCCTGGGGGTACTCCGTGTTCTTGCAGGGCAGAGGGTTTCCAGGCGAGGCACCTAGGTGTCCCGAAAAGCGTACTGGCGTTCAAAGGCTGCAGAGGAGCGCCTGCGGCCTCATGGAAACTGCTGCACGCCTCCGCTTCTGCAGAGCAACTCAGGGCCTTACCTCGAGGCAAGTCCTCACGTTGAGTGTCCCGTGAGCGACACCGCATGGTAGGATGCTGACTTTCTCCTTGAGCAGATAGACTTCAGGTACGAGGTCCTCTAAGGATTCTAAGCAGAGTGTTTTCTCATGGCAGCTCAAACGAGGGCAATGTCGAAGCCTTCCAGGGCATGCTGGACTGCCTAGAAATGTGGTTCTAATGCTGTGCGAGTGCTCCGGAAATGGAGCTCTCCTGAAGCAACGTGCAGCGTGTTGCCCATCCCTCGGCAGACACAGAGGGCCTCCGAGGGACCTATGGGCCTCGGTGTTGCTCAGCAGGCCCACAGGGGTGTGGAGGTACTCAGTGATCTTGGAACGAAAATGATGCTAACCCGAGGGGCCTAGGAGTTCTCCAAGGGTACCTGCTTTCAAATAAAGCAGAACAGCGACTAGGAGCTCATGGAGAGAGCTGCATGCCTCCCGTTCTGCATGGCTACTCAGGGCCTTACCTCGAGGCAAGGACTCACGCTGAGATTCCCTTTAGCTCTAGAGCATGGCAAGATGAGCCCCACCCCGGCCATGGAAGCACCCTGTGTAGCCAGAGAAAACTCATTTTCTTCCCAGACCCATGCCTACAGCGGCCAGAGGCCAGTCAACAGCAGAGAATTTCAGGGAGCTTCAAGGCAGCACGCGTGGAGCTTTGCAAATGGAAAAGCAAGGCTAGTACCATCGCGCCCCCATTTCCATGGGCACACGCAGCATACCTCCCTGTGGTTTCTGACAAGTCAAAAGAGACACAGAGCACACACTGGTTCCTTCCCTGAATCAACTTCTCGAGGCAGGGTGTTCTGCATCTAGTGAACGGCCTCAGCCAAGGCACGCCCTAGCTAGGCCTCTGGGCCCGTGCCTCTGCAGAAGCCTGCAGTGCTACAGGGAAAACTGTGCTTCAGTTGCAATAGGCAAGCACTCCGCCTTTCTCCGGGAGGCAGGGTGACTTCAGGTACGAGGTCCAGGATGGAAGGCGAAGCCGAGGGTTTCTCTCAGTGCAGCTCAGACTAGGGAAAGAGTGCGACTTCCACGGCATGTTGGACCTTGCTAGAACGGGGCTCGTGATCCTGTGCGAGTGCTGGGTAAATCAAGAAGTCCCAAGAAAGAGTGCAGTGTGTTGCCCATCACTCGGCAGACACGGAGGGCCTCCGAGGGACCTATGGGCCTCGATGTTGCTCAGTAGGCCCACAGCGGTGTGGAGGTACTCAGTGATCTTGGAACGAAAATGATGCTCACCCGAGGGGCCTAGGAGTTCTCAATGGCTACCTTCTTTCAAATAAAGCAGAACAGCGACTAAGAGCTCATGGAGAGAGCTGCATGCCTCCCGTTCTGCATGGCTACTCAGGGCCTTACCTCGAGGCAAGGACTCACGTTGAGATTCTCTTTAGCTCCAGAGCATGGCAAGATGAGCCCCACCCCGGCCATGGAAGCACCCTGTGTAGCCAGAGAAAACTCATTTTCTTCCCAGTCCCATGCCTACAGCGGCCAGAGGCCTGACAACAGCAGAGAATTTCAGGGCGCTTCAAGGGAGCGTGAACGGGGCTTTGCAAATGGAAAAGCAAGGCTAGTACCGTCGCGCCCCCATTTCCATGGGCACACGCAGCATACCTCCCTGTGGTTTCTGAGCAGTCAAAAGAGACACAGAGCGCACACTTCGTCCTTCCCCGAATCAGCTTCTCGAGGCAGGGTGTTCTGCATGTAGTGAACGGCCTCAACCAAGGCGCGCCCTAGCTAGGCCTCTGGGCCCGTGCCTCTTCAGAAGCCTGCAGTGCTACAGGAAAAACTGTGCTTTAGTGGCAATAGGAACGCAAGCTGACTTTCTCCTGGAGGCAGCGTGACTTCAGGTAGGAGGTCCTGGTTGGAAGGCGAAGCCTAGTGTTTTTTGCAGTGCAGCTCAGAGTAGGGAATGAGTGCGACTTCCACGGCATGTTGGAACCTGCTAGAACCGTGCTCGTGAACCTGTGGTAGTGCTGGGGGAATCAAGCTGTCCCAAGAAAGAGTGTACTGTTTTGCCCCTCACTCGGCATACACAGTGTGAGTCCGAAGGCCTACTGGCCTGGATGTTGTTTAGTAGGGCCAGGGGAGCCTGGGGGTACTCCGTGTTCTTGCAGGGCAGAGGGTTTCCAGGCGAGGCACCTAGGTGTCCCGAAAAGCGTACTGGCGTTCAAAGGCTGCAGAGGAGCGCCTGCGGCCTCATGGAAACTGCTGCACGCCTCCGCTTCTGCAGAGCAACTCAGGGCCTTACCTCGAGGCAAGTCCTCACGTTGAGTGTCCCGTGAGCGACACCGCATGGTAGGATGCTGACTTTCTCCTTGAGCAGAGAGACTTCAGGTACGAGGTCCTCTAAGGATTCTAAGCAGAGTGTTTTCTCATGGCAGCTCAAACGAGGGCAATGTCGAAGCCTTCCAGGGCATGTTGGACTGCCTGGAAATGTGGTTCTGATGCCGTTCGAGTGCTCTAGAAACGTAGCCCTCCTGAAGCAACGTGCAGCGTGTTGCCCATCCCTCGGCAGACACAGAGGGCCTCCGAGGGACCTATGGGCCTCGATGTTGCTCAGTAGGCCCACAGGGGTGTGGAGGTACTCAGTGATCTTGGAACGAAAATGATGCTCACCCGAGGGGCCTAGGAGTTCTCCAAGGGTACCTGCTTTCAAATAAAGCAGAACAGCGACTAGGAGCTCATGGAGAGAGCTGCATGCCTCCCGTTCTGCATGGCTACTCAGGGCCTTACCTCGAGGCAAGGACTCACGCTGAGATTCCCTTTAGCTCTAGAGCATGGCAAGATGAGCCCCACCCCGGCCATGGAAGCACCCTGTGTAGCCAGAGAAAACTCATTTTCTTCCCAGACCCATGCCTACAGCGGCCAGAGGCCAGTCAACAGCAGAGAATTTCAGGGAGCTTCAAGGCAGCACGCGTGGAGCTTTGCAAATGGAAAAGCAAGGCTAGTACCATCGCGCCCCCATTTCCATGGGCACACGCAGCATACCTCCCTGTGGTTTCTGACAAGTCAAAAGAGACACAGAGCACACACTGGTTCCTTCCCTGAATCAACTTCTCGAGGCAGGGTGTTCTGCATCTAGTGAACGGCCTCAGCCAAGGCACGCCCTAGCTAGGCCTCTGGGCCCGTGCCTCTGCAGAAGCCTGCAGTGCTACAGGGAAAACTGTGCTCCAGTTGCAATAGGCAAGCACTCCGCCTTTCTCCGGGAGGCAGGGTGACTTCAGGTACGAGGTCCAGGATGGAAGGCGAAGCCGAGGGTTTCTCTCAGTGCAGCTCAGACTAGGGAAAGAGTGCGACTTCCACGGCATGTTGGACCTTGCTAGAACGGGGCTCGTGATCCTGTGCGAGTGCTGGGTAAATCAAGAAGTCCCAAGAAAGAGTGCAGTGTGTTGCCCATCACTCGGCAGACACGGAGGGCCTCCGAGGGACCTATGGGCCTCGATGTTGCTCAGTAGGCCCACAGCGGTGTGGAGGTACTCAGTGATCTTGGAACGAAAATGATGCTCACCCGAGGGGCCTAGGAGTTCTCAATGGCTACCTTCTTTCAAATAAAGCAGAACAGCGACTAAGAGCTCATGGAGAGAGCTGCATGCCTCCCTTCCTGCATGGCTACTCAGGGCCTTACCTCGAGGCAAGGACTCACGTTGAGATTCTCTTTAGCTCTAGAGCATGGCAAGATGAGCCCCACCCCGGCCATGGAAGCACCCTGTGTAGCCAGAGAAAACTCATTTTCTTCCCAGTCCCATGCCTACAGCGGCCAGAGGCCTGACAACAGCAGAGAATTTCAGGGCGCTTCAAGGGAGCGTGAACGGGGCTTTGCAAATGGAAAAGCAAGGCTAGTACCGTCGCGCCCCCATTTCCATGGGCACACGCAGCATACCTCCCTGTGGTTTCTGAGCAGTCAAAAGAGACACAGAGCGCACACTTCGTCCTTCCCCGAATCAGCTTCTCGAGGCAGGGTGTTCTGCATGTAGTGAACGGCCTCAACCAAGGCGCGCCCTAGCTAGGCCTCTGGGCCCGTGCCTCTTCAGAAGCCTGCAGTGCTACAGGAAAAACTGTGCTTTAGTGGCAATAGGAACGCAAGCCGACTTTCTCCTGGAGGCAGCGTGACTTCAGGTAGGAGGTCCTGGTTGGAAGGCGAAGCCTAGTGTTTTTTGCAGTGCAGCTCAGAGTAGGGAATGAGTGCGACTTCCACGGCATGTTGGAACCTGCTAGAACCGTGCTCGTGAACCTGTGGTAGTGCTGGGGGAATCAAGCTGTCCCAAGAAAGAGTGTACTGTTTTGCCCCTCACTCGGCATACACAGTGTGAGTCCGAAGGCCTACTGGCCTGGATGTTGTTTAGTAGGGCCAGGGGAGCCTGGGGGTACTCCGTGTTCTTGCAGGGCAGAGGGTTTCCAGGCGAGGCACCTAGGTGTCCCGAAAAGCGTACTGGCGTTCAAAGGCTGCAGAGGAGCGCCTGCGGCCTCATGGAAACTGCTGCACGCCTCCGCTTCTGCAGAGCAACTCAGGGCCTTACCTCGAGGCAAGTCCTCACGTTGAGTGTCCCGTGAGCGACACCGCATGGTAGGATGCTGACTTTCTCCTTGAGCAGAGAGACTTCAGGTACGAGGTCCTCTAAGGATTCTAAGCAGAGTGTTTTCTCATGGCAGCTCAAACGAGGGCAATGTCGAAGCCTTCCAGGGCATGTTGGACTGCCTAGAAATGTGGTTCTGATGCCGTTCGAGTGCTCTAGAAACGTAGCCCTCCTGAAGTAACGTGCAGCGTGTTGCCCATCCCTCGGCAGACACAGAGGGCCTCCGAGGGACCTATGGGCCTCGATGTTGCTCAGCAGGCCCACAGGGGTGTGGAGGTACTCAGTGATCTTGGAACGAAAATGATGCTCACCCGAGGGGCCTAGGAGTTCTCCAAGGGTACCTGCTTTCAAATAAAGCAGAACAGCGACTAGGAGCTCATGGAGAGAGCTGCATGCCTCCCGTTCTGCATGGCTACTCAGGGCCTTACCTCGAGGCAAGGACTCACGCTGAGATTCCCTTTAGCTCTAGAGCATGGCAAGATGAGCCCCACCCCGGCCATGGAAGCACCCTGTGTAGCCAGAGAAAACTCATTTTCTTCCCAGACCCATGCCTACAGCGGCCAGAGGCCAGTCAACAGCAGAGAATTTCAGGGAGCTTCAAGGCAGCACGCGTGGAGCTTTGCAAATGGAAAAGCAAGGCTAGTACCATCGCGCCCCCATTTCCATGGGCACACGCAGCATACCTCCCTGTGGTTTCTGACAAGTCAAAAGAGACACAGAGCACACACTGGTTCCTTCCCTGAATCAACTTCTCGAGGCAGGGTGTTCTGCATCTAGTGAACGGCCTCAGCCAAGGCACGCCCTAGCTAGGCCTCTGGGCCCGTGCCTCTGCAGAAGCCTGCAGTGCTACAGGGAAAACTGTGCTTCAGTTGCAATAGGCAAGCACTCCGCCTTTCTCCGGGAGGCAGGGTGACTTCAGGTACGAGGTCCAGGATGGAAGGCGAAGCCGAGGGTTTCTCTCAGTGCAGCTCAGACTAGGGAAAGAGTGCGACTTCCACGGCATGTTGGACCTTGCTAGAACGGGGCTCGTGATCCTGTGCGAGTGCTGGGTAAATCAAGAAGTCCCAAGAAAGAGTGCAGTGTGTTGCCCATCACTCGGCAGACACGGAGGGCCTCCGAGGGACCTATGGGCCTCGATGTTGCTCAGTAGGCCCACAGCGGTGTGGAGGTACTCAGTGATCTTGGAACGAAAATGATGCTCACCCGAGGGGCCTAGGAGTTCTCAATGGCTACCTTCTTTCAAATAAAGCAGAACAGCGACTAAGAGCTCATGGAGAGAGCTGCATGCCTCCCTTCCTGCATGGCTACTCAGGGCCTTACCTCGAGGCAAGGACTCACGTTGAGATTCTCTTTAGCTCTAGAGCATGGCAAGATGAGCCCCACCCCGGCCATGGAAGCACCCTGTGTAGCCAGAGAAAACTCATTTTCTTCCCAGTCCCATGCCTACAGCGGCCAGAGGCCTGACAACAGCAGAGAATTTCAGGGCGCTTCAAGGGAGCGTGAACGGGGCTTTGCAAATGGAAAAGCAAGGCTAGTACCGTCGCGCCCCCATTTCCATGGGCACACGCAGCATACCTCCCTGTGGTTTCTGAGCAGTCAAAAGAGACACAGAGCGCACACTTCGTCCTTCCCCGAATCAGCTTCTCGAGGCAGGGTGTTCTGCATGTAGTGAACGGCCTCAACCAAGGCGCGCCCTAGCTAGGCCTCTGGGCCCGTGCCTCTTCAGAAGCCTGCAGTGCTACAGGAAAAACTGTGCTTTAGTGGCAATAGGAACGCAAGCCGACTTTCTCCTGGAGGCAGCGTGACTTCAGGTAGGAGGTCCTGGTTGGAAGGCGAAGCCTAGTGTTTTTTGCAGTGCAGCTCAGAGTAGGGAATGAGTGCGACTTCCACGGCATGTTGGAACCTGCTAGAACCGTGCTCGTGAACCTGTGGTAGTGCTGGGGGAATCAAGCTGTCCCAAGAAAGAGTGTACTGTTTTGCCCCTCACTCGGCATACACAGTGTGAGTCCGAAGGCCTACTGGCCTGGATGTTGTTTAGTAGGGCCAGGGGAGCCTGGGGGTACTCCGTGTTCTTGCAGGGCAGAGGGTTTCCAGGCGAGGCACCTAGGTGTCCCGAAAAGCGTACTGGCGTTCAAAGGCTGCAGAGGAGCGCCTGCGGCCTCATGGAAACTGCTGCACGCCTCCGCTTCTGCAGAGCAACTCAGGGCCTTACCTCGAGGCAAGTCCTCACGTTGAGTGTCCCGTGAGCGACACCGCATGGTAGGATGCTGACTTTCTCCTTGAGCAGAGAGACTTCAGGTACGAGGTCCTCTAAGGATTCTAAGCAGAGTGTTTTCTCATGGCAGCTCAAACGAGGGCAATGTCGAAGCCTTCCAGGGCATGTTGGACTGCCTAGAAATGTGGTTCTGATGCCGTTCGAGTGCTCTAGAAACGTAGCCCTCCTGAAGTAACGTGCAGCGTGTTGCCCATCCCTCGGCAGACACAGAGGGCCTCCGAGGGACCTATGGGCCTCGATGTTGCTCAGCAGGCCCACAGGGGTGTGGAGGTACTCAGTGATCTTGGAACGAAAATGATGCTCACCCGAGGGGCCTAGGAGTTCTCCAAGGGTACCTGCTTTCAAATAAAGCAGAACAGCGACTAGGAGCTCATGGAGAGAGCTGCATGCCTCCCGTTCTGCATGGCTACTCAGGGCCTTACCTCGAGGCAAGGACTCACGCTGAGATTCCCTTTAGCTCTAGAGCATGGCAAGATGAGCCCCACCCCGGCCATGGAAGCACCCTGTGTAGCCAGAGAAAACTCATTTTCTTCCCAGACCCATGCCTACAGCGGCCAGAGGCCAGTCAACAGCAGAGAATTTCAGGGAGCTTCAAGGCAGCACGCGTGGAGCTTTGCAAATGGAAAAGCAAGGCTAGTACCATCGCGCCCCCATTTCCATGGGCACACGCAGCATACCTCCCTGTGGTTTCTGACAAGTCAAAAGAGACACAGAGCACACACTGGTTCCTTCCCTGAATCAACTTCTCGAGGCAGGGTGTTCTGCATCTAGTGAACGGCCTCAGCCAAGGCACGCCCTAGCTAGGCCTCTGGGCCCGTGCCTCTGCAGAAGCCTGCAGTGCTACAGGGAAAACTGTGCTTCAGTTGCAATAGGCAAGCACTCCGCCTTTCTCCGGGAGGCAGGGTGACTTCAGGTACGAGGTCCAGGATGGAAGGCGAAGCCGAGGGTTTCTCTCAGTGCAGCTCAGACTAGGGAAAGAGTGCGACTTCCACGGCATGTTGGACCTTGCTAGAACGGGGCTCGTGATCCTGTGCGAGTGCTGGGTAAATCAAGAAGTCCCAAGAAAGAGTGCAGTGTGTTGCCCATCACTCGGCAGACACGGAGGGCCTCCGAGGGACCTATGGGCCTCGATGTTGCTCAGTAGGCCCACAGCGGTGTGGAGGTACTCAGTGATCTTGGAACGAAAATGATGCTCACCCGAGGGGCCTAGGAGTTCTCAATGGCTACCTTCTTTCAAATAAAGCAGAACAGCGACTAAGAGCTCATGGAGAGAGCTGCATGCCTCCCTTCCTGCATGGCTACTCAGGGCCTTACCTCGAGGCAAGGACTCACGTTGAGATTCTCTTTAGCTCTAGAGCATGGCAAGATGAGCCCCACCCCGGCCATGGAAGCACCCTGTGTAGCCAGAGAAAACTCATTTTCTTCCCAGTCCCATGCCTACAGCGGCCAGAGGCCTGACAACAGCAGAGAATTTCAGGGCGCTTCAAGGGAGCGTGAACGGGGCTTTGCAAATGGAAAAGCAAGGCTAGTACCGTCGCGCCCCCATTTCCATGGGCACACGCAGCATACCTCCCTGTGGTTTCTGAGCAGTCAAAAGAGACACAGAGCGCACACTTCGTCCTTCCCCGAATCAGCTTCTCGAGGCAGGGTGTTCTGCATGTAGTGAACGGCCTCAACCAAGGCGCGCCCTAGCTAGGCCTCTGGGCCCGTGCCTCTTCAGAAGCCTGCAGTGCTACAGGAAAAACTGTGCTTTAGTGGCAATAGGAACGCAAGCCGACTTTCTCCTGGAGGCAGCGTGACTTCAGGTAGGAGGTCCTGGTTGGAAGGCGAAGCCTAGTGTTTTTTGCAGTGCAGCTCAGAGTAGGGAATGAGTGCGACTTCCACGGCATGTTGGAACCTGCTAGAACCGTGCTCGTGAACCTGTGGTAGTGCTGGGGGAATCAAGCTGTCCCAAGAAAGAGTGTACTGTTTTGCCCCTCACTCGGCATACACAGTGTGAGTCCGAAGGCCTACTGGCCTGGATGTTGTTTAGTAGGGCCAGGGGAGCCTGGGGGTACTCCGTGTTCTTGCAGGGCAGAGGGTTTCCAGGCGAGGCACCTAGGTGTCCCGAAAAGCGTACTGGCGTTCAAAGGCTGCAGAGGAGCGCCTGCGGCCTCATGGAAACTGCTGCACGCCTCCGCTTCTGCAGAGCAACTCAGGGCCTTACCTCGAGGCAAGTCCTCACGTTGAGTGTCCCGTGAGCGACACCGCATGGTAGGATGCTGACTTTCTCCTTGAGCAGAGAGACTTCAGGTACGAGGTCCTCTAAGGATTCTAAGCAGAGTGTTTTCTCATGGCAGCTCAAACGCGGGCATGTCGAAGCCTTCCAGGGCATGTTGGACTGCTTAGAAATGTGGTTCTGTTGCCGTTCGAGTGCTCTAGAAATGTAGCCCTCCTGAAGTAACGTGCAGTGTGTTGCCCATCCCTCGGCAGACACAGAGGGCCTCCGAGGGACCTATGGGCCTCGATGTTGCTCAGTAGGCCCACAGCGGTGTGGAGGTACTCAGTGATCTTGGAACGAAAATGATGCTCACCCGAGGGGCCTAGGAGTTCTCCAAGGGTACCTGCTTTCAAATAAAGCAGAACAGCGACTAGGAGCTCATGGAGAGAGCTGCATGCCTCCCGTTCTGCATGGCTACTCAGGGCCTTACCTCGAGGCAAGGACTCACGCTGAGATTCCCTTTAGCTCTAGAGCATGGCAAGATGAGCCCCACCCCGGCCATGGAAGCACCCTGTGTAGCCAGAGAAAACTCATTTTCTTCCCAGACCCATGCCTACAGCGGCCAGAGGCCAGTCAACAGCAGAGAATTTCAGGGAGCTTCAAGGCAGCACGCGTGGAGCTTTGCAAATGGAAAAGCAAGGCTAGTACCATCGCGCCCCCATTTCCATGGGCACACGCAGCATACCTCCCTGTGGTTTCTGACAAGTCAAAAGAGACACAGAGCACACACTGGTTCCTTCCCTGAATCAACTTCTCGAGGCAGGGTGTTCTGCATCTAGTGAACGGCCTCAGCCAAGGCACGCCCTAGCTAGGCCTCTGGGCCCGTGCCTCTGCAGAAGCCTGCAGTGCTACAGGGAAAACTGTGCTTCAGTTGCAATAGGCAAGCACTCCGCCTTTCTCCGGGAGGCAGGGTGACTTCAGGTACGAGGTCCAGGATGGAAGGCGAAGCCGAGGGTTTCTCTCAGTGCAGCTCAGACTAGGGAAAGAGTGCGACTTCCACGGCATGTTGGACCTTGCTAGAACGGGGCTCGTGATCCTGTGCGAGTGCTGGGTAAATCAAGAAGTCCCAAGAAAGAGTGCAGTGTGTTGCCCATCACTCGGCAGACACGGAGGGCCTCCGAGGGACCTATGGGCCTCGATGTTGCTCAGTAGGCCCACAGCGGTGTGGAGGTACTCAGTGATCTTGGAACGAAAATGATGCTCACCCGAGGGGCCTAGGAGTTCTCAATGGCTACCTTCTTTCAAATAAAGCAGAACAGCGACTAAGAGCTCATGGAGAGAGCTGCATGCCTCCCTTCCTGCATGGCTACTCAGGGCCTTACCTCGAGGCAAGGACTCACGTTGAGATTCTCTTTAGCTCTAGAGCATGGCAAGATGAGCCCCACCCCGGCCATGGAAGCACCCTGTGTAGCCAGAGAAAACTCATTTTCTTCCCAGTCCCATGCCTACAGCGGCCAGAGGCCTGACAACAGCAGAGAATTTCAGGGCGCTTCAAGGGAGCGTGAACGGGGCTTTGCAAATGGAAAAGCAAGGCTAGTACCGTCGCGCCCCCATTTCCATGGGCACACGCAGCATACCTCCCTGTGGTTTCTGAGCAGTCAAAAGAGACACAGAGCGCACACTTCGTCCTTCCCCGAATCAGCTTCTCGAGGCAGGGTGTTCTGCATGTAGTGAACGGCCTCAACCAAGGCGCGCCCTAGCTAGGCCTCTGGGCCCGTGCCTCTTCAGAAGCCTGCAGTGCTACAGGAAAAACTGTGCTTTAGTGGCAATAGGAACGCAAGCCGACTTTCTCCTGGAGGCAGCGTGACTTCAGGTAGGAGGTCCTGGTTGGAAGGCGAAGCCTAGTGTTTTTTGCAGTGCAGCTCAGAGTAGGGAATGAGTGCGACTTCCACGGCATGTTGGAACCTGCTAGAACCGTGCTCGTGAACCTGTGGTAGTGCTGGGGGAATCAAGCTGTCCCAAGAAAGAGTGTACTGTTTTGCCCCTCACTCGGCATACACAGTGTGAGTCCGAAGGCCTACTGGCCTGGATGTTGTTTAGTAGGGCCAGGGGAGCCTGGGGGTACTCCGTGTTCTTGCAGGGCAGAGGGTTTCCAGGCGAGGCACCTAGGTGTCCCGAAAAGCGTACTGGCGTTCAAAGGCTGCAGAGGAGCGCCTGCGGCCTCATGGAAACTGCTGCACGCCTCCGCTTCTGCAGAGCAACTCAGGGCCTTACCTCGAGGCAAGTCCTCACGTTGAGTGTCCCGTGAGCGACACCGCATGGTAGGATGCTGACTTTCTCCTTGAGCAGAGAGACTTCAGGTACGAGGTCCTCTAAGGATTCTAAGCAGAGTGTTTTCTCATGGCAGCTCAAACGAGGGCAATGTCGAAGCCTTCCAGGGCATGTTGGACTGCCTAGAAATGTGGTTCTGATGCCGTTCGAGTGCTCTAGAAACGTAGCCCTCCTGAAGTAACGTGCAGCGTGTTGCCCATCCCTCGGCAGACACAGAGGGCCTCCGAGGGACCTATGGGCCTCGATGTTGCTCAGCAGGCCCACAGGGGTGTGGAGGTACTCAGTGATCTTGGAACGAAAATGATGCTCACCCGAGGGGCCTAGGAGTTCTCCAAGGGTACCTGCTTTCAAATAAAGCAGAACAGCGACTAGGAGCTCATGGAGAGAGCTGCATGCCTCCCGTTCTGCATGGCTACTCAGGGCCTTACCTCGAGGCAAGGACTCACGCTGAGATTCCCTTTAGCTCTAGAGCATGGCAAGATGAGCCCCACCCCGGCCATGGAAGCACCCTGTGTAGCCAGAGAAAACTCATTTTCTTCCCAGACCCATGCCTACAGCGGCCAGAGGCCAGTCAACAGCAGAGAATTTCAGGGAGCTTCAAGGCAGCACGCGTGGAGCTTTGCAAATGGAAAAGCAAGGCTAGTACCATCGCGCCCCCATTTCCATGGGCACACGCAGCATACCTCCCTGTGGTTTCTGACAAGTCAAAAGAGACACAGAGCACACACTGGTTCCTTCCCTGAATCAACTTCTCGAGGCAGGGTGTTCTGCATCTAGTGAACGGCCTCAGCCAAGGCACGCCCTAGCTAGGCCTCTGGGCCCGTGCCTCTGCAGAAGCCTGCAGTGCTACAGGGAAAACTGTGCTTCAGTTGCAATAGGCAAGCACTCCGCCTTTCTCCGGGAGGCAGGGTGACTTCAGGTACGAGGTCCAGGATGGAAGGCGAAGCCGAGGGTTTCTCTCAGTGCAGCTCAGACTAGGGAAAGAGTGCGACTTCCACGGCATGTTGGACCTTGCTAGAACGGGGCTCGTGATCCTGTGCGAGTGCTGGGTAAATCAAGAAGTCCCAAGAAAGAGTGCAGTGTGTTGCCCATCACTCGGCAGACACGGAGGGCCTCCGAGGGACCTATGGGCCTCGATGTTGCTCAGTAGGCCCACAGCGGTGTGGAGGTACTCAGTGATCTTGGAACGAAAATGATGCTCACCCGAGGGGCCTAGGAGTTCTCAATGGCTACCTTCTTTCAAATAAAGCAGAACAGCGACTAAGAGCTCATGGAGAGAGCTGCATGCCTCCCTTCCTCATGGCTACTCAGGGCCTTACCTCGAGGCAAGGACTCACGTTGAGATTCTCTTTAGCTCCAGAGCATGGCAAGATGAGCCCCACCCCGGCCATGGAAGCACCCTGTGTAGCCAGAGAAAACTCATTTTCTTCCCAGTCCCATGCCTACAGCGGCCAGAGGCCTGACAACAGCAGAGAATTTCAGGGCGCTTCAAGGGAGCGTGAACGAGGCTTTGCAAATGGAAAAGCAAGGCTAGTACCGTCGCGCCCCCATTTCCATGGGCACACGCAGCATACCTCCCTGTGGTTTCTGAGCAGTCAAAAGAGACACAGAGCGCACACTTCGTCCTTCCCCGAATCAGCTTCTCGAGGCAGGGTGTTCTGCATGTAGTGAACGGCCTCAACCAAGGCGCGCCCTAGCTAGGCCTCTGGGCCCGTGCCTCTTCAGAAGCCTGCAGTGCTACAGGAAAAACTGTGCTTTAGTGGCAATAGGAACGCAAGCTGACTTTCTCCTGGAGGCAGCGTGACTTCAGGTAGGAGGTCCTGGTTGGAAGGCGAAGCCTAGTGTTTTTTGCAGTGCAGCTCAGAGTAGGGAATGAGTGCGACTTCCACGGCATGTTGGAACCTGCTAGAACCGTGCTCGTGAACCTGTGGTAGTGCTGGGGGAATCAAGCTGTCCCAAGAAAGAGTGTACTGTTTTGCCCCTCACTCGGCATACACAGTGTGAGTCCGAAGGCCTACTGGCCTGGATGTTGTTTAGTAGGGCCAGGGGAGCCTGGGGGTACTCCGTGTTCTTGCAGGGCAGAGGGTTTCCAGGCGAGGCACCTAGGTGTCCCGAAAAGCGTACTGGCGTTCAAAGGCTGCAGAGGAGCGCCTGCGGCCTCATGGAAACTGCTGCACGCCTCCGCTTCTGCAGAGCAACTCAGGGCCTTACCTCGAGGCAAGTCCTCACGTTGAGTGTCCCGTGAGCGACACCGCATGGTAGGATGCTGACTTTCTCCTTGAGCAGAGAGACTTCAGGTACGAGGTCCTCTAAGGATTCTAAGCAGAGTGTTTTCTCATGGCAGCTCAAACGAGGGCAATGTCGAAGCCTTCCAGGGCATGTTGGACTGCCTAGAAATGTGGTTCTGATGCCGTTCGAGTGCTCTAGAAACGTAGCCCTCCTGAAGTAACGTGCAGCGTGTTGCCCATCCCTCGGCAGACACAGAGGGCCTCCGAGGGACCTATGGGCCTCGATGTTGCTCAGCAGGCCCACAGGGGTGTGGAGGTACTCAGTGATCTTGGAACGAAAATGATGCTCACCCGAGGGGCCTAGGAGTTCTCCAAGGGTACCTGCTTTCAAATAAAGCAGAACAGCGACTAGGAGCTCATGGAGAGAGCTGCATGCCTCCCGTTCTGCATGGCTACTCAGGGCCTTACCTCGAGGCAAGGACTCACGCTGAGATTCCCTTTAGCTCTAGAGCATGGCAAGATGAGCCCCACCCCGGCCATGGAAGCACCCTGTGTAGCCAGAGAAAACTCATTTTCTTCCCAGACCCATGCCTACAGCGGCCAGAGGCCAGTCAACAGCAGAGAATTTCAGGGAGCTTCAAGGCAGCACGCGTGGAGCTTTGCAAATGGAAAAGCAAGGCTAGTACCATCGCGCCCCCATTTCCATGGGCACACGCAGCATACCTCCCTGTGGTTTCTGACAAGTCAAAAGAGACACAGAGCACACACTGGTTCCTTCCCTGAATCAACTTCTCGAGGCAGGGTGTTCTGCATCTAGTGAACGGCCTCAGCCAAGGCACGCCCTAGCTAGGCCTCTGGGCCCGTGCCTCTGCAGAAGCCTGCAGTGCTACAGGGAAAACTGTGCTTCAGTTGCAATAGGCAAGCACTCCGCCTTTCTCCGGGAGGCAGGGTGACTTCAGGTACGAGGTCCAGGATGGAAGGCGAAGCCGAGGGTTTCTCTCAGTGCAGCTCAGACTAGGGAAAGAGTGCGACTTCCACGGCATGTTGGACCTTGCTAGAACGGGGCTCGTGATCCTGTGCGAGTGCTGGGTAAATCAAGAAGTCCCAAGAAAGAGTGCAGTGTGTTGCCCATCACTCGGCAGACACGGAGGGCCTCCGAGGGACCTATGGGCCTCGATGTTGCTCAGTAGGCCCACAGCGGTGTGGAGGTACTCAGTGATCTTGGAACGAAAATGATGCTCACCCGAGGGGCCTAGGAGTTCTCAATGGCTACCTTCTTTCAAATAAAGCAGAACAGCGACTAAGAGCTCATGGAGAGAGCTGCATGCCTCCCTTCCTGCATGGCTACTCAGGGCCTTACCTCGAGGCAAGGACTCACGTTGAGATTCTCTTTAGCTCCAGAGCATGGCAAGATGAGCCCCACCCCGGCCATGGAAGCACCCTGTGTAGCCAGAGAAAACTCATTTTCTTCCCAGTCCCATGCCTACAGCGGCCAGAGGCCTGACAACAGCAGAGAATTTCAGGGCGCTTCAAGGGAGCGTGAACGAGGCTTTGCAAATGGAAAAGCAAGGCTAGTACCGTCGCGCCCCCATTTCCATGGGCACACGCAGCATACCTCCCTGTGGTTTCTGAGCAGTCAAAAGAGACACAGAGCGCACACTTCGTCCTTCCCCGAATCAGCTTCTCGAGGCAGGGTGTTCTGCATGTAGTGAACGGCCTCAACCAAGGCGCGCCCTAGCTAGGCCTCTGGGCCCGTGCCTCTTCAGAAGCCTGCAGTGCTACAGGAAAAACTGTGCTTTAGTGGCAATAGGAACGCAAGCCGACTTTCTCCTGGAGGCAGCGTGACTTCAGGTAGGAGGTCCTGGTTGGAAGGCGAAGCCTAGTGTTTTTTGCAGTGCAGCTCAGAGTAGGGAATGAGTGCGACTTCCACGGCATGTTGGAACCTGCTAGAACCGTGCTCGTGAACCTGTGGTAGTGCTGGGGGAATCAAGCTGTCCCAAGAAAGAGTGTACTGTTTTGCCCCTCACTCGGCATACACAGTGTGAGTCCGAAGGCCTACTGGCCTGGATGTTGTTTAGTAGGGCCAGGGGAGCCTGGGGGTACTCCGTGTTCTTGCAGGGCAGAGGGTTTCCAGGCGAGGCACCTAGGTGTCCCGAAAAGCGTACTGGCGTTCAAAGGCTGCAGAGGAGCGCCTGCGGCCTCATGGAAACTGCTGCACGCCTCCGCTTCTGCAGAGCAACTCAGGGCCTTACCTCGAGGCAAGTCCTCACGTTGAGTGTCCCGTGAGCGACACCGCATGGTAGGATGCTGACTTTCTCCTTGAGCAGAGAGACTTCAGGTACGAGGTCCTCTAAGGATTCTAAGCAGAGTGTTTTCTCATGGCAGCTCAAACGAGGGCAATGTCGAAGCCTTCCAGGGCATGTTGGACTGCCTAGAAATGTGGTTCTGATGCCGTTCGAGTGCTCTAGAAACGTAGCCCTCCTGAAGTAACGTGCAGCGTGTTGCCCATCCCTCGGCAGACACAGAGGGCCTCCGAGGGACCTATGGGCCTCGATGTTGCTCAGCAGGCCCACAGGGGTGTGGAGGTACTCAGTGATCTTGGAACGAAAATGATGCTCACCCGAGGGGCCTAGGAGTTCTCCAAGGGTACCTGCTTTCAAATAAAGCAGAACAGCGACTAGGAGCTCATGGAGAGAGCTGCATGCCTCCCGTTCTGCATGGCTACTCAGGGCCTTACCTCGAGGCAAGGACTCACGCTGAGATTCCCTTTAGCTCTAGAGCATGGCAAGATGAGCCCCACCCCGGCCATGGAAGCACCCTGTGTAGCCAGAGAAAACTCATTTTCTTCCCAGACCCATGCCTACAGCGGCCAGAGGCCAGTCAACAGCAGAGAATTTCAGGGAGCTTCAAGGCAGCACGCGTGGAGCTTTGCAAATGGAAAAGCAAGGCTAGTACCATCGCGCCCCCATTTCCATGGGCACACGCAGCATACCTCCCTGTGGTTTCTGACAAGTCAAAAGAGACACAGAGCACACACTGGTTCCTTCCCTGAATCAACTTCTCGAGGCAGGGTGTTCTGCATCTAGTGAACGGCCTCAGCCAAGGCACGCCCTAGCTAGGCCTCTGGGCCCGTGCCTCTGCAGAAGCCTGCAGTGCTACAGGGAAAACTGTGCTTCAGTTGCAATAGGCAAGCACTCCGCCTTTCTCCGGGAGGCAGGGTGACTTCAGGTACGAGGTCCAGGATGGAAGGCGAAGCCGAGGGTTTCTCTCAGTGCAGCTCAGACTAGGGAAAGAGTGCGACTTCCACGGCATGTTGGACCTTGCTAGAACGGGGCTCGTGATCCTGTGCGAGTGCTGGGTAAATCAAGAAGTCCCAAGAAAGAGTGCAGTGTGTTGCCCATCACTCGGCAGACACGGAGGGCCTCCGAGGGACCTATGGGCCTCGATGTTGCTCAGTAGGCCCACAGCGGTGTGGAGGTACTCAGTGATCTTGGAACGAAAATGATGCTCACCCGAGGGGCCTAGGAGTTCTCAATGGCTACCTTCTTTCAAATAAAGCAGAACAGCGACTAAGAGCTCATGGAGAGAGCTGCATGCCTCCCTTCCTGCATGGCTACTCAGGGCCTTACCTCGAGGCAAGGACTCACGTTGAGATTCTCTTTAGCTCCAGAGCATGGCAAGATGAGCCCCACCCCGGCCATGGAAGCACCCTGTGTAGCCAGAGAAAACTCATTTTCTTCCCAGTCCCATGCCTACAGCGGCCAGAGGCCTGACAACAGCAGAGAATTTCAGGGCGCTTCAAGGGAGCGTGAACGAGGCTTTGCAAATGGAAAAGCAAGGCTAGTACCGTCGCGCCCCCATTTCCATGGGCACACGCAGCATACCTCCCTGTGGTTTCTGAGCAGTCAAAAGAGACACAGAGCGCACACTTCGTCCTTCCCCGAATCAGCTTCTCGAGGCAGGGTGTTCTGCATGTAGTGAACGGCCTCAACCAAGGCGCGCCCTAGCTAGGCCTCTGGGCCCGTGCCTCTTCAGAAGCCTGCAGTGCTACAGGAAAAACTGTGCTTTAGTGGCAATAGGAACGCAAGCCGACTTTCTCCTGGAGGCAGCGTGACTTCAGGTAGGAGGTCCTGGTTGGAAGGCGAAGCCTAGTGTTTTTTGCAGTGCAGCTCAGAGTAGGGAATGAGTGCGACTTCCACGGCATGTTGGAACCTGCTAGAACCGTGCTCGTGAACCTGTGGTAGTGCTGGGGGAATCAAGCTGTCCCAAGAAAGAGTGTACTGTTTTGCCCCTCACTCGGCATACACAGTGTGAGTCCGAAGGCCTACTGGCCTGGATGTTGTTTAGTAGGGCCAGGGGAGCCTGGGGGTACTCCGTGTTCTTGCAGGGCAGAGGGTTTCCAGGCGAGGCACCTAGGTGTCCCGAAAAGCGTACTGGCGTTCAAAGGCTGCAGAGGAGCGCCTGCGGCCTCATGGAAACTGCTGCACGCCTCCGCTTCTGCAGAGCAACTCAGGGCCTTACCTCGAGGCAAGTCCTCACGTTGAGTGTCCCGTGAGCGACACCGCATGGTAGGATGCTGACTTTCTCCTTGAGCAGAGAGACTTCAGGTACGAGGTCCTCTAAGGATTCTAAGCAGAGTGTTTTCTCATGGCAGCTCAAACGAGGGCAATGTCGAAGCCTTCCAGGGCATGTTGGACTGCCTAGAAATGTGGTTCTGATGCCGTTCGAGTGCTCTAGAAACGTAGCCCTCCTGAAGTAACGTGCAGCGTGTTGCCCATCCCTCGGCAGACACAGAGGGCCTCCGAGGGACCTATGGGCCTCGATGTTGCTCAGCAGGCCCACAGGGGTGTGGAGGTACTCAGTGATCTTGGAACGAAAATGATGCTCACCCGAGGGGCCTAGGAGTTCTCCAAGGGTACCTGCTTTCAAATAAAGCAGAACAGCGACTAGGAGCTCATGGAGAGAGCTGCATGCCTCCCGTTCTGCATGGCTACTCAGGGCCTTACCTCGAGGCAAGGACTCACGCTGAGATTCCCTTTAGCTCTAGAGCATGGCAAGATGAGCCCCACCCCGGCCATGGAAGCACCCTGTGTAGCCAGAGAAAACTCATTTTCTTCCCAGACCCATGCCTACAGCGGCCAGAGGCCAGTCAACAGCAGAGAATTTCAGGGAGCTTCAAGGCAGCACGCGTGGAGCTTTGCAAATGGAAAAGCAAGGCTAGTACCATCGCGCCCCCATTTCCATGGGCACACGCAGCATACCTCCCTGTGGTTTCTGACAAGTCAAAAGAGACACAGAGCACACACTGGTTCCTTCCCTGAATCAACTTCTCGAGGCAGGGTGTTCTGCATCTAGTGAACGGCCTCAGCCAAGGCACGCCCTAGCTAGGCCTCTGGGCCCGTGCCTCTGCAGAAGCCTGCAGTGCTACAGGGAAAACTGTGCTTCAGTTGCAATAGGCAAGCACTCCGCCTTTCTCCGGGAGGCAGGGTGACTTCAGGTACGAGGTCCAGGATGGAAGGCGAAGCCGAGGGTTTCTCTCAGTGCAGCTCAGACTAGGGAAAGAGTGCGACTTCCACGGCATGTTGGACCTTGCTAGAACGGGGCTCGTGATCCTGTGCGAGTGCTGGGTAAATCAAGAAGTCCCAAGAAAGAGTGCAGTGTGTTGCCCATCACTCGGCAGACACGGAGGGCCTCCGAGGGACCTATGGGCCTCGATGTTGCTCAGTAGGCCCACAGCGGTGTGGAGGTACTCAGTGATCTTGGAACGAAAATGATGCTCACCCGAGGGGCCTAGGAGTTCTCAATGGCTACCTTCTTTCAAATAAAGCAGAACAGCGACTAAGAGCTCATGGAGAGAGCTGCATGCCTCCCTTCCTGCATGGCTACTCAGGGCCTTACCTCGAGGCAAGGACTCACGTTGAGATTCTCTTTAGCTCCAGAGCATGGCAAGATGAGCCCCACCCCGGCCATGGAAGCACCCTGTGTAGCCAGAGAAAACTCATTTTCTTCCCAGTCCCATGCCTACAGCGGCCAGAGGCCTGACAACAGCAGAGAATTTCAGGGCGCTTCAAGGGAGCGTGAACGAGGCTTTGCAAATGGAAAAGCAAGGCTAGTACCGTCGCGCCCCCATTTCCATGGGCACACGCAGCATACCTCCCTGTGGTTTCTGAGCAGTCAAAAGAGACACAGAGCGCACACTTCGTCCTTCCCCGAATCAGCTTCTCGAGGCAGGGTGTTCTGCATGTAGTGAACGGCCTCAACCAAGGCGCGCCCTAGCTAGGCCTCTGGGCCCGTGCCTCTTCAGAAGCCTGCAGTGCTACAGGAAAAACTGTGCTTTAGTGGCAATAGGAACGCAAGCCGACTTTCTCCTGGAGGCAGCGTGACTTCAGGTAGGAGGTCCTGGTTGGAAGGCGAAGCCTAGTGTTTTTTGCAGTGCAGCTCAGAGTAGGGAATGAGTGCGACTTCCACGGCATGTTGGAACCTGCTAGAACCGTGCTCGTGAACCTGTGGTAGTGCTGGGGGAATCAAGCTGTCCCAAGAAAGAGTGTACTGTTTTGCCCCTCACTCGGCATACACAGTGTGAGTCCGAAGGCCTACTGGCCTGGATGTTGTTTAGTAGGGCCAGGGGAGCCTGGGGGTACTCCGTGTTCTTGCAGGGCAGAGGGTTTCCAGGCGAGGCACCTAGGTGTCCCGAAAAGCGTACTGGCGTTCAAAGGCTGCAGAGGAGCGCCTGCGGCCTCATGGAAACTGCTGCACGCCTCCGCTTCTGCAGAGCAACTCAGGGCCTTACCTCGAGGCAAGTCCTCACGTTGAGTGTCCCGTGAGCGACACCGCATGGTAGGATGCTGACTTTCTCCTTGAGCAGAGAGACTTCAGGTACGAGGTCCTCTAAGGATTCTAAGCAGAGTGTTTTCTCATGGCAGCTCAAACGAGGGCAATGTCGAAGCCTTCCAGGGCATGTTGGACTGCCTAGAAATGTGGTTCTGATGCCGTTCGAGTGCTCTAGAAACGTAGCCCTCCTGAAGTAACGTGCAGCGTGTTGCCCATCCCTCGGCAGACACAGAGGGCCTCCGAGGGACCTATGGGCCTCGATGTTGCTCAGCAGGCCCACAGGGGTGTGGAGGTACTCAGTGATCTTGGAACGAAAATGATGCTCACCCGAGGGGCCTAGGAGTTCTCCAAGGGTACCTGCTTTCAAATAAAGCAGAACAGCGACTAGGAGCTCATGGAGAGAGCTGCATGCCTCCCGTTCTGCATGGCTACTCAGGGCCTTACCTCGAGGCAAGGACTCACGCTGAGATTCCCTTTAGCTCTAGAGCATGGCAAGATGAGCCCCACCCCGGCCATGGAAGCACCCTGTGTAGCCAGAGAAAACTCATTTTCTTCCCAGACCCATGCCTACAGCGGCCAGAGGCCAGTCAACAGCAGAGAATTTCAGGGAGCTTCAAGGCAGCACGCGTGGAGCTTTGCAAATGGAAAAGCAAGGCTAGTACCATCGCGCCCCCATTTCCATGGGCACACGCAGCATACCTCCCTGTGGTTTCTGACAAGTCAAAAGAGACACAGAGCACACACTGGTTCCTTCCCTGAATCAACTTCTCGAGGCAGGGTGTTCTGCATCTAGTGAACGGCCTCAGCCAAGGCACGCCCTAGCTAGGCCTCTGGGCCCGTGCCTCTGCAGAAGCCTGCAGTGCTACAGGGAAAACTGTGCTTCAGTTGCAATAGGCAAGCACTCCGCCTTTCTCCGGGAGGCAGGGTGACTTCAGGTACGAGGTCCAGGATGGAAGGCGAAGCCGAGGGTTTCTCTCAGTGCAGCTCAGACTAGGGAAAGAGTGCGACTTCCACGGCATGTTGGACCTTGCTAGAACGGGGCTCGTGATCCTGTGCGAGTGCTGGGTAAATCAAGAAGTCCCAAGAAAGAGTGCAGTGTGTTGCCCATCACTCGGCAGACACGGAGGGCCTCCGAGGGACCTATGGGCCTCGATGTTGCTCAGTAGGCCCACAGCGGTGTGGAGGTACTCAGTGATCTTGGAACGAAAATGATGCTCACCCGAGGGGCCTAGGAGTTCTCAATGGCTACCTTCTTTCAAATAAAGCAGAACAGCGACTAAGAGCTCATGGAGAGAGCTGCATGCCTCCCTTCCTGCATGGCTACTCAGGGCCTTACCTCGAGGCAAGGACTCACGTTGAGATTCTCTTTAGCTCCAGAGCATGGCAAGATGAGCCCCACCCCGGCCATGGAAGCACCCTGTGTAGCCAGAGAAAACTCATTTTCTTCCCAGTCCCATGCCTACAGCGGCCAGAGGCCTGACAACAGCAGAGAATTTCAGGGCGCTTCAAGGGAGCGTGAACGAGGCTTTGCAAATGGAAAAGCAAGGCTAGTACCGTCGCGCCCCCATTTCCATGGGCACACGCAGCATACCTCCCTGTGGTTTCTGAGCAGTCAAAAGAGACACAGAGCGCACACTTCGTCCTTCCCCGAATCAGCTTCTCGAGGCAGGGTGTTCTGCATGTAGTGAACGGCCTCAACCAAGGCGCGCCCTAGCTAGGCCTCTGGGCCCGTGCCTCTTCAGAAGCCTGCAGTGCTACAGGAAAAACTGTGCTTTAGTGGCAATAGGAACGCAAGCTGACTTTCTCCTGGAGGCAGCGTGACTTCAGGTAGGAGGTCCTGGTTGGAAGGCGAAGCCTAGTGTTTTTTGCAGTGCAGCTCAGAGTAGGGAATGAGTGCGACTTCCACGGCATGTTGGAACCTGCTAGAACCGTGCTCGTGAACCTGTGGTAGTGCTGGGGGAATCAAGCTGTCCCAAGAAAGAGTGTACTGTTTTGCCCCTCACTCGGCATACACAGTGTGAGTCCGAAGGCCTACTGACCTGGATGTTGTTTAGTAGGGCCAGGGGAGCCTGGGGGTACTCCGTGTTCTTGCAGGGCAGAGGGTTTCCAGGCGAGGCACCTAGGTGTCCCGAAAAGCGTACTGGCGTTCAAAGGCTGCAGAGGAGCGCCTGCGGCCTCATGGAAACTGCTGCACGCCTCCGCTTCTGCAGAGCAACTCAGGGCCTTACCTCGAGGCAAGTCCTCACGTTGAGTGTCCCGTGAGCGACACCGCATGGTAGGATGCTGACTTTCTCCTTGAGCAGAGAGACTTCAGGTACGAGGTCCTCTAAGAATTCTAAGCAGAGTGTTTTCTCATGGCAGCTCAAACGAGGGCAATGTCGAAGCCTTCCAGGGCATGCTGGACTGCCTAGAAATGTGGTTCTAATGCTGTGCGAGTGCTCCGGAAATGGAGCTCTCCTGAAGCAACGTGCAGCGTGTTGCCCATCCCTCGGCAGACACAGAGGGCCTCCGAGGGACCTATGGGCCTCGGTGTTGCTCAGCAGGCCCACAGGGGTGTGGAGGTACTCAGTGATCTTGGAACGAAAATGATGCTCACCCGAGGGGCCTAGGAGTTCTCCAAGGGTACCTGCTTTCAAATAAAGCAGAACAGCGACTAGGAGCTCATGGAGAGAGCTGCATGCCTCCCGTTCTGCATGGCTACTCAGGGCCTTACCTCGAGGCAAGGACTCACGCTGAGATTCCCTTTAGCTCTAGAGCATGGCAAGATGAGCCCCACCCCGGCCATGGAAGCACCCTGTGTAGCCAGAGAAAACTCATTTTCTTCCCAGACCCATGCCTACAGCGGCCAGAGGCCAGTCAACAGCAGAGAATTTCAGGGAGCTTCAAGGCAGCACGCGTGGAGCTTTGCAAATGGAAAAGCAAGGCTAGTACCATCGCGCCCCCATTTCCATGGGCACACGCAGCATACCTCCCTGTGGTTTCTGACAAGTCAAAAGAGACACAGAGCACACACTGGTTCCTTCCCTGAATCAACTTCTCGAGGCAGGGTGTTCTGCATCTAGTGAACGGCCTCAGCCAAGGCACGCCCTAGCTAGGCCTCTGGGCCCGTGCCTCTGCAGAAGCCTGCAGTGCTACAGGGAAAACTGTGCTTCAGTTGCAATAGGCAAGCACTCCGCCTTTCTCCGGGAGGCAGGGTGACTTCAGGTACGAGGTCCAGGATGGAAGGCGAAGCCGAGGGTTTCTCTCAGTGCAGCTCAGACTAGGGAAAGAGTGCGACTTCCACGGCATGTTGGACCTTGCTAGAACGGGGCTCGTGATCCTGTGCGAGTGCTGGGTAAATCAAGAAGTCCCAAGAAAGAGTGCAGTGTGTTGCCCATCACTCGGCAGACACGGAGGGCCTCCGAGGGACCTATGGGCCTCGATGTTGCTCAGTAGGCCCACAGCGGTGTGGAGGTACTCAGTGATCTTGGAACGAAAATGATGCTCACCCGAGGGGCCTAGGAGTTCTCAATGGCTACCTTCTTTCAAATAAAGCAGAACAGCGACTAAGAGCTCATGGAGAGAGCTGCATGCCTCCCGTTCTGCATGGCTACTCAGGGCCTTACCTCGAGGCAAGGACTCACGTTGAGATTCTCTTTAGCTCTAGAGCATGGCAAGATGAGCCCCACCCCGGCCATGGAAGCACCCTGTGTAGCCAGAGAAAACTCATTTTCTTCCCAGTCCCATGCCTACAGCGGCCAGAGGCCTGACAACAGCAGAGAATTTCAGGGCGCTTCAAGGGAGCGTGAACGGGGCTTTGCAAATGGAAAAGCAAGGCTAGTACCGTCGCGCCCCCATTTCCATGGGCACACGCAGCATACCTCCCTGTGGTTTCTGAGCAGTCAAAAGAGACACAGAGCGCACATTTCGTCCTTCCCCGAATCAGCTTCTCGAGGCAGGGTGTTCTGCATGTAGTGAACGGCCTCAACCAAGGCGCGCCCTAGCTAGGCCTCTGGGCCCGTGCCTCTTCAGAAGCCTGCAGTGCTACAGGAAAAACTGTGCTTTAGTGGCAATAGGAACGCAAGCCGACTTTCTCCTGGAGGCAGCGTGACTTCAGGTAGGAGGTCCTGGTTGGAAGGCGAAGCCTAGTGTTTTTTGCAGTGCAGCTCAGAGTAGGGAATGAGTGCGACTTCCACGGCATGTTGGAACCTGCTAGAACCGTGCTCGTGAACCTGTGGTAGTGCTGGGGGAATCAAGCTGTCCCAAGAAAGAGTGTACTGTTTTGCCCCTCACTCGGCATACACAGTGTGAGTCCGAAGGCCTACTGGCCTGGATGTTGTTTAGTAGGGCCAGGGGAGCCTGGGGGTACTCCGTGTTCTTGCAGGGCAGAGGGTTTCCAGGCGAGGCACCTAGGTGTCCCGAAAAGCGTACTGGCGTTCAAAGGCTGCAGAGGAGCGCCTGCGGCCTCATGGAAACTGCTGCACGCCTCCGCTTCTGCAGAGCAACTCAGGGCCTTACCTCGAGGCAAGTCCTCACGTTGAGTGTCCCGTGAGCGACACCGCATGGTAGGATGCTGACTTTCTCCTTGAGCAGAGAGACTTCAGGTACGAGGTCCTCTAAGGATTCTAAGCAGAGTGTTTTCTCATGGCAGCTCAAACGAGGGCAATGTCGAAGCCTTCCAGGGCATGTTGGACTGCCTAGAAATGTGGTTCTGATGCCGTTCGAGTGCTCTAGAAACGTAGCCCTCCTGAAGCAACGTGCAGCGTGTTGCCCATCCCTCGGCAGACACAGAGGGCCTCCGAGGGACCTATGGGCCTCGATGTTGCTCAGTAGGCCCACAGGGGTGTGGAGGTACTCAGTGATCTTGGAACGAAAATGATGCTCACCCGAGGGGCCTAGGAGTTCTCCAAGGGTACCTGCTTTCAAATAAAGCAGAACAGCGACTAGGAGCTCATGGAGAGAGCTGCATGCCTCCCGTTCTGCATGGCTACTCAGGGCCTTACCTCGAGGCAAGGACTCACGCTGAGATTCCCTTTAGCTCTAGAGCATGGCAAGATGAGCCCCACCCCGGCCATGGAAGCACCCTGTGTAGCCAGAGAAAACTCATTTTCTTCCCAGACCCATGCCTACAGCGGCCAGAGGCCAGTCAACAGCAGAGAATTTCAGGGAGCTTCAAGGCAGCACGCGTGGAGCTTTGCAAATGGAAAAGCAAGGCTAGTACCATCGCGCCCCCATTTCCATGGGCACACGCAGCATACCTCCCTGTGGTTTCTGACAAGTCAAAAGAGACACAGAGCACACACTGGTTCCTTCCCTGAATCAACTTCTCGAGGCAGGGTGTTCTGCATCTAGTGAACGGCCTCAGCCAAGGCACGCCCTAGCTAGGCCTCTGGGCCCGTGCCTCTGCAGAAGCCTGCAGTGCTACAGGGAAAACTGGGCTCCAGTTGCAATAGGCAAGCACTCCGCCTTTCTCCGGGAGGCAGGGTGACTTCAGGTACGAGGTCCAGGATGGAAGGCGAAGCCGAGGGTTTCTCTCAGTGCAGCTCAGACTAGGGAAAGAGTGCGACTTCCACGGCATGTTGGACCTTGCTAGAACGGGGCTCGTGATCCTGTGCGAGTGCTGGGTAAATCAAGAAGTCCCAAGAAAGAGTGCAGTGTGTTGCCCATCACTCGGCAGACACGGAGGGCCTCCGAGGGACCTATGGGCCTCGATGTTGCTCAGTAGGCCCACAGCGGTGTGGAGGTACTCAGTGATCTTGGAACGAAAATGATGCTCACCCGAGGGGCCTAGGAGTTCTCAATGGCTACCTTCTTTCAAATAAAGCAGAACAGCGACTAAGAGCTCATGGAGAGAGCTGCATGCCTCCCTTCCTGCATGGCTACTCAGGGCCTTACCTCGAGGCAAGGACTCACGTTGAGATTCTCTTTAGCTCCAGAGCATGGCAAGATGAGCCCCACCCCGGCCATGGAAGCACCCTGTGTAGCCAGAGAAAACTCATTTTCTTCCCAGTCCCATGCCTACAGCGGCCAGAGGCCTGACAACAGCAGAGAATTTCAGGGCGCTTCAAGGGAGCGTGAACGAGGCTTTGCAAATGGAAAAGCAAGGCTAGTACCGTCGCGCCCCCATTTCCATGGGCACACGCAGCATACCTCCCTGTGGTTTCTGAGCAGTCAAAAGAGACACAGAGCGCACACTTCGTCCTTCCCCGAATCAGCTTCTCGAGGCAGGGTGTTCTGCATGTAGTGAACGGCCTCAACCAAGGCGCGCCCTAGCTAGGCCTCTGGGCCCGTGCCTCTTCAGAAGCCTGCAGTGCTACAGGCAAAACTGTGCTTTAGTGGCAATAGGAACGCAAGCCGACTTTCTCCTGGAGGCAGCGTGACTTCAGGTAGGAGGTCCTGGTTGGAAGGCGAAGCCTAGTGTTTTTTGCAGTGCAGCTCAGAGTAGGGAATGAGTGCGACTTCCACGGCATGTTGGAACCTGCTAGAACCGTGCTCGTGAACCTGTGGTAGTGCTGGGGGAATCAAGCTGTCCCAAGAAAGAGTGTACTGTTTTGCCCCTCACTCGGCATACACAGTGTGAGTCCGAAGGCCTACTGGCCTGGATGTTGTTTAGTAGGGCCAGGGGAGCCTGGGGGTACTCCGTGTTCTTGCAGGGCAGAGGGTTTCCAGGCGAGGCACCTAGGTGTCCCGAAAAGCGTACTGGCGTTCAAAGGCTGCAGAGGAGCGCCTGCGGCCTCATGGAAACTGCTGCACGCCTCCGCTTCTGCAGAGCAACTCAGGGCCTTACCTCGAGGCAAGTCCTCACGTTGAGTGTCCCGTGAGCGACACCGCATGGTAGGATGCTGACTTTCTCCTTGAGCAGAGAGACTTCAGGTACGAGGTCCTCTAAGGATTCTAAGCAGAGTGTTTTCTCATGGCAGCTCAAACGAGGGCAATGTCGAAGCCTTCCAGGGCATGCTGGACTGCCTAGAAATGTGGTTCTAATGCTGTGCGAGTGCTCCGGAAATGGAGCTCTCCTGAAGCAACGTGCAGCGTGTTGCCCATCCCTCGGCAGACACAGAGGGCCTCCGAGGGACCTATGGGCCTCGGTGTTGCTCAGCAGGCCCACAGGGGTGTGGAGGTACTCAGTGATCTTGGAACGAAAATGATGCTCACCCGAGGGGCCTAGGAGTTCTCCAAGGGTACCTGCTTTCAAATAAAGCAGAACAGCGACTAGGAGCTCATGGAGAGAGCTGCATGCCTCCCGTTCTGCATGGCTACTCAGGGCCTTACCTCGAGGCAAGGACTCACGCTGAGATTCCCTTTAGCTCTAGAGCATGGCAAGATGAGCCCCACCCCGGCCATGGAAGCACCCTGTGTAGCCAGAGAAAACTCATTTTCTTCCCAGACCCATGCCTACAGCGGCCAGAGGCCAGTCAACAGCAGAGAATTTCAGGGAGCTTCAAGGCAGCACGCGTGGAGCTTTGCAAATGGAAAAGCAAGGCTAGTACCATCGCGCCCCCATTTCCATGGGCACACGCAGCATACCTCCCTGTGGTTTCTGACAAGTCAAAAGAGACACAGAGCACACACTGGTTCCTTCCCTGAATCAACTTCTCGAGGCAGGGTGTTCTGCATCTAGTGAACGGCCTCAGCCAAGGCACGCCCTAGCTAGGCCTCTGGGCCCGTGCCTCTGCAGAAGCCTGCAGTGCTACAGGGAAAACTGTGCTTCAGTTGCAATAGGCAAGCACTCCGCCTTTCTCCGGGAGGCAGGGTGACTTCAGGTACGAGGTCCAGGATGGAAGGCGAAGCCGAGGGTTTCTCTCAGTGCAGCTCAGACTAGGGAAAGAGTGCGACTTCCACGGCATGTTGGACCTTGCTAGAACGGGGCTCGTGATCCTGTGCGAGTGCTGGGTAAATCAAGAAGTCCCAAGAAAGAGTGCAGTGTGTTGCCCATCACTCGGCAGACACGGAGGGCCTCCGAGGGACCTATGGGCCTCGATGTTGCTCAGTAGGCCCACAGCGGTGTGGAGGTACTCAGTGATCTTGGAACGAAAATGATGCTCACCCGAGGGGCCTAGGAGTTCTCAAAGGCTACCTTCTTTCTAATAAAGCAGAACAGCGACTAAGAGCTCATGGAGAGAGCTGCATGCCTCCCGTTCTGCATGGCTACTCAGGGCCTTACCTCGAGGCAAGGACTCACGTTGAGATTCTCTTTAGCTCTAGAGCATGGCAAGATGAGCCCCACCCCGGCCATGGAAGCACCCTGTGTAGCCAGAGAAAACTCATTTTCTTCCCAGTCCCATGCCTACAGCGGCCAGAGGCCTGACAACAGCAGAGAATTTCAGGGCGCTTCAAGGGAGCGTGAACGGGGCTTTGCAAATGGAAAAGCAAGGCTAGTACCGTCGCGCCCCCATTTCCATGGGCACACGCAGCATACCTCCCTGTGGTTTCTGAGCAGTCAAAAGAGACACAGAGCGCACACTTCGTCCTTCCCCGAATCAGCTTCTCGAGGCAGGGTGTTCTGCATGTAGTGAACGGCCTCAACCAAGGCGCGCCCTAGCTAGGCCTCTGGGCCCGTGCCTCTTCAGAAGCCTGCAGTGCTACAGGAAAAACTGTGCTTTAGTGGCAATAGGAACGCAAGCCGACTTTCTCCTGGAGGCAGCGTGACTTCAGGTAGGAGGTCCTGGTTGGAAGGCGAAGCCTAGTGTTTTTTGCAGTGCAGCTCAGAGTAGGGAATGAGTGCGACTTCCACGGCATGTTGGAACCTGCTAGAACCGTGCTCGTGAACCTGTGGTAGTGCTGGGGGAATCAAGCTGTCCCAAGAAAGAGTGTACTGTTTTGCCCCTCACTCGGCATACACAGTGTGAGTCCGAAGGCCTACTGGCCTGGATGTTGTTTAGTAGGGCCAGGGGAGCCTGGGGGTACTCCGTGTTCTTGCAGGGCAGAGGGTTTCCAGGCGAGGCACCTAGGTGTCCCGAAAAGCGTACTGGCGTTCAAAGGCTGCAGAGGAGCGCCTGCGGCCTCATGGAAACTGCTGCACGCCTCCGCTTCTGCAGAGCAACTCAGGGCCTTACCTCGAGGCAAGTCCTCACGTTGAGTGTCCCGTGAGCGACACCGCATGGTAGGATGCTGACTTTCGCCTTGAGCAGAGAGACTTCAGGTACGAGGTCCTCTAAGGATTCTAAGCAGAGTGTTTTCTCATGGCAGCTCAAACGAGGGCAATGTCGAAGACTTCCAGGGCATGTTGGACTGCCTAGAAATGTGGTTCTGATGCCGTTCGAGTGCTCTAGAAACGTAGCCCTCCTGAAGTAACGTGCAGTGTGTTGCCCATCCCTCGGCAGACACAGAGGGCCTCCGAGGGACCTATGGGCCTCGATGTTGCTCAGTAGGCCCACAGGGGTGTGGAGGTACTCAGTGATCTTGGAACGAAAATGATGCTCACCCGAGGGGCCTAGGAGTTCTCCAAGGGTACCTGCTTTCAAATAAAGCAGAACAGCGACTAGGAGCTCATGGAGAGAGCTGCATGCCTCCCGTTCTGCATGGCTACTCAGGGCCTTACCTCGAGGCAAGGACTCACGCTGAGATTCCCTTTAGCTCTAGAGCATGGCAAGATGAGCCCCACCCCGGCCATGGAAGCACCCTGTGTAGCCAGAGAAAACTCATTTTCTTCCCAGACCCATGCCTACAGCGGCCAGAGGCCAGTCAACAGCAGAGAATTTCAGGGAGCTTCAAGGCAGCACGCGTGGAGCTTTGCAAATGGAAAAGCAAGGCTAGTACCATCGCGCCCCCATTTCCATGGGCACACGCAGCATACCTCCCTGTGGTTTCTGACAAGTCAAAAGAGACACAGAGCACACACTGGTTCCTTCCCTGAATCAACTTCTCGAGGCAGGGTGTTCTGCATCTAGTGAACGGCCTCAGCCAAGGCACGCCCTAGCTAGGCCTCTGGGCCCGTGCCTCTGCAGAAGCCTGCAGTGCTACAGGGAAAACTGTGCTTCAGTTGCAATAGGCAAGCACTCCGCCTTTCTCCGGGAGGCAGGGTGACTTCAGGTACGAGGTCCAGGATGGAAGGCGAAGCCGAGGGTTTCTCTCAGTGCAGCTCAGACTAGGGAAAGAGTGCGACTTCCACGGCATGTTGGACCTTGCTAGAACGGGGCTCGTGATCCTGTGCGAGTGCTGGGTAAATCAAGAAGTCCCAAGAAAGAGTGCAGTGTGTTGCCCATCACTCGGCAGACACGGAGGGCCTCCGAGGGACCTATGGGCCTCGATGTTGCTCAGTAGGCCCACAGCGGTGTGGAGGTACTCAGTGATCTTGGAACGAAAATGATGCTCACCCGAGGGGCCTAGGAGTTCTCAATGGCTACCTTCTTTCAAATAAAGCAGAACAGCGACTAAGAGCTCATGGAGAGAGCTGCATGCCTCCCGTTCTGCATGGCTACTCAGGGCCTTACCTCGAGGCAAGGACTCACGTTGAGATTCTCTTTAGCTCTAGAGCATGGCAAGATGAGCCCCACCCCGGCCATGGAAGCACCCTGTGTAGCCAGAGAAAACTCATTTTCTTCCCAGTCCCATGCCTACAGCGGCCAGAGGCCTGACAACAGCAGAGAATTTCAGGGCGCTTCAAGGGAGCGTGAACGGGGCTTTGCAAATGGAAAAGCAAGGCTAGTACCGTCGCGCCCCCATTTCCATGGGCACACGCAGCATACCTCCCTGTGGTTTCTGAGCAGTCAAAAGAGACACAGAGCGCACACTTCGTCCT
The DNA here is from genome assembly GCF_028564815.1 of Eubalaena glacialis. Taxonomy (NCBI): domain Eukaryota; kingdom Metazoa; phylum Chordata; class Mammalia; order Artiodactyla; family Balaenidae; genus Eubalaena; species Eubalaena glacialis. The sequence continues at coordinate 86,018,193 of NC_083727.1, forward strand.
TCCCCGAATCAGCTTCTCGAGGCAGGGTGTTCTGCATGTAGTGAACGGCCTCAACCAAGGCGCGCCCTAGCTAGGCCTCTGGGCCCGTGCCTCTTCAGAAGCCTGCAGTGCTACAGGAAAAACTGTGCTTTAGTGGCAATAGGAACGCAAGCTGACTTTCTCCTGGAGGCAGCGTGACTTCAGGTAGGAGGTCCTGGTTGGAAGGCGAAGCCTAGTGTTTTTTGCAGTGCAGCTCAGAGTAGGGAATGAGTGCGACTTCCACGGCATGTTGGAACCTGCTAGAACCGTGCTCGTGAACCTGTGGTAGTGCTGGGGGAATCAAGCTGTCCCAAGAAAGAGTGTACTGTTTTGCCCCTCACTCGGCATACACAGTGTGAGTCCGAAGGCCTACTGGCCTGGATGTTGTTTAGTAGGGCCAGGGGAGCCTGGGGGTACTCCGTGTTCTTGCAGGGCAGAGGGTTTCCAGGCGAGGCACCTAGGTGTCCCGAAAAGCGTACTGGCGTTCAAAGGCTGCAGAGGAGCGCCTGCGGCCTCATGGAAACTGCTGCACGCCTCCGCTTCTGCAGAGCAACTCAGGGCCTTACCTCGAGGCAAGTCCTCACGTTGAGTGTCCCGTGAGCGACACCGCATGGTAGGATGCTGACTTTCTCCTTGAGCAGAGAGACTTCAGGTACGAGGTCCTCTAAGGATTCTAAGCAGAGTGTTTTCTCATGGCAGCTCAAACGAGGGCAATGTCGAAGCCTTCCAGGGCATGTTGGACTGCCTGGAAATGTGGTTCTGATGCCGTTCGAGTGCTCTAGAAACGTAGCCCTCCTGAAGCAACGTGCAGCGTGTTGCCCATCCCTCGGCAGACACAGAGGGCCTCCGAGGGACCTATGGGCCTCGATGTTGCTCAGTAGGCCCACAGGGGTGTGGAGGTACTCAGTGATCTTGGAACGAAAATGATGCTCACCCGAGGGGCCTAGGAGTTCTCCAAGGGTACCTGCTTTCAAATAAAGCAGAACAGCGACTAGGAGCTCATGGAGAGAGCTGCATGCCTCCCGTTCTGCATGGCTACTCAGGGCCTTACCTCGAGGCAAGGACTCACGCTGAGATTCCCTTTAGCTCTAGAGCATGGCAAGAGGAGCCCCACCCCGGCCATGGAAGCACCCTGTGTAGCCAGAGAAAACTCATTTTCTTCCCAGACCCATGCCTACAGCGGCCAGAGGCCAGTCAACAGCAGAGAATTTCAGGGAGCTTCAAGGCAGCACGCGTGGAGCTTTGCAAATGGAAAAGCAAGGCTAGTACCATCGCGCCCCCATTTCCATGGGCACACGCAGCATACCTCCCTGTGGTTTCTGACAAGTCAAAAGAGACACAGAGCACACACTGGTTCCTTCCCTGAATCAACTTCTCGAGGCAGGGTGTTCTGCATCTAGTGAACGGCCTCAGCCAAGGCACGCCCTAGCTAGGCCTCTGGGCCCGTGCCTCTGCAGAAGCCTGCAGTGCTACAGGGAAAACTGTGCTTCAGTTGCAATAGGCAAGCACTCCGCCTTTCTCCGGGAGGCAGGGTGACTTCAGGTACGAGGTCCAGGATGGAAGGCGAAGCCGAGGGTTTCTCTCAGTGCAGCTCAGACTAGGGAAAGAGTGCGACTTCCACGGCATGTTGGACCTTGCTAGAACGGGGCTCGTGATCCTGTGCGAGTGCTGGGTAAATCAAGAAGTCCCAAGAAAGAGTGCAGTGTGTTGCCCATCACTCGGCAGACACGGAGGGCCTCCGAGGGACCTATGGGCCTCGATGTTGCTCAGTAGGCCCACAGCGGTGTGGAGGTACTCAGTGATCTTGGAACGAAAATGATGCTCACCCGAGGGGCCTAGGAGTTCTCAATGGCTACCTTCTTTCAAATAAAGCAGAACAGCGACTAAGAGCTCATGGAGAGAGCTGCATGCCTCCCGTTCTGCATGGCTACTCAGGGCCTTACCTCGAGGCAAGGACTCACGTTGAGATTCTCTTTAGCTCTAGAGCATGGCAAGATGAGCCCCACCCCGGCCATGGAAGCACCCTGTGTAGCCAGAGAAAACTCATTTTCTTCCCAGTCCCATGCCTACAGCGGCCAGAGGCCTGACAACAGCAGAGAATTTCAGGGCGCTTCAAGGGAGCGTGAACGGGGCTTTGCAAATGGAAAAGCAAGGCTAGTACCGTCGCGCCCCCATTTCCATGGGCACACGCAGCATACCTCCCTGTGGTTTCTGAGCAGTCAAAAGAGACACAGAGCGCACACTTCGTCCTTCCCCGAATCAGCTTCTCGAGGCAGGGTGTTCTGCATGTAGTGAACGGCCTCAACCAAGGCGCGCCCTAGCTAGGCCTCTGGGCCCGTGCCTCTTCAGAAGCCTGCAGTGCTACAGGAAAAACTGTGCTTTAGTGGCAATAGGAACGCAAGCTGACTTTCTCCTGGAGGCAGCGTGACTTCAGGTAGGAGGTCCTGGTTGGAAGGCGAAGCCTAGTGTTTTTTGCAGTGCAGCTCAGAGTAGGGAATGAGTGCGACTTCCACGGCATGTTGGAACCTGCTAGAACCGTGCTCGTGAACCTGTGGTAGTGCTGGGGGAATCAAGCTGTCCCAAGAAAGAGTGTACTGTTTTGCCCCTCACTCGGCATACACAGTGTGAGTCCGAAGGCCTACTGGCCTGGATGTTGTTTAGTAGGGCCAGGGGAGCCTGGGGGTACTCCGTGTTCTTGCAGGGCAGAGGGTTTCCAGGCGAGGCACCTAGGTGTCCCGAAAAGCGTACTGGCGTTCAAAGGCTGCAGAGGAGCGCCTGCGGCCTCATGGAAACTGCTGCACGCCTCCGCTTCTGCAGAGCAACTCAGGGCCTTACCTCGAGGCAAGTCCTCACGTTGAGTGTCCCGTGAGCGACACCGCATGGTAGGATGCTGACTTTCTCCTTGAGCAGAGAGACTTCAGGTACGAGGTCCTCTAAGGATTCTAAGCAGAGTGTTTTCTCATGGCAGCTCAAACGAGGGCAATGTCGAAGCCTTCCAGGGCATGCTGGACTGCCTGGAAATGTGGTTCTGATGCCGTTCGAGTGCTCTAGAAACGTAGCCCTCCTGAAGCAACGTGCAGCGTGTTGCCCATCCCTCGGCAGACACAGAGGGCCTCCGAGGGACCTATGGGCCTCGATGTTGCTCAGTAGGCCCACAGGGGTGTGGAGGTACTCAGTGATCTTGGAACGAAAATGATGCTCACCCGAGGGGCCTAGGAGTTCTCCAAGGGTACCTGCTTTCAAATAAAGCAGAACAGCGACTAGGAGCTCATGGAGAGAGCTGCATGCCTCCCGTTCTGCATGGCTACTCAGGGCCTTACCTCGAGGCAAGGACTCACGCTGAGATTCCCTTTAGCTCTAGAGCATGGCAAGATGAGCCCCACCCCGGCCATGGAAGCACCCTGTGTAGCCAGAGAAAACTCATTTTCTTCCCAGACCCATGCCTACAGCGGCCAGAGGCCAGTCAACAGCAGAGAATTTCAGGGAGCTTCAAGGCAGCACGCGTGGAGCTTTGCAAATGGAAAAGCAAGGCTAGTACCATCGCGCCCCCATTTCCATGGGCACACGCAGCATACCTCCCTGTGGTTTCTGACAAGTCAAAAGAGACACAGAGCACACACTGGTTCCTTCCCTGAATCAACTTCTCGAGGCAGGGTGTTCTGCATCTAGTGAACGGCCTCAGCCAAGGCACGCCCTAGCTAGGCCTCTGGGCCCGTGCCTCTGCAGAAGCCTGCAGTGCTACAGGGAAAACTGTGCTTCAGTTGCAATAGGCAAGCACTCCGCCTTTCTCCGGGAGGCAGGGTGACTTCAGGTACGAGGTCCAGGATGGAAGGCGAAGCCGAGGGTTTCTCTCAGTGCAGCTCAGACTAGGGAAAGAGTGCGACTTCCACGGCATGTTGGACCTTGCTAGAACGGGGCTCGTGATCCTGTGCGAGTGCTGGGTAAATCAAGAAGTCCCAAGAAAGAGTGCAGTGTGTTGCCCATCACTCGGCAGACACGGAGGGCCTCCGAGGGACCTATGGGCCTCGATGTTGCTCAGTAGGCCCACAGCGGTGTGGAGGTACTCAGTGATCTTGGAACGAAAATGATGCTCACCCGAGGGGCCTAGGAGTTCTCAATGGCTACCTTCTTTCAAATAAAGCAGAACAGCGACTAAGAGCTCATGGAGAGAGCTGCATGCCTCCCTTCCTGCATGGCTACTCAGGGCCTTACCTCGAGGCAAGGACTCACGTTGAGATTCTCTTTAGCTCCAGAGCATGGCAAGATGAGCCCCACCCCGGCCATGGAAGCACCCTGTGTAGCCAGAGAAAACTCATTTTCTTCCCAGTCCCATGCCTACAGCGGCCAGAGGCCTGACAACAGCAGAGAATTTCAGGGCGCTTCAAGGGAGCGTGAACGGGGCTTTGCAAATGGAAAAGCAAGGCTAGTACCGTCGCGCCCCCATTTCCATGGGCACACGCAGCATACCTCCCTGTGGTTTCTGAGCAGTCAAAAGAGACACAGAGCGCACACTTCGTCCTTCCCCGAATCAGCTTCTCGAGGCAGGGTGTTCTGCATGTAGTGAACGGCCTCAACCAAGGCGCGCCCTAGCTAGGCCTCTGGGCCCGTGCCTCTTCAGAAGCCTGCAGTGCTACAGGAAAAACTGTGCTTTAGTGGCAATAGGAACGCAAGCTGACTTTCTCCTGGAGGCAGCGTGACTTCAGGTAGGAGGTCCTGGTTGGAAGGCGAAGCCTAGTGTTTTTTGCAGTGCAGCTCAGAGTAGGGAATGAGTGCGACTTCCACGGCATGTTGGAACCTGCTAGAACCGTGCTCGTGAACCTGTGGTAGTGCTGGGGGAATCAAGCTGTCCCAAGAAAGAGTGTACTGTTTTGCCTCTCACTCGGCATACACAGTGTGAGTCCGAAGGCCTACTGGCCTGGATGTTGTTTAGTAGGGCCAGGGGAGCCTGGGGGTACTCCGTGTTCTTGCAGGGCAGAGGGTTTCCAGGCGAGGCACCTAGGTGTCCCGAAAAGCGTACTGGCGTTCAAAGGCTGCAGAGGAGCGCCTGCGGCCTCATGGAAACTGCTGCACGCCTCCGCTTCTGCAGAGCAACTCAGGGCCTTACCTCGAGGCAAGTCCTCACGTTGAGTGTCCCGTGAGCGACACCGCATGGTAGGATGCTGACTTTCTCCTTGAGCAGAGAGACTTCAGGTACGAGGTCCTCTAAGGATTCTAAGCAGAGTGTTTTCTCATGGCAGCTCAAACGAGGGCAATGTCGAAGCCTTCCAGGGCATGTTGGACTGCCTAGAAATGTGGTTCTGATGCCGTTCGAGTGCTCTAGAAACGTAGCCCTCCTGAAGTAACGTGCAGCGTGTTGCCCATCCCTCGGCAGACACAGAGGGCCTCCGAGGGACCTATGGGCCTCGATGTTGCTCAGCAGGCCCACAGGGGTGTGGAGGTACTCAGTGATCTTGGAACGAAAATGATGCTCACCCGAGGGGCCTAGGAGTTCTCCAAGGGTACCTGCTTTCAAATAAAGCAGAACAGCGACTAGGAGCTCATGGAGAGAGCTGCATGCCTCCCGTTCTGCATGGCTACTCAGGGCCTTACCTCGAGGCAAGGACTCACGCTGAGATTCCCTTTAGCTGTAGAGCATGGCAAGATGAGCCCCACCCCGGCCATGGAAGCACCCTGTGTAGCCAGAGAAAACTCATTTTCTTCCCAGACCCATGCCTACAGCGGCCAGAGGCCAGTCAACAGCAGAGAATTTCAGGGAGCTTCAAGGCAGCACGCGTGGAGCTTTGCAAATGGAAAAGCAAGGCTAGTACCATCGCGCCCCCATTTCCATGGGCACACGCAGCATACCTCCCTGTGGTTTCTGACAAGTCAAAAGAGACACAGAGCACACACTGGTTCCTTCCCTGAATCAACTTCTCGAGGCAGGGTGTTCTGCATCTAGTGAACGGCCTCAGCCAAGGCACGCCCTAGCTAGGCCTCTGGGCCCGTGCCTCTGCAGAAGCCTGCAGTGCTACAGGGAAAACTGTGCTTCAGTTGCAATAGGCAAGCACTCCGCCTTTCTCCGGGAGGCAGGGTGACTTCAGGTACGAGGTCCAGGATGGAAGGCGAAGCCGAGGGTTTCTCTCAGTGCAGCTCAGACTAGGGAAAGAGTGCGACTTCCACGGCATGTTGGACCTTGCTAGAACGGGGCTCGTGATCCTGTGCGAGTGCTGGGTAAATCAAGAAGTCCCAAGAAAGAGTGCAGTGTGTTGCCCATCACTCGGCAGACACGGAGGGCCTCCGAGGGACCTATGGGCCTCGATGTTGCTCAGTAGGCCCACAGCGGTGTGGAGGTACTCAGTGATCTTGGAACGAAAATGATGCTCACCCGAGGGGCCTAGGAGTTCTCAATGGCTACCTTCTTTCAAATAAAGCAGAACAGCGACTAAGAGCTCATGGAGAGAGCTGCATGCCTCCCTTCCTGCATGGCTACTCAGGGCCTTACCTCGAGGCAAGGACTCACGTTGAGATTCTCTTTAGCTCCAGAGCATGGCAAGATGAGCCCCACCCCGGCCATGGAAGCACCCTGTGTAGCCAGAGAAAACTCATTTTCTTCCCAGTCCCATGCCTACAGCGGCCAGAGGCCTGACAACAGCAGAGAATTTCAGGGCGCTTCAAGGGAGCGTGAACGAGGCTTTGCAAATGGAAAAGCAAGGCTAGTACCGTCGCGCCCCCATTTCCATGGGCACACGCAGCATACCTCCCTGTGGTTTCTGAGCAGTCAAAAGAGACACAGAGCGCACACTTCGTCCTTCCCCGAATCAGCTTCTCGAGGCAGGGTGTTCTGCATGTAGTGAACGGCCTCAACCAAGGCGCGCCCTAGCTAGGCCTCTGGGCCCGTGCCTCTTCAGAAGCCTGCAGTGCTACAGGAAAAACTGTGCTTTAGTGGCAATAGGAACGCAAGCTGACTTTCTCCTGGAGGCAGCGTGACTTCAGGTAGGAGGTCCTGGTTGGAAGGCGAAGCCTAGTGTTTTTTGCAGTGCAGCTCAGAGTAGGGAATGAGTGCGACTTCCACGGCATGTTGGAACCTGCTAGAACCGTGCTCGTGAACCTGTGGTAGTGCTGGGGGAATCAAGCTGTCCCAAGAAAGAGTGTACTGTTTTGCCCCTCACTCGGCATACACAGTGTGAGTCCGAAGGCCTACTGGCCTGGATGTTGTTTAGTAGGGCCAGGGGAGCCTGGGGGTACTCCGTGTTCTTGCAGGGCAGAGGGTTTCCAGGCGAGGCACCTAGGTGTCCCGAAAAGCGTACTGGCGTTCAAAGGCTGCAGAGGAGCGCCTGCGGCCTCATGGAAACTGCTGCACGCCTCCGCTTCTGCAGAGCAACTCAGGGCCTTACCTCGAGGCAAGTCCTCACGTTGAGTGTCCCGTGAGCGACACCGCATGGTAGGATGCTGACTTTCTCCTTGAGCAGAGAGACTTCAGGTACGAGGTCCTCTAAGGATTCTAAGCAGAGTGTTTTCTCATGGCAGCTCAAACGAGGGCAATGTCGAAGCCTTCCAGGGCATGTTGGACTGCCTAGAAATGTGGTTCTGATGCCGTTCGAGTGCTCTAGAAACGTAGCCCTCCTGAAGTAACGTGCAGCGTGTTGCCCATCCCTCGGCAGACACAGAGGGCCTCCGAGGGACCTATGGGCCTCGATGTTGCTCAGCAGGCCCACAGGGGTGTGGAGGTACTCAGTGATCTTGGAACGAAAATGATGCTCACCCGAGGGGCCTAGGAGTTCTCCAAGGGTACCTGCTTTCAAATAAAGCAGAACAGCGACTAGGAGCTCATGGAGAGAGCTGCATGCCTCCCGTTCTGCATGGCTACTCAGGGCCTTACCTCGAGGCAAGGACTCACGCTGAGATTCCCTTTAGCTCTAGAGCATGGCAAGATGAGCCCCACCCCGGCCATGGAAGCACCCTGTGTAGCCAGAGAAAACTCATTTTCTTCCCAGACCCATGCCTACAGCGGCCAGAGGCCAGTCAACAGCAGAGAATTTCAGGGAGCTTCAAGGCAGCACGCGTGGAGCTTTGCAAATGGAAAAGCAAGGCTAGTACCATCGCGCCCCCATTTCCATGGGCACACGCAGCATACCTCCCTGTGGTTTCTGACAAGTCAAAAGAGACACAGAGCACACACTGGTTCCTTCCCTGAATCAACTTCTCGAGGCAGGGTGTTCTGCATCTAGTGAACGGCCTCAGCCAAGGCACGCCCTAGCTAGGCCTCTGGGCCCGTGCCTCTGCAGAAGCCTGCAGTGCTACAGGGAAAACTGTGCTTCAGTTGCAATAGGCAAGCACTCCGCCTTTCTCCGGGAGGCAGGGTGACTTCAGGTACGAGGTCCAGGATGGAAGGCGAAGCCGAGGGTTTCTCTCAGTGCAGCTCAGACTAGGGAAAGAGTGCGACTTCCACGGCATGTTGGACCTTGCTAGAACGGGGCTCGTGATCCTGTGCGAGTGCTGGGTAAATCAAGAAGTCCCAAGAAAGAGTGCAGTGTGTTGCCCATCACTCGGCAGACACGGAGGGCCTCCGAGGGACCTATGGGCCTCGATGTTGCTCAGTAGGCCCACAGCGGTGTGGAGGTACTCAGTGATCTTGGAACGAAAATGATGCTCACCCGAGGGGCCTAGGAGTTCTCAATGGCTACCTTCTTTCAAATAAAGCAGAACAGCGACTAAGAGCTCATGGAGAGAGCTGCATGCCTCCCTTCCTGCATGGCTACTCAGGGCCTTACCTCGAGGCAAGGACTCACGTTGAGATTCTCTTTAGCTCCAGAGCATGGCAAGATGAGCCCCACCCCGGCCATGGAAGCACCCTGTGTAGCCAGAGAAAACTCATTTTCTTCCCAGTCCCATGCCTACAGCGGCCAGAGGCCTGACAACAGCAGAGAATTTCAGGGCGCTTCAAGGGAGCGTGAACGAGGCTTTGCAAATGGAAAAGCAAGGCTAGTACCGTCGCGCCCCCATTTCCATGGGCACACGCAGCATACCTCCCTGTGGTTTCTGAGCAGTCAAAAGAGACACAGAGCGCACACTTCGTCCTTCCCCGAATCAGCTTCTCGAGGCAGGGTGTTCTGCATGTAGTGAACGGCCTCAACCAAGGCGCGCCCTAGCTAGGCCTCTGGGCCCGTGCCTCTTCAGAAGCCTGCAGTGCTACAGGAAAAACTGTGCTTTAGTGGCAATAGGAACGCAAGCTGACTTTCTCCTGGAGGCAGCGTGACTTCAGGTAGGAGGTCCTGGTTGGAAGGCGAAGCCTAGTGATTTTTGCAGTGCAGCTCAGAGTAGGGAATGAGTGCGACTTCCACGGCATGTTGGAACCTGCTAGAACCGTGCTCGTGAACCTGTGGTAGTGCTGGGGGAATCAAGCTGTCCCAAGAAAGAGTGTACTGTTTTGCCCCTCACTCGGCATACACAGTGTGAGTCCGAAGGCCTACTGGCCTGGATGTTGTTTAGTAGGGCCAGGGGAGCCTGGGGGTACTCCGTGTTCTTGCAGGGCAGAGGGTTTCCAGGCGAGGCACCTAGGTGTCCCGAAAAGCGTACTGGCGTTCAAAGGCTGCAGAGGAGCGCCTGCGGCCTCATGGAAACTGCTGCACGCCTCCGCTTCTGCAGAGCAACTCAGGGCCTTACCTCGAGGCAAGTCCTCACGTTGAGTGTCCCGTGAGCGACACCGCATGGTAGGATGCTGACTTTCTCCTTGAGCAGAGAGACTTCAGGTACGAGGTCCTCTAATGATTCTAAGCAGAGTGTTTTCTCATGGCAGCTCAAACGAGGGCAATGTCGAAGCCTTCCAGGGCATGTTGGACTGCCTAGAAATGTGGTTCTGATGCCGTTCGAGTGCTCTAGAAACGTAGCCCTCCTGAAGTAACGTGCAGCATGTTGCCCATCCCTCGGCAGACACAGAGGGCCTCCGAGGGACCTATGGGCCTCGATGTTGCTCAGCAGGCCCACAGGGGTGTGGAGGTACTCAGTGATCTTGGAACGAAAATGATGCTCACCCGAGGGGCCTAGGAGTTCTCCAAGGGTACCTGCTTTCAAATAAAGCAGAACAGCGACTAGGAGCTCATGGAGAGAGCTGCATGCCTCCCGTTCTGCATGGCTACTCAGGGCCTTACCTCGAGGCAAGGACTCACGCTGAGATTCCCTTTAGCTCTAGAGCATGGCAAGATGAGCCCCACCCCGGCCATGGAAGCACCCTGTGTAGCCAGAGAAAACTCATTTTCTTCCCAGACCCATGCCTACAGCGGCCAGAGGCCAGTCAACAGCAGAGAATTTCAGGGAGCTTCAAGGCAGCACGCGTGGAGCTTTGCAAATGGAAAAGCAAGGCTAGTACCATCGCGCCCCCATTTCCATGGGCACACGCAGCATACCTCCCTGTGGTTTCTGACAAGTCAAAAGAGACACAGAGCACACACTGGTTCCTTCCCTGAATCAACTTCTCGAGGCAGGGTGTTCTGCATCTAGTGAACGGCCTCAGCCAAGGCACGCCCTAGCTAGGCCTCTGGGCCCGTGCCTCTGCAGAAGCCTGCAGTGCTACAGGGAAAACTGTGCTTCAGTTGCAATAGGCAAGCACTCCGCCTTTCTCCGGGAGGCAGGGTGACTTCAGGTACGAGGTCCAGGATGGAAGGCGAAGCCGAGGGTTTCTCTCAGTGCAGCTCAGACTAGGGAAAGAGTGCGACTTCCACGGCATGTTGGACCTTGCTAGAACGGGGCTCGTGATCCTGTGCGAGTGCTGGGTAAATCAAGAAGTCCCAAGAAAGAGTGCAGTGTGTTGCCCATCACTCGGCAGACACGGAGGGCCTCCGAGGGACCTATGGGCCTCGATGTTGCTCAGTAGGCCCACAGCGGTGTGGAGGTACTCAGTGATCTTGGAACGAAAATGATGCTCACCCGAGGGGCCTAGGAGTTCTCAATGGCTACCTTCTTTCAAATAAAGCAGAACAGCGACTAAGAGCTCATGGAGAGAGCTGCATGCCTCCCTTCCTGCATGGCTACTCAGGGCCTTACCTCGAGGCAAGGACTCACGTTGAGATTCTCTTTAGCTCCAGAGCATGGCAAGATGAGCCCCACCCCGGCCATGGAAGCACCCTGTGTAGCCAGAGAAAACTCATTTTCTTCCCAGTCCCATGCCTACAGCGGCCAGAGGCCTGACAACAGCAGAGAATTTCAGGGCGCTTCAAGGGAGCGTGAACGAGGCTTTGCAAATGGAAAAGCAAGGCTAGTACCGTCGCGCCCCCATTTCCATGGGCACACGCAGCATACCTCCCTGTGGTTTCTGAGCAGTCAAAAGAGACACAGAGCGCACACTTCGTCCTTCCCCGAATCAGCTTCTCGAGGCAGGGTGTTCTGCATGTAGTGAACGGCCTCAACCAAGGCGCGCCCTAGCTAGGCCTCTGGGCCCGTGCCTCTTCAGAAGCCTGCAGTGCTACAGGAAAAACTGTGCTTTAGTGGCAATAGGAACGCAAGCTGACTTTCTCCTGGAGGCAGCGTGACTTCAGGTAGGAGGTCCTGGTTGGAAGGCGAAGCCTAGTGTTTTTTGCAGTGCAGCTCAGAGTAGGGAATGAGTGCGACTTCCACGGCATGTTGGAACCTGCTAGAACCGTGCTCGTGAACCTGTGGTAGTGCTGGGGGAATCAAGCTGTCCCAAGAAAGAGTGTACTGTTTTGCCCCTCACTCGGCATACACAGTGTGAGTCCGAAGGCCTACTGGCCTGGATGTTGTTTAGTAGGGCCAGGGGAGCCTGGGGGTACTCCGTGTTCTTGCAGGGCAGAGGGTTTCCAGGCGAGGCACCTAGGTGTCCCGAAAAGCGTACTGGCGTTCAAAGGCTGCAGAGGAGCGCCTGCGGCCTCATGGAAACTGCTGCACGCCTCCGCTTCTGCAGAGCAACTCAGGGCCTTACCTCGAGGCAAGTCCTCACGTTGAGTGTCCCGTGAGCGACACCGCATGGTAGGATGCTGACTTTCTCCTTGAGCAGAGAGACTTCAGGTACGAGGTCCTCTAATGATTCTAAGCAGAGTGTTTTCTCATGGCAGCTCAAACGAGGGCAATGTCGAAGCCTTCCAGGGCATGTTGGACTGCCTAGAAATGTGGTTCTGATGCCGTTCGAGTGCTCTAGAAACGTAGCCCTCCTGAAGTAACGTGCAGCATGTTGCCCATCCCTCGGCAGACACAGAGGGCCTCCGAGGGACCTATGGGCCTCGATGTTGCTCAGCAGGCCCACAGGGGTGTGGAGGTACTCAGTGATCTTGGAACGAAAATGATGCTCACCCGAGGGGCCTAGGAGTTCTCCAAGGGTACCTGCTTTCAAATAAAGCAGAACAGCGACTAGGAGCTCATGGAGAGAGCTGCATGCCTCCCGTTCTGCATGGCTACTCAGGGCCTTACCTCGAGGCAAGGACTCACGCTGAGATTCCCTTTAGCTCTAGAGCATGGCAAGATGAGCCCCACCCCGGCCATGGAAGCACCCTGTGTAGCCAGAGAAAACTCATTTTCTTCCCAGACCCATGCCTACAGCGGCCAGAGGCCAGTCAACAGCAGAGAATTTCAGGGAGCTTCAAGGCAGCACGCGTGGAGCTTTGCAAATGGAAAAGCAAGGCTAGTACCATCGCGCCCCCATTTCCATGGGCACACGCAGCATACCTCCCTGTGGTTTCTGACAAGTCAAAAGAGACACAGAGCACACACTGGTTCCTTCCCTGAATCAACTTCTCGAGGCAGGGTGTTCTGCATCTAGTGAACGGCCTCAGCCAAGGCACGCCCTAGCTAGGCCTCTGGGCCCGTGCCTCTGCAGAAGCCTGCAGTGCTACAGGGAAAACTGTGCTTCAGTTGCAATAGGCAAGCACTCCGCCTTTCTCCGGGAGGCAGGGTGACTTCAGGTACGAGGTCCAGGATGGAAGGCGAAGCCGAGGGTTTCTCTCAGTGCAGCTCAGACTAGGGAAAGAGTGCGACTTCCACGGCATGTTGGACCTTGCTAGAACGGGGCTCGTGATCCTGTGCGAGTGCTGGGTAAATCAAGAAGTCCCAAGAAAGAGTGCAGTGTGTTGCCCATCACTCGGCAGACACGGAGGGCCTCCGAGGGACCTATGGGCCTCGATGTTGCTCAGTAGGCCCACAGCGGTGTGGAGGTACTCAGTGATCTTGGAACGAAAATGATGCTCACCCGAGGGGCCTAGGAGTTCTCAATGGCTACCTTCTTTCAAATAAAGCAGAACAGCGACTAAGAGCTCATGGAGAGAGCTGCATGCCTCCCGTTCTGCATGGCTACTCAGGGCCTTACCTCGAGGCAAGGACTCACGTTGAGATTCTCTTTAGCTCCAGAGCATGGCAAGATGAGCCCCACCCCGGCCATGGAAGCACCCTGTGTAGCCAGAGAAAACTCATTTTCTTCCCAGTCCCATGCCTACAGCGGCCAGAGGCCTGACAACAGCAGAGAATTTCAGGGCGCTTCAAGGGAGCGTGAACGAGGCTTTGCAAATGGAAAAGCAAGGCTAGTACCGTCGCGCCCCCATTTCCATGGGCACACGCAGCATACCTCCCTGTGGTTTCTGAGCAGTCAAAAGAGACACAGAGCGCACACTTCGTCCTTCCCCGAATCAGCTTCTCGAGGCAGGGTGTTCTGCATGTAGTGAACGGCCTCAACCAAGGCGCGCCCTAGCTAGGCCTCTGGGCCCGTGCCTCTTCAGAAGCCTGCAGTGCTACAGGAAAAACTGTGCTTTAGTGGCAATAGGAACGCAAGCTGACTTTCTCCTGGAGGCAGCGTGACTTCAGGTAGGAGGTCCTGGTTGGAAGGCGAAGCCTAGTGTTTTTTGCAGTGCAGCTCAGAGTAGGGAATGAGTGCGACTTCCACGGCATGTTGGAACCTGCTAGAACCGTGCTCGTGAACCTGTGGTAGTGCTGGGGGAATCAAGCTGTCCCAAGAAAGAGTGTACTGTTTTGCCCCTCACTCGGCATACACAGTGTGAGTCCGAAGGCCTACTGGCCTGGATGTTGTTTAGTAGGGCCAGGGGAGCCTGGGGGTACTCCGTGTTCTTGCAGGGCAGAGGGTTTCCAGGCGAGGCACCTAGGTGTCCCGAAAAGCGTACTGGCGTTCAAAGGCTGCAGAGGAGCGCCTGCGGCCTCATGGAAACTGCTGCACGCCTCCGCTTCTGCAGAGCAACTCAGGGCCTTACCTCGAGGCAAGTCCTCACGTTGAGTGTCCCGTGAGCGACACCGCATGGTAGGATGCTGACTTTCTCCTTGAGCAGAGAGACTTCAGGTACGAGGTCCTCTAAGGATTCTAAGCAGAGTGTTTTCTCATGGCAGCTCAAACGAGGGCAATGTCGAAGCCTTCCAGGGCATGCTGGACTGCCTAGAAATGTGGTTCTAATGCTGTGCGAGTGCTCCGGAAATGGAGCTCTCCTGAAGCAACGTGCAGCGTGTTGCCCATCCCTCGGCAGACACAGAGGGCCTCCGAGGGACCTATGGGCCTCGGTGTTGCTCAGCAGGCCCACAGGGGTGTGGAGGTACTCAGTGATCTTGGAACGAAAATGATGCTCACCCGAGGGGCCTAGGAGTTCTCCAAGGGTACCTGCTTTCAAATAAAGCAGAACAGCGACTAGGAGCTCATGGAGAGAGCTGCATGCCTCCCGTTCTGCATGGCTACTCAGGGCCTTACCTCGAGGCAAGGACTCACGCTGAGATTCCCTTTAGCTCTAGAGCATGGCAAGATGAGCCCCACCCCGGCCATGGAAGCACCCTGTGTAGCCAGAGAAAACTCATTTTCTTCCCAGACCCATGCCTACAGCGGCCAGAGGCCAGTCAACAGCAGAGAATTTCAGGGAGCTTCAAGGCAGCACGCGTGGAGCTTTGCAAATGGAAAAGCAAGGCTAGTACCATCGCGCCCCCATTTCCATGGGCACACGCAGCATACCTCCCTGTGGTTTCTGACAAGTCAAAAGAGACACAGAGCACACACTGGTTCCTTCCCTGAATCAACTTCTCGAGGCAGGGTGTTCTGCATCTAGTGAACGGCCTCAGCCAAGGCACGCCCTAGCTAGGCCTCTGGGCCCGTGCCTCTGCAGAAGCCTGCAGTGCTACAGGGAAAACTGTGCTTCAGTTGCAATAGGCAAGCACTCCGCCTTTCTCCGGGAGGCAGGGTGACTTCAGGTACGAGGTCCAGGATGGAAGGCGAAGCCGAGGGTTTCTCTCAGTGCAGCTCAGACTAGGGAAAGAGTGCGACTTCCACGGCATGTTGGACCTTGCTAGAACGGGGCTCGTGATCCTGTGCGAGTGCTGGGTAAATCAAGAAGTCCCAAGAAAGAGTGCAGTGTGTTGCCCATCACTCGGCAGACACGGAGGGCCTCCGAGGGACCTATGGGCCTCGATGTTGCTCAGTAGGCCCACAGCGGTGTGGAGGTACTCAGTGATCTTGGAACGAAAATGATGCTCACCCGAGGGGCCTAGGAGTTCTCAAAGGCTACCTTCTTTCAAATAAAGCAGAACAGCGACTAAGAGCTCATGGAGAGAGCTGCATGCCTCCCGTTCTGCATGGCTACTCAGGGCCTTACCTCGAGGCAAGGACTCACGTTGAGATTCTCTTTAGCTCTAGAGCATGGCAAGATGAGCCCCACCCCGGCCATGGAAGCACCCTGTGTAGCCAGAGAAAACTCATTTTCTTCCCAGTCCCATGCCTACAGCGGCCAGAGGCCTGACAACAGCAGAGAATTTCAGGGCGCTTCAAGGGAGCGTGAACGGGGCTTTGCAAATGGAAAAGCAAGGCTAGTACCGTCGCGCCCCCATTTCCATGGGCACACGCAGCATACCTCCCTGTGGTTTCTGAGCAGTCAAAAGAGACACAGAGCGCACACTTCGTCCTTCCCCGAATCAGCTTCTCGAGGCAGGGTGTTCTGCATGTAGTGAACGGCCTCAACCAAGGCGCGCCCTAGCTAGGCCTCTGGGCCCGTGCCTCTTCAGAAGCCTGCAGTGCTACAGGAAAAACTGTGCTTTCGTGGCAATAGGAACGCAAGCCGACTTTCTCCTGGAGGCAGCGTGACTTCAGGTAGGAGGTCCTGGTTGGAAGGCGAAGCCTAGTGTTTTTTGCAGTGCAGCTCAGAGTAGGGAATGAGTGCGACTTCCACGGCATGTTGGAACCTGCTAGAACCGTGCTCGTGAACCTGTGGTAGTGCTGGGGGAATCAAGCTGTCCCAAGAAAGAGTGTACTGTTTTGCCCCTCACTCGGCATACACAGTGTGAGTCCGAAGGCCTACTGGCCTGGATGTTGTTTAGTAGGGCCAGGGGAGCCTGGGGGTACTCCGTGTTCTTGCAGGGCAGAGGGTTTCCAGGCGAGGCACCTAGGTGTCCCGAAAAGCGTACTGGCGTTCAAAGGCTGCAGAGGAGCGCCTGCGGCCTCATGGAAACTGCTGCACGCCTCCGCTTCTGCAGAGCAACTCAGGGCCTTACCTCGAGGCAAGTCCTCACGTTGAGTGTCCCGTGAGCGACACCGCATGGTAGGATGCTGACTTTCTCCTTGAGCAGAGAGACTTCAGGTACGAGGTCCTCTAAGGATTCTAAGCAGAGTGTTTTCTCATGGCAGCTCAAACGAGGGCAATGTCGAAGCCTTCCAGGGCATGTTGGACTGCCTAGAAATGTGGTTCTGATGCCGTTCGAGTGCTCTAGAAACGTAGCCCTCCTGAAGCAACGTGCAGCGTGTTGCCCATCCCTCGGCAGACACAGAGGGCCTCCGAGGGACCTATGGGCCTCGATGTTGCTCAGTAGGCCCACAGGGGTGTGGAGGTACTCAGTGATCTTGGAACGAAAATGATGCTCACCCGAGGGGCCTAGGAGTTCTCCAAGGGTACCTGCTTTCAAATAAAGCAGAACAGCGACTAGGAGCTCATGGAGAGAGCTGCATGCCTCCCGTTCTGCATGGCTACTCAGGGCCTTACCTCGAGGCAAGGACTCACGCTGAGATTCCCTTTAGCTCTAGAGCATGGCAAGATGAGCCCCACCCCGGCCATGGAAGCACCCTGTGTAGCCAGAGAAAACTCATTTTCTTCCCAGACCCATGCCTACAGCGGCCAGAGGCCAGTCAACAGCAGAGAATTTCAGGGAGCTTCAAGGCAGCACGCGTGGAGCTTTGCAAATGGAAAAGCAAGGCTAGTACCATCGCGCCCCCATTTCCATGGGCACACGCAGCATACCTCCCTGTGGTTTCTGACAAGTCAAAAGAGACACAGAGCACACACTGGTTCCTTCCCTGAATCAACTTCTCGAGGCAGGGTGTTCTGCATCTAGTGAACGGCCTCAGCCAAGGCACGCCCTAGCTAGGCCTCTGGGCCCGTGCCTCTGCAGAAGCCTGCAGTGCTACAGGGAAAACTGTGCTTCAGTTGCAATAGGCAAGCACTCCGCCTTTCTCCGGGAGGCAGGGTGACTTCAGGTACGAGGTCCAGGATGGAAGGCGAAGCCGAGGGTTTCTCTCAGTGCAGCTCAGACTAGGGAAAGAGTGCGACTTCCACGGCATGTTGGACCTTGCTAGAACGGGGCTCGTGATCCTGTGCGAGTGCTGGGTAAATCAAGAAGTCCCAAGAAAGAGTGCAGTGTGTTGCCCATCACTCGGCAGACACGGAGGGCCTCCGAGGGACCTATGGGCCTCGATGTTGCTCAGTAGGCCCACAGCGGTGTGGAGGTACTCAGTGATCTTGGAACGAAAATGATGCTCACCCGAGGGGCCTAGGAGTTCTCAAAGGCTACCTTCTTTCAAATAAAGCAGAACAGCGACTAAGAGCTCATGGAGAGAGCTGCATGCCTCCCGTTCTGCATGGCTACTCAGGGCCTTACCTCGAGGCAAGGACTCACGTTGAGATTCTCTTTAGCTCTAGAGCATGGCAAGATGAGCCCCACCCCGGCCATGGAAGCACCCTGTGTAGCCAGAGAAAACTCATTTTCTTCCCAGTCCCATGCCTACAGCGGCCAGAGGCCTGACAACAGCAGAGAATTTCAGGGCGCTTCAAGGGAGCGTGAACGGGGCTTTGCAAATGGAAAAGCAAGGCTAGTACCGTCGCGCCCCCATTTCCATGGGCACACGCAGCATACCTCCCTGTGGTTTCTGAGCAGTCAAAAGAGACACAGAGCGCACACTTCGTCCTTCCCCGAATCAGCTTCTCGAGGCAGGGTGTTCTGCATGTAGTGAACGGCCTCAACCAAGGCGCGCCCTAGCTAGGCCTCTGGGCCCGTGCCTCTTCAGAAGCCTGCAGTGCTACAGGAAAAACTGTGCTTTCGTGGCAATAGGAACGCAAGCCGACTTTCTCCTGGAGGCAGCGTGACTTCAGGTAGGAGGTCCTGGTTGGAAGGCGAAGCCTAGTGTTTTTTGCAGTGCAGCTCAGAGTAGGGAATGAGTGCGACTTCCACGGCATGTTGGAACCTGCTAGAACCGTGCTCGTGAACCTGTGGTAGTGCTGGGGGAATCAAGCTGTCCCAAGAAAGAGTGTACTGTTTTGCCCCTCACTCGGCATACACAGTGTGAGTCCGAAGGCCTACTGGCCTGGATGTTGTTTAGTAGGGCCAGGGGAGCCTGGGGGTACTCCGTGTTCTTGCAGGGCAGAGGGTTTCCAGGCGAGGCACCTAGGTGTCCCGAAAAGCGTACTGGCGTTCAAAGGCTGCAGAGGAGCGCCTGCGGCCTCATGGAAACTGCTGCACGCCTCCGCTTCTGCAGAGCAACTCAGGGCCTTACCTCGAGGCAAGTCCTCACGTTGAGTGTCCCGTGAGCGACACCGCATGGTAGGATGCTGACTTTCTCCTTGAGCAGAGAGACTTCAGGTACGAGGTCCTCTAAGGATTCTAAGCAGAGTGTTTTCTCATGGCAGCTCAAACGAGGGCAATGTCGAAGCCTTCCAGGGCATGTTGGACTGCCTAGAAATGTGGTTCTGATGCCGTTCGAGTGCTCTAGAAACGTAGCCCTCCTGAAGCAACGTGCAGCGTGTTGCCCATCCCTCGGCAGACACAGAGGGCCTCCGAGGGACCTATGGGCCTCGATGTTGCTCAGTAGGCCCACAGGGGTGTGGAGGTACTCAGTGATCTTGGAACGAAAATGATGCTCACCCGAGGGGCCTAGGAGTTCTCCAAGGGTACCTGCTTTCAAATAAAGCAGAACAGCGACTAGGAGCTCATGGAGAGAGCTGCATGCCTCCCGTTCTGCATGGCTACTCAGGGCCTTACCTCGAGGCAAGGACTCACGCTGAGATTCCCTTTAGCTCTAGAGCATGGCAAGATGAGCCCCACCCCGGCCATGGAAGCACCCTGTGTAGCCAGAGAAAACTCATTTTCTTCCCAGACCCATGCCTACAGCGGCCAGAGGCCAGTCAACAGCAGAGAATTTCAGGGAGCTTCAAGGCAGCACGCGTGGAGCTTTGCAAATGGAAAAGCAAGGCTAGTACCATCGCGCCCCCATTTCCATGGGCACACGCAGCATACCTCCCTGTGGTTTCTGACAAGTCAAAAGAGACACAGAGCACACACTGGTTCCTTCCCTGAATCAACTTCTCGAGGCAGGGTGTTCTGCATCTAGTGAACGGCCTCAGCCAAGGCACGCCCTAGCTAGGCCTCTGGGCCCGTGCCTCTGCAGAAGCCTGCAGTGCTACAGGGAAAACTGTGCTTCAGTTGCAATAGGCAAGCACTCCGCCTTTCTCCGGGAGGCAGGGTGACTTCAGGTACGAGGTCCAGGATGGAAGGCGAAGCCGAGGGTTTCTCTCAGTGCAGCTCAGACTAGGGAAAGAGTGCGACTTCCACGGCATGTTGGACCTTGCTAGAACGGGGCTCGTGATCCTGTGCGAGTGCTGGGTAAATCAAGAAGTCCCAAGAAAGAGTGCAGTGTGTTACCCATCACTCGGCAGACACGGAGGGCCTCCGAGGGACCTATGGGCCTCGATGTTGCTCAGTAGGCCCACAGCGGTGTGGAGGTACTCAGTGATCTTGGAACGAAAATGATGCTCACCCGAGGGGCCTAGGAGTTCTCAATGGCTACCTTCTTTCAAATAAAGCAGAACAGCGACTAAGAGCTCATGGAGAGAGCTGCATGCCTCCCTTCCTGCATGGCTACTCAGGGCC